>NC_064426.1:19161250-19525000 GCF_023375975.1 Astyanax mexicanus | reverse complement strand
AGAGAGGGAAGAGACAGAGGAAAAAAAGAGAATATAAGGAGGAAAAAAAAGAGAAGAGTTTGGAAAGAAGGAGAGACACTGTGAGTAATAGGAGAATGAAGGAGAGAGAAAAAAAGGAGAGAGAGAGAATAAAAGGAGTAATAGATGGAAGGAAATATCACAAACAAGAGCAGGGTAGAGATGAGAAAAAGAAAGAAGGAGAATAAAGGAGAAGGGGAAAAAAGGAGAAGAGGAGAGAGAGAGATGCGGAAGGACATATAAAAAAGACTACGATGGAGAGAGGAGAGAGAGAGATCATGAGGAAAGATAGAATATGATCGAAAGAGAGAGAGACTATATAGAGAAAGAATAGAAGGTATTATTGGGTAATGTTAAAAAAGAGATAAGTAAAGGTTAAAAAGGTAAAAAGACAAAAGGTGGAACAGGTTGATGACAGACAGAGAGAAAGAGAGCAAGAGAGAGAGAAAAGGACTGAGAAAGAATAAAGAAAGAGAATAGAAGAAGGGTCAAAGAGATGTGGAAAAAATGTAGGAAGGTATGAAGAGATTGATATAAGAGAGAGAGAGAGAGAGAGAGAGGGAGAGAGAAAATAAAAGAGGGATTTATTGAGAAAGAGAGCAGAATGGAGAGAGAGCAACAGAGGGAGACAAAGGTAGAGAAAGCGGTTGAGCGAGACAGAAAGAGAGAGAGAGAGAGAGAGAGAGAGTGAAAGGCAGTAGAAAGAAAGCTGATCAATATCTACTCTCTCCAAGGAAGCTTTCACACATTCACACTGAGATCACACAGAAGTGTGTCAGGGTGCCTGCGCTCGCCGTGTGTGTGTGTGTGTGTGTGTGTGTGTGTGTGTGTGTGTGTGTGTGTGTGTGTGTAACAGGAGTCACATGTTCCGAGGAGGCAGGGGCTGTAGCTGTAGCGTCTGTTGAATGTTGACATCTCATATTCTCAGATTCTGAACAGAACATAAGAAGAAATATCTGCTTATTCATGATCCATCCACCACCATGCTTAACAGCTGATGGAGTGTTTTTTTTTTAATAAAATTCTACATCCTTTTATCTCCAAACCTGCCTTTGCTCATAGCAGTTAGAAAATCATATTTTAAGTCATCACCCCTTTCTCCCAGACCAAATGTGTCTCAGACTGCCTTCATTAAGTGTACAGCACAGAAGCAAAGCAGATTTCCCCCTAAATATCACGTCGGTTCAATAAATATTTTAGCAATCTAGTGCAAAATGCACTTGAGTTGTAGTGAAACATGATGACAAGGACAAACTTTAGTCAAATAGCCCCTTTAAAGTTATCAATGCCTCATAATTCTACCAATGAAGAGTGGAGCTACTTCAAAACAGTGATTTCTTTGCATGGGGGATGCTATGCCCCTATCACTAGCATTGTAAGCCTTTTGAAAGCATCGGCTAAAAGTCCTGTATTTCAGAATTCAGGGGATGAATGGAGGTGGACTATTCGTCAAAAGTGTTTACTCATTATCATATTTTACACCGGAGTTCACCTTTAAAGTTCAGATCCACTACATTTTAGCTACTCCAGGTGATAAATGAAAAGGACTCGATGCAGGTCCTGCAGACAACTGGTCTTTTCTAGGCAAGGCTGTTATCATTCCTAAGGGTATCCCTGCCTTCTTATGATATAGGAGAATTTTAAGAAAATTATTTTATTAAACTGATTTCTATTTAAAATGTGATAATATTAGCACAGCTAACTGATGGAATCAGACACCTGAGTTTAGAAAGAAAGCTTAGAGATGAAAACTGAGATGGAAACAAACCAAAGTTTGTCTGACTGTCATTGGCTGCATAGAATCAGTGACAATAGGAATGCTTTTCATTTTAAAAAAAGTTCTGTGGCATAAAATATGACATCTACTATGATTCATGTGACCCTGCCTGGTAAAGGATTCACGCCTTGCTGTGAGAGCATTAAAATTAAAACTGCTGAAGTAGCATTAGCTGCTAACCACGCTAAGTGCTAGTTTTTTCCGTTCAGAGGGGAGTATATTGGTCTACGGTCTGCGCATTTACTGTGTTAAAACAAGCTACGTGGGACAGCCCACTAGCTGATAGTCCCCTGGCTTACCGGAACACTTAGGGTTCCTCAGTGTAGTGCTAACGAGCAGCATCACCCAAATAATCAGTTTTCAGGAGAGAAATCTGTGTAGATTATCATCCAGCGCTTGTTTGACTTTGAAAGAAAGTGTTTTTTTTACATTTTTGTTTGCTTAGCTTTACTTAACTTAGTTATCCCCAACCACCTAGCAGCGACTCCTGGTGAACTGTAAGGAAAACATGGCGACACCCCTGTTCCTTACAAGTGTTGCATAGTGCGCCTTATAATCCAATGTGCCTAATAGTATGCCTAATAGTGCGCAATTTGACATTTATCAGTAAATATCTTGAGTTTTTTTTGTTGCTTGCATTGACTTTTAACTTGAAACTGCTTCCTTTTTTTCTTTGCAGCTTTTCTTGAGTGCCAGTTGTGCGTCTGTTATTCTCATGAAGTTCGTTTAAAAATAACATTTCTTTGAGTTATTCTCAGTGCTGAATGCATTGATCAAGATTTAAGCAGTGATTGCAGCCAGATCAAGAATCTTGTAGTAGAGGTGGATTTAGGCCTGGATGTAGGGATTGATACAGGAATAAAATATATATATATATACAATTTTATTCAATTTATTATTATTTTTATTATTATTGGTAACCTGGCGCTCAGAGGGAGCAAAAATGGCCCTCGCTCCCTCTGGGTGGGTAGCTGGCATTCTCTTCCCACATCACTAAAGGGTAATGTTCGCAGCACGAGGTGTCTGTGAGCTGATGTATCGGAACCTAGTCGCTGCGCTTTCCTCAGAGTGCGCTGTGATGCTACTCGGCAATGCTGCATCAGCAGCAGTTGGAAAAGAGGCATGGCTGATTTCATATGTATCGGAGGAGGCATGTTCTAGTCTTCACTCTTCTGATGTTGGGGTATTACTGGTGATAGGGTTGTGGTAGTGAGTGGGTTGGGTAATTGGCTGATTAGAATTGGGGAGAAAATGACAAAAAAACAATAGAAATAAAATGATAAAAATAAATAAATAAACAAACGTCACTGCATATGCGTGTTTCAGAAATGCCTGTCAGTGACTTATTCAGTAATCGATAGGGAATTATCTAGGCTAGCACACTAGGTCATCTGGCAAAAACTTTAAAACATGTGGGGATGAGTTGAGATGTACATGTAATACTGCAACCAGCCAGCGGAGGCACTAGGCCTGTGCTGCCTATACGTTTAAAAGACGTTGTACAGTCCATGTTTTCTGCAGCTATTGTGTAACACTGTTTTTTTTGTTACACACTTAAATGTAACCACTGTTAAAGTTGCATGTATAAAAATGCTAAGCAACCCTAAATAAGAGCACAAAATTACAGGAGCTTCAGTCTCAATAACAGCTTAACTGATCTAAGATTCAATAGGAAAGGAACAGGACTGGTTTAACACGGGATTTACTGCTACATCTATGGGAAAGCACATTTCACACATTACGAGGAAGAATGAATTCTGTGTTTGTACATTGGTGTGAAATGTAAGAGACACAACTCACCAGCCGTTCCTCAAATAAGTGGGAATCTGAGAATGTCAGTGCAGGAGAGGGTCAGAACAGCAGGCAGCAGGAACAGTCTGTCCACAGCTACAGAGAGAGGAATATCAGGGCTTTAGTGCATTAATTCCACATTACAGGAAGTGAACAAATACATATTTTGTGTACCTGTCATACAAAAAAATATATAAACACGTATCTCCAAATTGGCAGTTTTACAAAAAATCTTTATTTTTAGTGGAAGTCAATGTAAATTGATTTTATTTTTTAAACTGAAGTAATTTTGGAGCCTCTCTATTGATTCATTCATCATGAAATATGTAAATAATGTAAAGAGCAACTGGCCGATTCACATTATGTTAAAATGTCAATACTGGCAAATATGGAGATTCACACATTGGACATGATACATTTACTTTTTATGGCCCAGAAACACAAATGTTCTATTTAATTCTAAGACATAAAGAGAGAGTGGAGAAAATAGTCACTGTTTAAATATAAGAACAACCTGAAATGATGTTGGTTTAAATAATCTGAGGCCAGTGTGATTCTGTGAGGTTATTGTCTGGTTAAAGAGCAGAAATCTGAGCACTGTCTGACTGATTTAAACTTATAGTTTTCCCAGTGTCTGATTACCCAAGTTCATTCAAACACACTGATAAGATTAAATTCTGCAGTAGAGTTGGAAATCACAGGGCATTTCACGATACGATATTGTTACGCTATGTTACTCACAGTAACAATGATATCATGATACTATACTGTATTTCTTTGGTACTCAACATATGACATACAGCTCTGGAAAAAATAAAATAAGAGATCACTTAAATTTTATGAGTTTCTTTGACTTTACCAAATTGAAAACCTCTGGAATGTAATCAAGAGGAAGTCGGAAGTTGGAGTTTGAAGTTTTCATGCAGGGTACCTCAGTTTCCTTCTGCATCCCAAAAATACACCTGGTAGTTGATGTTGCAATGCTAAATTGCCCATAGGTGTGAGTGAATGGTTGTGTGCCGCACTCTCTGATGGACTGGCGGGTATGGTATTCCTGATCAGGAGACGTTGGTTTGAATCCTATTTATGTAGCTTGCCATCAGCTACCAGAGCCCTGAGAGATCACAATTGGCCTTGCTCTCTCCACATCACTTCAAAGGGTGATGTCGATCGGCACAAGGCGTCTGTGAGCTGATGTATCAGAACCAAGTTGCTGCGCTTTCCTCCAAACACACTGTGATGCTACTCTGTAATGCTGCATGTGTTAGTCTTCACCCTACTGGTGTGTTGGGGCATCACTAGTGATAGGGGGAGTTGTATTGTGTGGGTTGGGTAATTGGCCTTGTAAATTGGGAATGGAAAATGGGATAAAAATGAGAAAAGAAGAAGAAGAATGAATAGATGGATAGAAGGAGTCTGACCATGCCTCTTCAATCCTCCAGGGTCTTCATTAGCTACCTGTTTTCAGACTGTCCTCAGTGTAACCTGCTTCTCATTATTTAGAGAGCTGTGCATGGCCTGGTCCCTAATTACCCGGCTGAGCTCCATCCATACGATCACTACATTTCCTCATGTATTGACTTCTATGGGTAGTTCAGCCTTTACAGCTGTAGCCTCAGGGTACTGGATCTCTATCCTTCAATCATGCTGTTGATACAGTGAAAGGCATTCATTGTGAAACCTCACAGAACACAGAAGAAACACAGCATAGAAGACTGATAACTTGGTACTATATTATGTTGAAGCAAGAGCAGTATCATGCAAATTGTAGTTTAGAATGCATTCATCTAGAGTTAGGCCTATAAATATTTGGACAGTGACAAAATCTTTGTGATTTGGGCTCTGCAAGCCAACCCAATGGATTTGAAATGAAACGAATCGTTTTGGAGCGTTTAGAAGCTGCAACCCTTGAAACTAAGATCAACCTGTACCAGAATGATGGGAAGAAGAAATTATGGAGAAGGCTTGGAATGACTCAACACTAAGCTCACTATATCCTCTGTAAAACATGGTGGTGGTTGCATAGGCATGCATGGCTTCCCGTAGCACTGGGTCACTGGTGTTTTTTTTGATTATGTGATAGAAGACAGAAGCATAAGGATGAATTCTAAAATGTACAGGGATTTATTTTCAACCAAACACAGCAAGTTTAATTGGACGGTGCTTCACAGTACAGAAGGACCTAAAAACCTACAAAAAACATAGTGTGAAAGCAAATCAGGAGTGGAATATTCTGCAGTTGTTGAGTCAGTCACCAGAGGTGTCAAGTAATTAAATACAAATACCTTACTTAAAGCTTCGCTAGGGAGGATTGAGATTTTGTGCTCGTGGGCTCCCCCTACAGTTGTAGAGTGTAATAAATGTTTCAGGCGGATTAGTTTCTCTTTCTCGTTTTCTGGCTTTCTCAGACATATTCGGTCTCTTTCCAGCTTTTGCCAGAGTGTCTGTATGATAGTTTGTAAAGAACGAACCAGTAGTCCTTGTAGAACTGTTAGAACTAAAGGTCGGAAAGCAGGTCGCAGTTCTCGCGAGCGTTGGTCGCGGCCGCCTCGGAAAACTTAGAGTCTGGTTTGCGCTCAGAAGAGCTCCGGCACAGACACGAGAGCACCGCTATTCCTCCTATTACACCTCAATGCAGCGCTGCAGTGAGTTTCAAGCTGTAATTTTACTTCTTTAAAAATATCAAAAATCAAGTGGAAATGTTGATTATCTATAATTTACTGGAGTAATTATTTTACTTTTTACCTCTACTTCTTACATTTTCACACAATATTCTGAACTACTTCTTGCATTTAAAAAATTGCCTCATTACTCCTATTGCATTTCAGCTTGTTTTCATTTCAGCTTTTCATTATTAAAAAAAAAACGATCCAGATAAATCTCTCCATCCAGATTAAGTAAATCTGATTGTAGTTGGAAGAAAAGTTTAAACATATACCATTCCGACACCTGATTGGTTTATACACGATCCATCACACCTGCACACATCAAGCCCCCCACTCACCCACACACAGCTGAAACAGGAAGCCTAGAGCATCCCAATTTTTTTCAACATTAACATTTTAATATAACATTGAAGTCAAATGTGTTTTGGGGAGGTGGTGGATAGTGCACTATAGGACCTTTTGGTGTGGCCTAAGTTTTGTCCTCAATGACATTTTTTCCCTTTACATTACTTTTACTTTTATACTTTAAATAGTTATTAAAGCAGTACTTTTAAATTTTTACTTTAGTAAAAAGCTTGAATTATTACTTTAACGTCTACAGAAGTATTTTAAACCCTAGTATACCTGTACATACTTCTACCTGAGTAAAGACTTTTCACACCTTTGGTGTGAACATGGCTTTTGGCCTACATATGAATCAGTTGGGAGAATGAAGAGTTAGGAGTCTTGCACAAGGACTGGTGTACTGTAATGTCCATCTGACCCATTTTTTTATTTGCCATGTGTTCGTTTGCTGTGCTGTGTTTGTCCTACTAAACTCTTTGGTTTTTCTCTCTGGTTTGCCCTCACGTGTCCATCTGCTCCCTTCCACCTGTAAAAAAGGACAGTTGGAACCCGTCAATGAGGTAAGCATGATCACAAAAGACACATCAGACACTGGTAGAATATTGTTTATCTACCTCATTCTGCATGATGATAAGATGAGGGCCATGCTTCTTTACTTTGTGTTAGATCTTTCAATGTGCCAGTGAACCACTGATGTACATAGATTACACCCACAGTGATTTTTGAACACAACACAATAAGAATCCACTTGAATCCACTGCCTTCCATAGAAGAAGAGCTGCATCTCCAAACATCCATAAAAACATCTGCTCTTACCATTTTTTGTGGAGGTGAAATCAACACCTGAACATCATAATCCAAAGAAATGGCTGGGTTCTGAAGCTCTAGTGAAGGGTATTGATGCATTGCATATGCTTGTAATGTTTACTTTCTACACTGTTGCTCTTAGATTAGCTCTTAACCCTCCTATTATGTTAATGTGTCAGGTTAGTTTGAACCGGTGCATGTTTAATTATTCAAAATATGTCTAAAAAAATCCTTACAAGCAGTGTAAATATTTTTTTACTTACTCCATTACTAATTATTCTGATTTAGTGCAATGGTGTTCCTTCCCTCTAACAGGCATGGTTCAATTAGGATAATTCACTCGTTTTTCATTAAAAAAATGTTCAAACTTTTTCTAATGTTTTACTACTTTATTACTTTTAAAAGACCAACATATAAAACAATAGTTTTAAATACCACTGAAACATAGCATTGCAATTTTGTTTTAGTTTTTGTTTTTTTGCAGGGGGTGGTTGCAAATATGTGAGATGAACCATTTTCATATTATATGTTGATTACACTAATTAAGACAAGCATAAGAAGTTTCATACTGAAAAAATACTTTTAACTATTTTACCTCAATCTTCAAACTTTAAAACGGGTCAAATTGGCCCGGGACATAACATGAGGGTTAAGTTGAATGAATGAATGAAGTTACACTTATAAATAGCGCCTTTCTAGAAACCCAAGGATGCTTCACAATCACGTTTTTATGCAGCCAATAGCGCACAGCGTACTCTCAACCGGAAATGACCGTCCACCTGGAGGACTGCATTGGGCACTATAACATTTTACCAATTGCCAATCCATACATAGCTTTACACACACACAAACTTACATACACGCACAGACACAATTTATAATTTTAGAGGATCCAATTTACCTGATCTCCATGTTTTTGGACTGTGGGAGGAAACTGTTGTTAGCAAGGAAACCCACACAGATGCTTAGAGAACATAGAAACTTTACCCGGATAAGGACTTAAACCCAAGACCCCAGTGCTGGGAGTTGAACATGCTAACCCCTAAACCACTGTGTCGCCCACGTGGGTGGATGTTTCAAATATATCTCCTTCAACCACAGATGCAGCTTCTCTTCTTTAAAAAAAGGTATTAGATATAAGTAAGCTATGTGGTCTCCATATAGCACTCTTATACAGCCATCTTTCTTCGTCTTGTGCTTGATCTACAAACATTTTCACACATTTTCTCCTTGTTGCATGATGTATTACACACATATACATGTAATATACTGACTAAAATCTCACTTTTACCTGATGACAGTACTAATCCAGTTCTCCACATTTATTGATAATTTTTTGTTAGTCTCTGATGCATACATGCATAAACCTTGATAGACATTAAAATGAAGAAGAGTCATTTCTAAAGCATCTAAAAACTAATTTCATTTTCTCATTCATTGCTTCCTCCTCGGCATTCAGTTTCTCTGTTCCCCCCATTAGCATCTTGTTTTCAGTTATTAATTATTGAGGCATCACAGGCACGCAGTGTGACACCCCAGGGGTGGGAGAGGCCGTTTTGCATGTCTTTTTCTGGAAAGCAATCATCCCTCTTTCATCATCTTCCTCCCGCTCATTGATGGGAATCACTCAGCCGAAATCAAGCGGAAAATAAGGTCCCTCTTAAACATGACATCATCTGCCTGAGATGCGTCACGCCAGGTCCCCAGCCTGAACCTGCCCGCCGGCTCCAGCGGCAGCGGCAGCAACAGCCTGCATCAGGGTGATCACTGCCTAGATGTTCTTCAGCTCCTCCCCAGACTCATAAGGCGGTTGTTTGGATGCCTGTGCGCAGCATAAGTGGGATGAGGCTAAATAGAGTGCGAGATTTAGGGCCACAAGTGCACCGAGTCGTGCCGCTAAGAAGCTGGTGACTCACGCACTTCAATTCCGGGGCTATATAGAAATGTCTGGCTCTGTTCTTCTGGGAGCTTTTAAAAAAACGAAAGCTATCTCAGTATAAAGAGCTTCGGGGACTTTGCACATTGTATCACTGCTCTGAGGTCCAGATGGCCAGACAATACCAAACATATTCTCTTTAAAACCTCTAATCTGTAATAATCTGTCTGTTCATTCTATCAAATTTCGTGCTGACTGCAGATCACGGAGTCATGTGTGTATCTCCATCTGTGCTGTTCTTCTCTGCAGGGTCTTCTGTCCAGACTGTCAGACCTGCTGCTGTGTCGCTGGTCGTGCCGGGCGTGCTGGCAGTGGTGTTGGGAATGCAGCTGTTGCCAGTCCTCTGATGAAGAGGTGGAAATTTTGGGGCCGTTTCCTGCACAGACTCCATCCTGGCTGTGAGTATACCTTTACACGTCCCATTCGATGTAGTTATATATACTGTAACTAGGCACTGATGGTTGTGAGTTCAATTCCCAGCCACACTAAGTACAAAGGTAGCTTAGTGATTAGTGTGTTTGGTTATTAATCAGAGGGTTGTGGGTTCAATACCCAGCCACACTAAGTACAAAGGTAGCTTAGTGATTAGTGTGTTTGGTTATTAAAAACAGGGTTGTGGGTTCAATACCCAGCCACACTGAGTACAAAGGTAGCTTAGTGATTAGAGTGTTTAGTTATTAATCACAGGACTGGGGGTTCAATAACCAGCTACACTAAATATAATGGTTGCTCAGTGAATAAAGTGTTTGTTAATTAATCAGAGGGTTGTGGGTTCAATACCCAACCACACTAAGTACAATGGTAGCTCAGTGGTTAGAATGATTAGAGTGATTAGAGCGGTTATTAATCACAGGGTTGTTGGTTCAATGCCTTCCCGCACTAAGTACATTGGTAGCTCAATGATTAGAGGGTTTGGATATTGATCTCAGGGTTGTGGGTTTAATACCCAGCCACACTACCTTGCAGGAACGTAACAGTATTAGATGTTATCCTGACGTAAATTTGTGGGTTCAATACCTAACCACACTACAATATAGTACAATGGTAGCACAGTGATTGCAGCGTTTAATTATTAATAACATGGTTGTGGGTTCAGTACCCAGACACACTAAATACAATGGTAGATCAGTGATTAGAGTATTTGGTTATTAATCAAAGGGCTGTGGGTTCAATACCAACCCACATGAAGTAAAATGGTAGCTCAGTGAGTATGGTTTTTGGTATTAATCACAGGGTTGTGGGTTCAATAACCAGCCACAACAAGTACAATGGTAGCTTAGTGATTAAAGTATTTGGTTATTAATCACAGTGTTGTGGGTTTAATACCCAGCCACACTAAGCACAATGGTAGCTCAGTGATTAGAGTATTTGGTTATTAATCACAGGGTTGTGGGTTCAGTACCTAGCCACACTAAATACTATGGTAGCTCAGTGTACAATGGTGTTTGGTTATTAATCACAGGGTTGCAAGTTCAATACCCAGACATACTAAAAACAATGGTAGCTCAGTGATTAGAGTGTTTGGTTACTAATTACTGGTTTGTGAGTTCAATACCCAGCCGCACTAAATACAATGGTAGCTCAGTTATTAGAGTGTTTGGTTAATAATCACAGGGTTGTGGATTCAATATCTACCCACTCTAAATACAATGGTGTCTCAGTTATTAGTGCTCAGTTACTAATCACAGGGTTGTGGGTTCAATACCCAGCCACACTACATACAATGGTAGCTCAGTGACTAGAGTGTTTGGTTAGTAATCACAAAGTTATGGGTGCAATAACCAGCCACACTACATACACTGGTAGCTCAGTGATTAAAGTGTTTGGTTATTAATCACAGGGTTGTGGGTTCAATACCCAGCTACACTAAATATAATGGTAGCTTAGTGATTAAAGTGTTTGGTTATTAATCACAGGGTTGTGGGTTCAATACCCAGCTACACTAAATATAATGGTTGCTTAGTGATTAAAGTGTTTGGTTATTAATCACAGGGTTGTGGGTTCAATACCCAGCTACACTAAATATAATGGTAGCTTAGTGATTAAAGTGTTTGGTTATTAATCAGAGGGTTGTGGGTTCAATACCCAGCTACACTAAATACAGTGGTAGGTCAGTGTAAAATGGTGTTTGGTTATTAATCACAGGGTTTGTTGTTCAATATTCAGCCACACTAAGTACAATGGTAGTTCAGTGACTAGAGTGTTTGGTTATTAATCACAGGGTTGTGGGTTCAATACCCAGCCACATTAAATGCAATGGAAGCTCAGTGACTAGAGTGCAAGGTTTCTTATCACACGGTTGTGTGTTTAATTAACATCTAGCCTCACTTAGTGCAATGGTAGCTAAGAGATTATAGTGCTCGGTTATTGTTTGCATGGGTGTAGGTTTAATACCTAGCCCTACTTAGTGCAATGGTGGCTCAGTGATTAGAGTGTTTGGTTACTAATCACAAGGATGTGGGTTCAATACCTAACCAAACTAATACAATGGGAGCTTAGTGGTTAAAGTGAAAGGTTATCTATCACATGTTTGTGGCTCAGTAGTTAGAGCGCTGTGACACTGATCACAAGGTTATGGGTTCAATACCTAGGCCCACTTAGTCCATTGAGGGCTCATTGGTTACAGTGCTGGGTTGTTGGTCACACAGCTGTAGGTTCAATACCTAGCCCCACTAAGTGAAAAACAATCTCAGTATTGACAGTGATTCAATACCTAGGTTTGCTCAAGTGCCCTGGATTTATTACAGCATTGTACTGTATATACTTACATACACCCACTCACTGATCACTTCATAAGCTCTTACAGATCCACATAACAGCCCTACAATCACAGTCTGTAGTAAACTGGTTGTATGGGAATAGTTTCTTTGGTGAGAGGATGACTAACACGAGTTATAAACGGCAGCAGTAAGGTTCATAATAAAGTGGCCACTGAGTGTACACTGAATAAACACAGACTGAACAGTTGGTTTATGCAACAAGAAACCCAAATGCCTTCTAAAGGAAGAGGCTCCCCCTGATGGTTGTATTGCGCTCTACCCTTTGGAAAAGAATAATTAAGCCATTGCGTCCTCTATCCTGGTGTATGTAGCAGCAGAGCACTAGGAATGAGATGCAAGATGATTTTGAGAGATGCGTTCAATCTCTTTAATTGTGGATGAGGTATTTGTAGATTAAAGGGGATATATTATGCAAAAGTCACTTTTTGTGTTTTTTGAATGTTCACTTGGGTCTCGATTGCCCATATGAATGCGTGTGGATGCTCCCAAATAAGGAAACCTTCATAGAACCACCCTGGCACCACCCCTCACCCGTCAACCCCCACCAGACCCCCACCCTCTTGATCAGTTTGGACTATTTTGGTCATTTTGGTTGAGTTTAGTAGTACACATGAGACAGTACACAGCAGAATTAGCCAGGAGACTTCTTCTGAGGCAGGGATCTGTACCTACTATCTGTGGCAAGTGAGCAGATGTAAGTGCTTTTTAAATCCCAGCTAAACATGAACTACCTTGGTTGTTTTTTTGTCATTTAGCGTAAGCTAAATGAGCAGCATATACATGGTGTGGCAAGCAACAGCTTATTTGCATAAAAGGGACAGAACCCTTAAACAGCTGATTCTGAAAAAAACTGAAACTGGCCAGAATAGAGCTGGTAAGGTATTTTTGTGAAAGTGATTTTGTGCAAAGAACTTTATGTTTTTGAACATGTTTTGTATTGACCTTAGACCTTTTCTATCTCATGTAAAAAGAGGTATAATATGTTCCCTTTAAAATAAACCAGAGAAAAACAGAGAAATCAGCTGTGGGAGGAATGTTTGCTAAAAAATTGAGAAAGAATATATCTCTTAATTAATAGCTGAAATGTGGGAGAGTATGCAAGAACCATAATAAAAAATATATATACCATATTTTTTGCACTGTAAGGTGCACTTCAAATTCTATAATTTTCCCAAAAATCATCAGCGCGCCTTATAATCCAGTGCGCCTTATGTATAAATTTTACCAGTCAAGTTGTAACGAGCAGTGAAGCCATTTTGCTAAAGTACAGCATTATACAGGAGTTTCAGTTTAGATCTCCAGCACGAGACTCGAGACTGAAGCAGTACTAGCATTAGCGGCTATCTGTGCTAAGCGCTAGCTCTTTTGGAGTCCAGAGGTAAGTTTTATCGGCCTGTAGCCTGCTGCTAACCCTGGCTAGCACTGCTGGAGCAGCATTAGCATTAGCCACTAGTCTGCACATTTACCGTGATAAAACAAGCTACATGGGACGAACCGCTAGCTAATATCATAGCTAATAGGGTTCCTCAGTGTAGTGCTAACAGCGGCTAGTCTTTGTTGGAAATCTAACCTTACTGTAAATAAACAAAAGCACTTTACTCACTCAAATAAATCATTTTAAGGAGAGACATCTGTGTAGATTAATATCCAGCACTTGTTCGACTTAAAAAAAGTTTATATTTTTTATTTTTTAAATAATATAATTATAATCCAGTGTGCCTTATGTATAAAAATAGACCATAAAATGTTTATTGATAGTTGCCTTATAATCCAGTGCTCCTTATAGTGCAAAAATACGGTATATATACATGAATCAACCACTTTTTCTTGGGATTCAGCTCAAGAACAGATGTCCAGATATTTTCCTTTAGAATTTAATGATATAATTCTGAACTGATGACAAGCCTTTCTGGCCCAGATGCAGCAAAACAGGCCTGAACCATGATACTACCACCACCATGTTTCAGAGATGGAATCCACATTATTCTAAAATGCTGGGGTTTTTTTCTATAATAATACGCCTAATTTAAACCAAAATGATCTATTTTGGTTTCGTCCATCCAAAAGGTTTTGTTCTAATAAACCTTCTAACTTGTCTTTGTGAATTTTAGTGAACTGGAGACAGTATGCAATGTTCTTTTTGGAGTATGGTGTCTTTTTTACTCGCGACCCTGCCATGCACAGCATTGTTTTTCAGTGTTCTCCTGATGGTGGGTTTATGAACATTAATATTAGCCAATGTGAGAATGGCCTTTAGTTGCTTAGAAGTTACCTTGGGTTGCTTGCAAAATTGGGCCCTTGCAAATATTACTACTTGCCTTAATCTTGATGTGATCTCTAACTCTAACTCCTGAGGGTATTTATGAACATAAAGTTTTGCCATTTATACACAATATAAATCTGAGTGTGGATGAGTTTTTGTAAACTTGTTTTAAAGCTTACTTGAAGCCCCCCAGCCACAACATTCCAACAATGGTGGACGCCCTGGTTTCCCCGGTGTCCTCTTTAATAAAGCGTAGCCTGTAGTATTTTGGTCAGTGATGTTTTTCTGGGTTATCGGGCGTGTCTTTGTTTATGTTGCCAAACATGGGCGTCAGGCATTAGCAGTGGAATGGGAGTGAGCTAATGACGGAGGTTTTTAAGAGAACGGTTCTGTGAGGGACAGTCAGTCAGTCGGCAGCAGCTCGGACTCTGCTGCATTACTGAAGATGTTTCCATCATTTACTGTACATCAAACCGAGGGTGCAGCAAAGCCTCCACTGTTATGGGCGACACTTATTATCACATATTCTCCTAATTATCAGCTGTCGTGCTGAAACGTCACTCAGACTTGTTGTCGCTGGGATGGAATTGTCCACTGATGTGGCCCCCGGGGAATGCTGGGTGATTACTAGCCTGACTGCACTCATTCTGAAGTGGAAAGAGTCGTTTGTGCGGCAGCGCGATCAAAAGCCTGATTGAAGCTTTAAGAGCTTGTTGATCATGATTGTCTGTGTTTGAGTTGCCAGCTTGTGCTTGACGTGCTATTTTTATTAACATCAACCTTGAAAAATATTCGCATTCACAATATGTTTAAAAACATAAGAGAATTTATTTTTAATCATGATGATGATGATGATGATGGAAAATGGCAATGTATATCACTTTCTCTATAATTAATATACAGCTCTAGATAAAAATAAGAGACCACTTAAAAATGATGAGCTTCTTTGATTTTACCAATTTGAAAATCTCTGGAATATAATCAAGAGGAGAAAGTATGATCACAAGCCGTCAAACCAAGTTGAACTGCTTGAATTTTTGCACCAGGAGGGGCCTAAAGTTATCCAAAAGCAGTGTGTAAGACTGGTGGAGGAGAACATGACAAGATGCATGAAAACTGTGATTAAAAACCAGGGTTATTCCACCAAATATTGGACTAACTAAAACTTGAACTATAAATATAAACTTGTTTTCTTTGCATTATTTAAGGTCTGAAAGCTCTTTTTTGATATTTCAGCCATTTCTCATTTTCTGCAAATAAATGCTCTAAATGACAATTTTTTTATTTGGAATTTGTGAGAAATGTTGTCCGTAGTTTATAAGATAAAACAACAATGTTCCTTTTACTCAAACATATACCTATAAATAGCAAAATCAGAGAAACTGATTCAGAACCTGAAGTGGTCTTTTTCCAGAGCAGCACCCCTGCAACAACTATGCCACACCACAGCAGCCACCTAGCAACACTAAATCACCCACCTAGCAACCACCATTGCAACCCCCTGAAATGCCATAACATAACACTCTTATACCCATAAACCAAACTTCCTATCAACACCCTAGCAACCATATATATATATGTACAAATAAATAAATTCTGATGTGACAGATCAACCCTGATTCAACATATTTGACAATAGAAAAATGGCAAATTTGGGAACCATGTAATATATATATATATATATATATATATATATATATATATATATATATATATATATATATATATATATATATATATATATACCTTAGCAACCACCTAGCAAATATCAATATTCTGTTTTTTTTATTATAGTTGTATAATAAGAATAGAGTTTTTCCACAATATTCTTCTTTTTGTTTGGGTCTTCAGGCTTTTTAAAGGCGTGTTCATGATTTATCTGATTACATCCATCTGTCCTGTTGGCTGCCCACTTTCTCTTTTACCTTCAACATTTCCAAGCATTATTCTATTAAGAACCGTTTAGTTACGCTAAATATCTGCGCTTTGAGTGAGAGGTGAGGCTTGATTTGGATAGATATCAGTTTGTTAGACAGTAAATGACATATAAGGATTTTCAACAGATAAAATAACAGTATTTTTACAATCTTTCAAACATCACTAATATTGTGTCCACATGCAGTGGCGTACAAAAAGTGTTTGCCCCTTAGAGATTCCTTTTGTTTTTGCATTTTTGTCATACTGATATTTTTCAGATTACCATACCAACTTTAATATCAGACAAATATAACCTGAATAAACATTAAAAAAACACTTTTTAAATGATGTTTTTATTTATTAATTAAAAAAAACCCTGTGATTAATCACAATGTTTGGAAAGCTGAGTTCAATTTTACTATTTCCACAACCAGACCTGATTACTGCCAGACCTGTAGAATCAAAAATTCATTTAAGAAGCAGCTAAAATATCTCAAAAAGCAACACAGATGAGAAAACACTGAAACCTATCAGTCTGAAAAAGGTTACAAAGTCATTTCTAAGGCTTTGGGACTCCAAAGAACCACAGTAATAGCTATTATTTACAAATAGATAATAAATTATTACAAAGGGGCATGGACAACTCATCCAGGAGGTCACAAAATAACTCAGAACAATATTTAAAGAACTGCAGGTCTCACTTCCCTCAGTTAAGGTTAGTGTTAATTATTCAATAATAAGAAAGAGAGTGGGTGAAAATGGTCTTTGGCACATTTTTGGTAGTGTACCATGTTTATAAACACGTGTTTGCATTACTTAGAGGTTTCGTACGATATCTTTTATTCTATAATGTCACCTTATTAACTATTCTTAGCTTATTTTTCCTGTAAATCACGTATCAACTGAAGCATACTTTATATTAATATTTCAGCAGCAGAAATTCGTTTTTAATGTATTTAAATGTATTTAATGTTTTTAATGTATTACATAATTTTTTTATTACTAATTTGGGTCACACCACACGATATTTTGACATTTGAAAGTCACAGTCTATATGATTTGGGGATTTAGTGACCTCACTGGTGAGAATGTGCAATTACACAGAGCACACATTTTAAATCGTCGCTGTCCAATGAAAAACACTTATCTCCAAAACAGCAACTTTACAGGAGAGAGAAAAAACCTTGTAAACGTTCAACGGAAGTCACTGTAAAAAGAGTTTATTTCAGGTCATTTTGAAGAGTTTCTATTGGTCTGTTCATCAAGAATTTTTGGCACAGTGTAAGGGACAGTATTTTTGTTCAAATTATATAGTAAACTGAAAATCTACAAAAATGGAGCTAAGTGTTTTTCATAGGACAGCGGCAAAATAAATCACTGTGTGAAATTCTGTTTTTGAGTTAAATATATGGTTTGGTTCATTTTGTTAATTTATAAAATTTGTGTTAAAAATGTAGAGAACAGTTACATCAGACAAACCTACCAGATCTGCCAGAGAGTATTTTTATTTTATTAATATATATTTAATGTTGCAGGGAGGATCATACCAGGACACTGGTACTATTAGCCAGAATATTTTGGAACCTCCCCACTCAGGAGTATTACAGCTTTCAATTTAAAATAAATAAACTTAGGGAATGCAGCTTTAAATCACAGACCATGATAATAAAGAGTTAAATATAAAATGTAGATATGATGCTGTTGACCTTGTACAGGCAGAAGCTTTACACACATAATGAACAGATAGAGAACATATACCCTGCAGCATTCTGTCAGAATAATACAGGAAGAAGTCTCAATATTCTATATTTATCTGAATGATGCTTTCTAGTATTGTGATTGGCAGTTGGTCCTCTTTTGCCTTCTGCCACAACGGTGCTGCAACACTCACTCAGTCCAGAAGAGAGCATTGAGTCCGGCAGCCCCCACCCCCAACCGCCCCTCTACCCCCAACCGCCCCTCTACCCCCCCACCAGCCTCCAAAGGCCATGTGTTTTAGATTGCTCTGTTACCCTGACAACTATCTCCCTGCGAGCTGTAGTCATGGACACAAAGGGTCCTTGATGATCCTGAAGGGATTGCTCTGAATTGGGCCCCCACGAAGAAATCAACATATTCCAACGCTGAAAAACAATCAAATTAAAAGAGTGTTTTGCAATAGCTGTTACTCACAAACACTGCTGGGCTCTTCGCCTGAGGGTTTATACGCTGCCCCACAGACAGGCCGAAATCAACAATGTCCAACTTCAGAATCTTAACAAATGGACAGCCATTTACCAGCTTGTGGAACATACAGCAGTTGGACAATGAAACTGAAACACCTGGTTTTAGACCACAATAATTTATTGTCCTGAGGGACAGTTCTGGTGGAAACAGGAGAGTTGAGGTGCACATTGAATTCTGCCGTGATTTTATGTTTTTTGGATACAATCCGGGTTAGCACCCAAACAACCCTTTCAGACAGCTTCCTCTTACAGCATCCACGGTTAATCCTGTTGGATGTGGTTGGTCCTTCTTGGTGGTATACTGACATTACCCTGGATACTGTGACTCTTGATACGTCACAAAGACTTGCTGTCTCGATCAAAGATGCGCCAGCAGGACGTGCAGCAACAATTATTTCCTTTTTTGAACTGAATCACCATTCAGGTGACGTATTATGGGCTGTGGCATGTGATCCATAACGTTACCATGTTTGTAGTACATCGATTTCTGGGGTTTGTAGTCTTTTATTTCAAAATCACTCCCAGGCTCACCGGGAGTGACAGGAGCGGCAGAATGAGCCTTGGCTTGCATGATGCTAAGCGTGCGCAACATGCATGGCACTACTGCATGTCTAAGACAGGATTGGGAGGATGACTGTTGTCAGGGTTTTAATCAGTCAGTGGAGCACCTGTATTTCCTGACGCCAAGATAGGGTGACAGGGTGTAAGATAGCAACGAGCATTGCAAAGCCCCTTTCTCAGGGTTTACATATAGGGCCCTTTATCTTCCTTTGTAATAGCATTACCATCCAACTCAAGCTTTTATTCAGATCAGCAAAACTCAGCAAATCCCACAGAATAGCGCCAGTAGGTGATACTTGAAAGTTTTAGTTTGATTATGCGTTTTGGGACATTTGTGTTAATTTACTCTCAGTTGACTGACTTTATATCAGTAGTTTTGGACGGCGCTACAGATAAAAATCTTCATAATGTCACTGTCTAACTTGATTTTCCTTCTTTCTGGTGTACTTAACAGATTGCTTTCATTTGCGTGACATTTAGTGGGCAACATTTCTACACAAGATCTCATTGTGAATGGTTCTGTTTTATTCCTCATTGGCTTGAGATTCTAGTACATGAGTCAGTAGCAGTTGGGAGCAATCCATGCCAATTTTAAGAGGCCCTACAATGTCAAACTGTATTTATCTTGGTGTGGTTGAATGTTGAGAGTTCAGTACATGGAAATGACGAACCGTAAACTCAAACACTGCTGTTCCTCGTATAAAAAGAGAATTCCGTCTGGACTTGGTAAATGTTTGCACACCTAAATTATACAAAACCCCCCAAGCATCAGAGAAAGCTTTATTCAAAGCTGGTAAAACAGTGAAACAGTGAAATGCTAAAATTTGAGGGAAAATTTTGTGTTGTTGATACTGGACAGCAGCTCATCCCTATTCTCACTCTTCTAGAAATGAAAATATTTGTTTTTATTGTAACTACGGCTTTACCTGTACATAGAAGAGGAGCATGAACTCAAAATGCAGCAAAGGGAAAATGAAGGGGAACAAATAGGGATCCACACTAGACTGGACTTGCTAAGCTAACATTAGCCCATAGTAACATTTACATTACAATCTCTTCTCTTCATCGTCCACACCCTACAAAATAATAAACATTTGTTTTTCATACCATTTTGTATTTGTAATTATTGTCTTTCTAAAGTTTAGTCTCTTAATAACATCACTCTTGCACTGTTCTCTCCCAGTGTCAACGACTGTAATGATGAGAAAGATTCAAACTCCCACCTCATTGGTCGTGAAGATGCCCCTCCAGTCCAGAACCGCAGCAGCAGCAGTAACAGCAGCACGAGCCCCAGCCGCCGACGCTCCAGCTCTGAAAACTCACGCTCCACCTTCAGCCTCGCCCGTCAGCTCTCCTGTGAGTCCAGCAACACTGCCTACAGTCTTTGGGTTTTGCGATGCTTCTGAGAACACTTTAATATTATTTCAGTGTTGATTTATGGGGTTCACCAAAAAATATGTTAATTAAGGATTATAAAAGTACAGTAATTCACTTTGGAGAAAGATTACAGCACATTACTATATAGTAAAAATAGTAGTTTTGGCAAATATAAATACATCATAGTACTGTCATTATTCTACACACTAACCATACGAAATGTAAATTTGTAGTTGCAAATGAATTACTGTAAAATTATAGCTAGCTACACACTGTAAATATTTTTTCCTGTAAATGGACTGTAAAATACTGGCAGAAGAGGTGCTGTAAATTTACTGCATTGCAGTCCTCGACCTAAAACACAGTGTCCAGTAGTGTCACGGATGACCCAGGCAGGGAGACGAGGAGGCGGACACAAGTGCAGGTAGGGTGAAAATAAATAATAATTTAATAAATAAATAACAAGAAAACAAGGAACAAGTAACATGAAACAAAGATACACAAATAACCAATAACCAAAACAAATAAGGGGTTAACGATAACAAAACAGGGAGACTAAAGAAACAAACGAGTAACTGAAACAAGACTAAAATAACTAAACAGAACAAGGATAAACAAATAATAAAATAAACCAAATACTAACAAACAAGGAACTAAAACAAGACAGGATTAACTAAACTGGGCAAGGGAGAAAAGAAGCAAAATAAACAAGGAGCTAGAAGTAAAACGAGATAAACACTGAACTAGGAAACGGGATATGAAAACACAGAGAAACGCTGAGAGACAAAACGACATGGGAAGGTGCAAAGACCGACGGAGGACAAGGTGGCAGAGGAGGGCTATTTATAGTAACATAAAACACACTAGAATTGGAAACATCTGGGGAAGGGGCGGAGCTACAAATGAGAAACACATGGTGGAAATCTACTGACAGGAGACACAGAGAGGCACAGGTCACGTGGGGAAGACACACAGAGACATGAGACAGGGCTAAGACGTGACAGAAGCCTCCCCCTAAACGCGCAGCTCCCGAGGCGCGTAAAAACGAACCCCGGGGGCTGGCGGCAGGGAGAGGCCGGGGAAAACAGGAGTCGAGACCGGGGACTGAAACGGAGACAGGACAGAGGACAGAGACTGGATGGGAGACCGGACCGGGCTTGGAAACTGAACAGGAGACGGAGACTGAACAGGAGACGGAGACTGAACAGGAGACGGAGACTGAGACTGGACATTAGACAAGGACGCAGACTGGAAAGGGCTTGGAAACAGAACAGGGGATGGAGGCTGGACAGGGAACTGGACGGTGGACGGAGACTGGACAGGAGACGGAGACAGAACGGGAGACTGGACGGGGAACTGGACAGGAGACGGAGACTGGACGGAGAACTGGACAGGAGACGGAGACTGGACGGGGAACTGGACAGGAGATGGAGACTGGACGGGCAACTGGACAGGAGACGGAGACTGGACGGGACTAGACATGGGAACAGGGACGAGGACATTAACAGGGACAGAATCTAACACTGTAACTGGGACGGGAACAGAGACAGAGACAGAACAGAGACAGGCACGGCGACTCTGGCAGCGGGAGCAGGTGCTGGCGGCGCGGCGACTCTGGCAGCGGGAGCTGGTGCTGGCGGCGCGGCGACTCTGGCAGCGGGACCTGGTGCTGGCGGCGCGGCGACTCTGGCAGCGGGAGCTGGTGCTGGCGGCGCGGCGACTCTGGCAGCGGGAGCTGGTGCTGGCGGCATGGCGACTCTGGCAGCGGGAGCTGGTGCTGGCGGCACGGCGACTCTGGCAGCGGGAGCTGGTGCTGGCGGCGCGGCGACTCTGGCAGCGGGAGCTGACACGGAGGCTTGAACAGCTGGAGCAGACACGGAGGCTTGAACAGCTGGAGCAGACACGGAGGCTTGAACAGCTGGAGCAGAGACGGACGCTTGAACAGCTGGGGCAGAGACGGAGGCTTGAACAGCTTCAGCAGAGATGGAGGCTTGAGCAGCTTCAGCAGAGACGGAGGCTTGAGCAGCTTCAGCAGAGACGGAGGCTTGAGCAGCTTCTGCAGACACGGAGGCTGGAGCAGCTTCTGCAGACACGGAGGCTTGTGCAGCTTCTGCAGACACGGAGGATTGTGCAGCTTCTGCAAACACGGCAGGAGTCCGGGGGCGTGGCTCAGCAGCCGAAGACACCTCTGAGATGGGCGTGGCCGCCGAGAGAATTTCGGAGCTGGGTGTGTGCAGATCCAGCGGAGCAGCAGCAGGGCTTGAGACTGCGGGTGGAACAAAAACCCGGACCGGAGCTGCAGCTTCGCCGGCAGAGTCCACAGTAGGCAGCGTGGGGCCGCTGGTAGAGACCGCTGCGGGGAAAGTCACTGACCGCGGCTGGTTCGCCGCGGTAATAATCCCGGAGCACGGCTGAGTCGCCGCGGAGAGAGTCACAGAGCGAGACTGGATTGCAGCGGCGGAATCCAGCTCTGCAGCCGCCATGAAAGCCGGCTCCTCCGCCTGAGGAGCTTGCGCTGCAGCTGCCGCAAAAACCCGAACCGGATTTTTACTCTCTCCGGCTGAGTCCAGCGCGGGGAAAGTCTCTGCTCGCGGCTGGCTCGCCGGGTTGGAGGTCCTGTAGCGTGGTTCGGCAGCAACCGCGGGGAACACGGGGCGCGGTTCGACTGCCATCGCGGAAGTCACGGAGCGCGGCGTCTCGGCTGCGGGCTTCCCGGAGCACGGCGTCCCGGCCGCGAGCTTCACGGAGCGCGCCGTCTCGGCCGCGAGAGTCACGAACGCGGCGGCTTGGCCGCGAGAGTCACGGGAGTTGGGATGGCCTTAGGAGCTGTGCGGCTGAGAGCCGGGTAGAGCACCGCCCCTGGGGGGAACGGCAATGGAGTGCGGGCTGGTGCAGGGTAGAGCTCTTCGTCATCGGAGCTGCTGGGAGCACACCCGAGAAAGTCCCACGGATCCCGCTCCTTGAGCCTCGGGTACACAGAGGCACCGAGGCTAACCGCACCAACCCTTAGCGCCCCCCCAAGAAAATCCTCCCCGGAAAAGGGCTCCTTTTCAGGCTGGCGGGACCCCTTAGAACGCTTACCCCGAGGCCTGCGGCGTCCATGAGGCCTCGAGGTTTCCTGCGCCGGGATCCCGCCTGGAGTACGGCGAATCGCCATCCTGGTGCCAGTCCACGCAGAACCTGCTGTGTCCATGTTTGGTCGGTCTTTCTGTCACGGATGACCCAGGCAGGGAGACGAGGAGGCGGACACAAGTGCAGGTAGGGTGAAAATAAATAATAATTTAATAAATAAATAACAAGAAAACAAGTAACATGAAACAAAGATACACAAATAACCAATAACCAAAACAAATAAGGGGTTAACGATAACAAAACAGGGAGACTAAAGAAACAAACGAGTAACTGAAACAAGACTAAAATAACTAAACAGAACAAGGATAACCAAATAATAAAATAAACCAAATACTAACAAACAAGGAACTAAAACAAGACAGGATTAACTAAACTGGGCAAGGGGAAAAAGAAGCAAAATAAACAAGGAGCTAGAAGTAAAACGAGATAAACACTGAACTAGGAAACGGGATATGAAAACACAGAGAAACGCTGAGAGACAAAACGACATGGGAAGGTGCAAAGACCGACGGAGGACAAGGTGGCAGAGGAGGGCTATTTATAGTAACATAAAACACACTAGAATTGGAAACATCTGGGGAAGGGGCGGAGCTACAAATGAGAAACACATGGTGGAAATCTACTGACAGGAGACACAGAGAGGCACAGGTCACGTGGGGAAGACACACAGAGACATGAGACAGGGCTAAGACGTGACAAGTAGAGCTTAGATCGGGCCCAAAATGTCCAGCCCGACTCAACCCATTTTGAATCTGAGCTCGATTTAAACCTGACATTTTTTAGTAAGTAGAGCGTTAAAACTGAGCTTAAAAAAAAAAAAAAAAACATTTTGGGGATGTTTGAATGAGCGAAAACTGCTCAGAATGATGTTAATTAACATTGCAACACTGAAGAAGCATAGACCTTTTATTTAAGAAGAATGTTTATTAAATACAGATGTCTGAAAGCTTAAAACATAAACAATGCAAAAAATTATCCACAGGCCTAAACATCAGTAAATTAGGCTACAAGAATGATGTCTGAATGACTTTCCTTTAATCTAACATAATTTAACATGGTTTAAGAATAGAAAATATATATTTTTTTAAACTAATTTTTTTATTGAGCTTATAGTATGTGTGCAAAAACACACAAAAACAGTAATAAGGTAGCACTGGTAGGCAATCTCAATACCAATAAATATATTAATGTAAAATTATAACCAGACATACACTGTACTGAATGTCACTAATGCAAGTCAATAAAGTTACATTTCGCATTAAAGTAAATGTAACTTGCTCTTATGGCCTACAACACGGTGGCCAGGAAGTCAACCATTATATATAATAGAACTGAATACCCAAGAGAAGGTAGCCCTGGTAGGCAAAACTGATGAGTTATGGGTGGGGTAAGAGGGGATAGCTCCGTCATGTAAATACATGGTCATTATGGAAGATCAACTAAACCAGGGGTCACTAATAGGTGGACCGCGGTCCGGATCCGGACATCTTTATAAAGAGATAGGGAGCCTGAGAACTGGCGGAAAAACGAGAACGAGCGAAAACTAAAGACATGCCGAGCGCATCTGTGACCAAGACAGCAAATCTTTGTGATGTATCTAGAGCCACGGTATCCAGGGTAATGTCAGCATAACACCAAAAAGGACAAACCACATCCAACAGGATTAACTGTGGACGGAGGAGGAATCTGTCTAAAAGGGATGTTCGGGTGCTAACTCGGATTGTATCCAAAAAACATAAAACCACGGCTGCCCAAAATCACGGCAGAATTCAATGTGCACCTCAACTCTTCTGTTTCCACCAGAACTGTCCGTCAGGACAATAAATTATAACTGTAAAACCTATAACCTGTGCTCATCAGAAGCCCAGCTGGTCAACCAGCTTGACCATCTTGAGCAGTTAACGTCATCTATTGAAGTAATCTAAGGGAAATATTAAGTGTTTTGGTCTGTTTTTAACTGTTTTCTGCTCTTTTCTACCTTTTCTTGTCACCTCAAAGCTCTGGACGCCCGGCGACCCAGCTCTCCTCTGGTGGACATGAAGCCCATTGAATTTTGGGCCATGGGCCCCAGAAAGGAGGTGGTGCAGCCCCTGCGTAAACCACAGACCCCCCCAGACGACTACTTCCGCAAGCTGGAGCCCCGGCTGTACTCGGTGGACTCGGGTGGGGATGACGTGGACTCTCTGACAGACGAGGAGATCCTGCTGCGGTATCAGCTGGGCATGCTGCACTTCAGCACACAGTACGACCTCATCAACGCGCACCTGAGCGTACGGGTCATAGAAGCACGTGACCTGCCTCCTCCACTCACCTGCGACGGAGCCAGACAGGATATGGCCCACTCCAACCCCTACGTGAAGATGAGCCTGCTGCCCGACCACAAGAACTCACGCCAGACCGGCGTCAAGCGCAAGACCCAGAACCCTGTTTTTGAAGAGCGCTTCACTTTTGAGCTGCCCTTTCTGGAGGCGCAGCGCAGGACCCTGCTGCTGTCCGTCGTGGATTTTGACAAGTTCTCGCGCCACTGCGTTATCGGGAAGGTGGTGCTTCCTCTAAGCGAGGTTGATCTGGTGAAGGGGGGGCACTGGTGGAAGGCCTTGGTCCCCAGTTCTCAGGTAATTTTATTATTTATAACATATTAAGGCACATTGTAGAAAAAATTAAAAAAGTAAAATTTACTTTAAAAACGTTTTGCAACTTTCTGCACTTGCTTTTTTTACTTAAATTTCATTTCAGAAAAGTGTAAGTAACTTCAATTCGGTTTCAAGACTTAAATGTTACATAGAGTAAATAAGTGAACTGAACTTCAGTCAATCCTTTCTTTTATTAAACTTTACTACATGTATTTTTGCTGAATCAATCATTTCTTTAAGCAACCTTTACTTAATTTCTGCATACAGTACAACAAAATTACAATTACTTTATTTATACAATATTTCTCAAATAATTTTTAATACATAATATATTATAATTTCTGAAATTTAAATATTTTTAGTTAAAACACAAATTCAAATATTTACATAATCTCAAATATTTATTTTGTAAACAGACCATGTCTCACTTTCTCAACACATTAGTATACTAAAAAGAATGTATGATATTCCATCCATGTGTTGAGACAGTTTAATATTTGTGTTTTAACTAAACATATTTACATTTCATAAATTATAATATATTATGTATCATAAATTATTTGAGTAATATTGTATAAATTAAGTAATTGTAATTAGTTAATATTGTATGCGGAAATTAAGTAAAGGTTACTAAAAGAAAGAATTGATTCAGCAATAATTAATTAAGTAAAGTTTACTAAAAGAAAGGATTGACTGAAGTTCAGTTCACTTATTTACTCTAGGTAACATTTAAGTCTTGAAACCAAGTTGAAGTTTATATAAAATTAAATTTACTAACGCAATTTATTAACGCAAATGCATGGGCGCCGAGTGGTCCAGCGATCTAAAGCGCTGCCACTATAAGTGGGAGGTCACAGGTTCAAACCCCAGCTCATGCTGCTTTGCCATCAAGCTACCGGCGCTCAGAGGGAGCGAAATTGGCCCCGCTCCCTCCGGGTGGGTAGATGGCGCTCTCTCCCCCTTACATCACTCCTGGGGTGATGTTCACAGCACAGTGCGTCTGTGAGCTAATGTATCAGAACCGAGTCGCTGCTCTTCTCCGAGTGCACTGTGATGCTACTCGGCAATGCTGTATCAGCAGCAGCTCGAAAAAGAAGCGGTGGCTGACTTCACATGTATCAGAGGAAGCATGTGCTAGTCTTCATCCTCCTGGTGTGTTGGGGTATCACTAGTGATAGGGGGAGTCCTAATGAGTGGGTTGGGTAATTGGCCGTGAAAATTGGGGAGAAAATGGGAAAAAATTGAAATCAAATTATAAAAAAAAGCAAATGCAGAAAAAAAAAATATATATATATATTTTATGTTTATATTATTATTTTTCTAATTAATGGAATTGTTGTCTGAGTTATGTTTTACAGTTATATAGAGTCTGACTTCACATGTATCAAAGGAGGCAAGTGCTAGTCTTCACCCTCCTGGTGCAGGGGCATTACTAGTGATAGGCGATAGTGATAGGAGTGGGTGGAGTAGTCAGGTCATTTGAGTCAAAAGCCTTATGGTAATTTCTTTAGTGGCCAAATAATGGTCTTTTAACTTCTACAGTATATATTTATGTCATATGTTTGTCTAAAGAATAGCCTACATAACTTCAGTACATCGACTCCACAGATGTGAAGTCTTTATTTCTGCTCCAGTTTCTATGAAACAGTAAAAACCTGTTTGGAAAACTGAAACAGCTGGAAACCCCAGGGATTTCTGTCAACTTGGGTAATATTTTCCGTTATCTCGCTCAAACGCATAACTGCAGGCCTGAATATATAGTCAGTTGGGTTTCCTTCCAGAGCCGTGATAGTTACTGTCTGCTGGATCTCATGCCGTTAAAGTACCGACTACTGTATGTGTGGAATTTGATTGTTTTCCACTGTATTGTGTTGCGCAGAATGAAGTGGAGCTCGGTGAACTCCTGCTGTCCTTGAACTACTTGCCCAGTGCTGGCAGGCTGAACGTGGACGTCATCAGGGCCAAGCAGCTGCTGCAGACTGACATGTGCCAGGGCTCAGGTATCTCCTACCCATTGATTTTCTCTCGTTTGTCTCTCTGTTTAAAATTATAGCTGGAGGCGAGGAGTTAGGTATTAGCCTTGTTCATCTCGGCGACTGTCCCAGTGTTTTGAGAGAGCTTGTCTTTCTTAATTGGATCCATATACTGAGACTGAGAGTAGGGCTGGCGGAATAGTAGGTTTATGCACAACTGCAAGCCTCTGGAGGATCAGACCCCTTGAGGTGAGAATCCAGAGGCACCAGCAGCTTCAAATACCTGTTTGCTGGTTTGTAATGGAAATTTAGCAGCTGCTCTCCTAATCCAATGCATTTATCTGGCAGAAACCTTCCTCATTTTGCCTTTCTCTACACGAACCCATATGTGTTCTGAATCAGCCACAAATTTCTTCACAGTACAATGATCACACTTTAGTTATCGTGAAATATGTATGTTTTTTCATACCTGCATTATTTTACGCATTTCAGCAGCAGAGAGATCCTTTTTCTTTCCCATATTGCTTGAAACCTGTGGCCTGCTTAATAATGTAGAACAGTTCATTTTTTCAGTTTTTTATTTTTATTTTAAAAAATTTTATCATTTGGATGTTTGTTTATCAAAACTGGATTTATACGAAACACGTCATGACTGAAAATCTGAAAAAGATCACTTGCGTTATAATTTGGAACATGGTGTATTTGTCAGATATTGCCAGTTCACATGTGGTTGAATGGACACTTGTGTTTGTGTTTCAGATCCCTTTGTGAAGGTGCAGTTGGTGGCAGGACTAAAGCTGGTAAAGACTAAGAAGACGTCCTGTATGAGAGGCACCATCGACCCCTACTACAACGAATCCTTCAGCTTCCGGGTATCTCATGAGGAACTGAGTGAGGTTAGCCTCGTGTTCACAGGTACAGTCTCCTGAGACACTCTCACACTTATGCACACTCACAGAGACACACATACACTATTCACCTAAATGTTTGTGAGCACCCCTTTTAATACAGTAAATGCATTCAGATAGTATAAAAATTAAATGCTGGGAAAAAAAAAATTCTGAAAAAAAAATGAAGTTTTGTTCTCCATGGCAGCGCAGCTGAACTTTTCCATGAAGTGTTTATTACGGTTAGCGGGAGAGATGCTGTGTGACTCAGCTGTGCTCGGGGGAACAGGTGTTCTGTCAAGTTATGCTGTCCATCGATATGTGCTTCTTTACAGCACTGCGCCTTTGCCAAAACAGTATTTTTTGTATGATTTCATGTTTTTAATGATAATTTCTTAAGTTTTAATTGGGAACATTAAACAATCTGCTTAAATGTAAAATAAACGTGTAAATAGCAATTAAAGCAGAGCAATGGCAAGTTAAAAAATTATAATGAACTGTAAAACTATAAAAATACGGTTTATAGTCAGCTATATGACCAAACCTTTTAACTATTTTAACAGTAAAGAAAAAAAATGGATCTTAGAAATCTGTGCCACTTGTTCTTGAAAATGTTTTATGGGGTGGTCTGAACAAATATAGCCTAAAATGTACAAATTATTTAATTTAATAATTATTTAATTTATGATTTGTACTTTTTTACATAAAATAAATAAAAGTAACTATGTAACTTTTACTCAAAGTAAATTTTAAATTCAGTACTTTTTTACTTTTACTCGAGTAGATTTTTAGATGGGTACTTTTACTTTTACTTGAGTAGAATTTTAGCAAAGTAAAGGTACTTTTACTTAATTACAATTTTTCAGTACTTTTTCCACCTCCGCCCAATACATATGTCGATATACATACACAACTAGTCCAGAGAATGTAGAGAAGTGTTGCCTATAGAACTGGACTCTTTGCACCACCTACTTGCTTAATTTAGGTGAGGGTAAGAGAGCTTTTAGAACTTTGGAACTTTGAAACCTGGGGCACACTGTATGTTTCTATGACTTGTTACCCACATAGCTTCAGTGCAAAACTACAGAAATAACAGAAATTCCTGTTCTTGGCCGGTCAATAATATATGGAAAATTGAAGAAACTGTGTAACTCCTCTCTATTCCAGTTTGAATCCCTTTCAGCTGTTGCTGGCCATGTTTATGTTAGCATTTGCTAAATGGCAAATCATGAACAAGCTAGTTCATGCTAAACTGCGACAGAAGCTCAAGTACTTACATCTCCCTCATCTGCTGACTTGCCACAGACAGTAGGTACAGATCCCTCAGTCAGACAAAGTCTGCTGACTAATCCTGCTGTGTACTCTCTGAGGTTCTCAACCAAAAAAACCGAAGTAGTTCTTCGGCAAATCTAGTGGGTGGGGCTCTGGTGGTGGTTGATGGGTGAGGGGTGGTGTCAAGTGGGTTCTATGCAAATTTCCTTATTGTGACGTCACAATAAGGGAGCCATCCCAACCAAACGGCTTATAGAAGCATATCATTTCTGACATCAAACTGTTTCAGGCTTTAATTTTTTTTAATGCTTAGAGTGTTTATAAAGGGCAGTCAAGACACAAGTAAAATACAAAAGCATATTATACATAGTCATATTGAAATCATTATCATTAAAAATATACTCAAAACTATGACATCTTCTCGTGGTGGGCAATTAAATCCCATCGCTTATTTTCACCTTATTTCTCTTTTTCTCTGAAAACAATCCAATATCCCTATTTTGAGCTGGAAGAACCTTTTAAAGCTCCAATTGTCCATCAAACAAGACATCAGTTCATTAAGATACCTCAGCCAGGTTCATGCCTGCAAATACACACTCAAGACTGTCTAATAAAGTAATCCTGTGGTCTTTTTGAAGAGATCAACCCCTCAGACCTCCTCTGAGGAGAAGCTTTCATTAATTAAGCCGACCCCGGCTTTGTTTTTGACCCCAGAGTGACACACCATCCTACTGCTTTCCTAATTGGGCCCAAAAGTCAAAACAGTGTTTTACTAGCAGTGTAAGCCGTCCTGCAGAGCTCCTGCGGAGAAAGCCAGTCTGACATGTTGACAGGTTTCAGCGTGACACACATTTCAGGTCCTCACTATTAGAGTAATGGTGGGGGGGTGGCCCGGGTCTGCCACACGAGCCCTCATTAGGCTTCATTTAAATGCCAGCTGCATTTACTTGATTAAGGGGGCTGCCAGTCAGATCGCGAGCTGGACCACGGCTCGGGTCGAGCTGCCGCACTCACACACACTCTGGCATTTAGTATTTGTGGCCAAGGAACTGCTTCTACCTGTCACAGAGATCAGCCCACGCCCCGGGACCCCCCCCCCCCCCCCCCCGAGCTGACAGTGATCTGTTACTTTAACCCTCCGTTTGCTGGTCGATCAGTGTTTTGATGGGGCTTTGGATGGGCCTGAGGCTGTGGAGGTATGCAGTCCGACTCGTGCAGCTTTGACATTTCCATTACGGCATTTCAGGTTCAGATTGACTTTCTGTATCCAGAGCACCACTGGTTCTCAAACCTTTGGGACTGACCAGATGGTCCACATCTTCAGATTCAGATTCAACCTAGTATTACTGAATCAGTTTTTATATGCAACATTTAATGTTACTAGATCATTAATTGTAAGATATTAGGCTCACCATATTTCTTGGCTAGTATTTTAAAGGTGTCCTTCTGCTAAAATTCACTTTTTCTTGCTCTTTGTGAAGTACAATTGAGATAGGTAGGTGTATGTTTAAAACAGTTTTGTTTACACTAGTTCAAAGTAAAAGTCTACTTTCTGGACCTGGACTACACACCTCTATGAGTTTACATAGGTTTACATAGGATCTCCGATGGATTTCTAATTTTAAACAGACTCTAAGACTAGGTCAGTGACTGAACTACACTTAGCAGTGTAGTTCACTAACACATGTTGTAAAGTAACATATGACATTTTAAGTCATTTCAAGTCTTTATTTTAAAATGTTTCTAACTGTTGTTCGTTTCGCTGCATCGCAGTGCCGTTAGCCAATCAGAGGCGATATGTTTGCATGTAAGAATATTCATGAGCAAGAGCTGAAATCCAATTGTTCCTCCTACCCTCTTGATATCATAAAGACGTTGGACTGACGTTGAATTTTGCTGAAAAAAAAAATCCCATGTGGAATATACAAATCCATTAAATACCAGCATTGGGTTGAAAGACTGAGTCTGTGAGATCCTGAATTTATATTGCATCTGGTGTGAAACAATATAAGCAAAAATCTTTTCCAGCTCATCAAGAGCTTTACCAGATTTTTCAAAAAAAGGTTCAATTTTTTAAATGAAACGAAAAAGGAATACATCAAAGTTGTGTGGCTTTCTGACTGAATGAGTTTCTGACTCCGCACAATAACCTGAATGGACTTCCTGCCGTGGCTTGGTTAGAAAGCTCCTTCCATTCTACTCAGCTCACCATAGTTCTTGAGTTCTTGGCAGGTCTATATATTGTGTCTAGCACAACTCAACCCACTATTTTAACCAATCACAAAGGGAATGGTGTACATTCTCAGGTTTGACCCAAACTAAAACCTTATGAGGTTATCATATATCAGTTTAAACTGTGCCTTATCAGCAGTTTAGCCTAAATAAACAGAGTATATTTAATAGCTGGGTCGAATCAAGACCGGATCACATTCTCACCACAAGCGAACCACTCTAGAGTTTGTTTGTTCTTTTGATTCGCACCCGAGTGCGATTACTGTTTTCACACCTGCTCAATCGAACCGCACTAAAGTTACAAACGGACCAGAGTTCGGTTTAAACGGACCAAGTAATGCTGGTGTGAAAACGCCCTTAGTAAGGTTTTAGTCAGCTGTTAAAATGCATAGCCAGCCCTCATGAAGCACATACATATCTCAAATGGTTTACAAAATACTGATTTTAGATATACCGTTTTTTGCAGGATACCACTATTTTTGTTGATGGCCCGCCGGGATTGTGTTGCCCAGAAGTTTGTGATACTTTATAAAAACAAAAATTGTGGACTCTCTCTTGAGCGCCCTCTAGTGTCAGACAAACCTGAAAGACATTCTAAAGTTCTTAAATGCTCCTCTCTATATATTCTCTGAATAAACACATGACTAAGGTGGGTCTGTCTTGTAGGGCTGCAACGATTAGTCAATATAATTGACAATGGCAATTATTTAAATTTACAACTAAGACTACAAATTTTATTGTCGACTAATCGTTGATTTGTAACAGTGCTGCGTTACACAAAGTGCTGGGGAATGAAGTGCAATGGGTGATGGGAAAATAGCTCACCTCATACAGGTTACACTCAACTTAGTCTGTGTCTCCAAAAGTGCCCAAAGAGAACAGATTACATATTTACTCACTAAATAATTAGTACTTTCCATGGTTAAACAACATCTAATTTTTAAATCTCATGTTCAGCTGTTTCTATTGGTTTTAGAGATGGAGGACATGGCAGAAATAATCATTCACTAATCGTAAAAATAATCGTCAGATTAGTCGACTACCAAAATAATCATTAGTTGCAGCCCTAGTGTCATGCTGAATGCCATTAGTAGTCCTAATGTCCTCCTAATGTATTGTTGGTAATCAGAGGCATCTGTTTGCTGATGCATGATGTATTGTTTTCTCCAAGCACACATCATCATAGACATCATGGTGTATGATATTACCGTTACCCTGCAGACCAGTAGTAAAAAATGATTTTCCTGCACCAAATTCTCTTAATCAGATCATTAACTCATTGGTTGAACCAGGAAAGTCTACAAAGTTGCCAAAAACACCAAATCATACTGATTCAAGGCCGCCATGACATGGCATGAATAGCGCTTCAGTAGACTAGTAGGGCTTGTGAATGGCTCTTGATGACCTGGGCCACGGTCAGCATGTGGCCTGGCTGCAGCTCCTCCCAGGAGAGGTGGACGAGGCTCGGTGCCCACCAACTCTCTCTGATGTTCCTGACTACAAAGACTGCAATCAAACACCAAACACCGTGCTCCATCTCCCCCCGCTGAACCAGCGTCTTCCTCTCTTTCTTCTCTCCATCTGTTTGAACAGCTTCCCCACTCTCTCACTATCTTTCTCCTTATCTCATCCTCCTCCTCCTCCTCCTCCTCCTCTCTGCATTCTATATCATTCTCTTTGGCTTTATCTTTTGTTGCTTCCCAACTCTCCAGCAGATAATAGGCATTTAATGATGGCTTTTTTCACCATATGATTCTTCAGCGTCTGATGTGCTGAGTAGAAACAGACGTCCGCTGGCCTGAGCTGATCTGGCGCCCATCCGTTCGCTCTGTGCCCGGTCTGAAGTGTGTGTGGGTCCTAGTGAAGGGTAAATAAGACTGACCACTGAAGGGAAAGTGAGGATGCCGACAGATGAGAAGATGAGGCTGGCAAGATCATCCTATGATTTATTGTAACATTTGTAGATACTGTATAGTCATTTTACTGACAGCACAGTGTTTTGTTTAGCACACTACACTAGATGACCGATCAGCAATACAGGGTGACAAATGTTATTCCAAATAAAAGTCACATTATTAATCATTAGTCACAGTTTACTTGGGTTCCTCCAACAAAGTGCTAAAGAAATAAGAACTCTATAAAGTTGTGTATATATTGCAATAAAATATAATGTACTAATTGAAACTAGTGTACACTAGCTAAGCAGTAATTTATATGTATACTAAGAAATGCAAAAACAGGATTCAAACAGTAGCAGCAGCTTTTTTTTTGCACTATAAGGTGCACTTAAAATCCTTTAATTTTTCCAGAAATCTTCAGTGTGCCTTATAATCTGGTGTGCTTTATTTATGAATTTTACCAATGAATTTGTAAAGAGCAGTAAAGGCGCTCCGCTGTACAGAGGTATTCAGGAGTTTTAGTTTAGTTCTCCAGCACCGAGACTGGAGTGGTATTAGCATTAGCCACTAACCACACTGAGCGCTAGCTCTTTCGCAGTTCAGAAGTGAGTATTATCACCTTGTAACCTGCTGCTAACCCCGGCTAGCACTGCTGGAGTAGCATTAACATTAGCCACTAACCACGCTAAGCTTTAGCTCATTCACTGTTTAGAGGTGAGTATATCAGATTGTAGTCTGCGTGTTTACCATGTTAAAACAAGCTATGTAGGATGAACCTCTAGATAAAATCGCCCTGACTTAACGGAACTCGCAGTGTTCCTCAGTGTAGCGCTCTCGGGCAGTAGTGCTACCGGTTAACCGCTAATGCTAATGTTGCTGCACCCAGCATAAGTGTACTGTAAAAAAACTGAAGCACTTTACTCACCCAAATAAATGTTTTTCTGTAGAGAAATCTGTGTAGAGTAACATTTAGGTCTTGTTTGACTTTTTTTTAAGAATTAGTTTTGTTTACTTAGCTTATCAGCTTATTAGCTTAGCTATTAACTATTTACTATTAGAAGGGAAACATTGCAACACCTTTGTTCTTTACTTGTGCTGCAAATTGTGTCTTATTATCCAGTGTGCCTTATGTATGAAAATAGACCAGAAAATAGATAGTGTGTCTGATAATCTGGTGCGAAAAATATGGTTGTGACTGGCCCTTTAACAGATCAGCTAACCATAAGTTGTGTGACAAGAATGGGTGGGTGCTAATGTTAGCAAGCTAGGTCTACTCTAGCTGGTGTTGGCGCCACTAGCTAAGCTATCTAAAGCTATCTTTGCTTTAGCTGGGCAGCAAATAATGGAACACACAAATGTGACTTTATAGCAAAAAACATTGTTGTAAATCTATAGAATATATCAAGAATATCCAAAAAGGGGCAGTTTGGTGTTGGCATTAGCGAGCAAGCTAGCTAATCTAGATAGTGTTAGTGCCACTGGCTAAGCTAGCTAAAGCTATCTTTACTTTAGCTGAGCAACATAAAAAAGCAAAAAAAAAACACTAAAATATCTGTATATATCAAGAAACATTGTATTCAATCCATAGCAGGCATATATGAAGCATTTTCAAAAAGGGTCAGTTTGGCTTTTTGTTATGTGGGGTTGCTAGTGTTAGCTAGCTAACTAACTAGCTTAGCTAACATTAGAGCCCACAGAGGTACTTTTTATTTATTTATTTATTTATTTATATATATATAACTTACCTTATCAACTGCAGTCATTTTCTTTTCTCTTTCTTGTTGCATGGAACGTGGTAGAAAGAAAATTGGGTTGTTTTTTTAGACTCTATTAAATCAGCAGGGGACAAAACTGTGGCATATTAAGGGACTCAGTCAGTGCAGCAAGTGCTTGGACCCAGATGTGACGTATCGTAAAGATAATTTTGTCACAAAGGCCACATTTGTCAGTAAAAGGCCACACAGTGGGACACAGAAATCAAACTTACAACCTTGTGATCAATAACCCAGTGCAGTAATTACTGAATCACTTGTAATAGTCATTTGTCATAGTATTGCTCAGTGCTCTGACAACTGATATCTTGGCTGACCCAGGTATCGAACCCACAACCTTGTGATCAATAACCCTAGTAGTTACCCCTAATCAGAAATGGTTGGGAATATGAAATATGCAAATAAAATAATATTACTATACCATTAATATATAATCATGCATAGACCGGCAATACATTAAAAAAAGTTGGCACAGTAAAACATTTATCCCTGTTATGCCATTCCTTTCTACAACACTTAACACAATAACTTTTCGGTTGTCTAATGGGTACAGGTCAGGACTGCAGACTAGCCAGATGCTACTTTTCATGTTTGGTAAATTAGATAGTACATACTTACAAAAAAGGACCTGAAATACTAATTCATCTGATCACAATACACATTTCCAATGTGTTATGCCAGATTTATCCAAGCCTGAGAAATTTACACCAATTTTGCCCATGGTTAACATTAGGGTTCTGGTTTGCGCAGTAAAGTTTTAAGTGGCATTTGTGAATGTAATTATAGCTGCTTCTTGACCCATAATTTTTGAGATAGACACTATTCAAACTCCTGATTGTGCGGTTTTATTGAGCAATGCATGCTTGTGTACAGTTTTTTCTTTAAGTAATTATACAGGAAGCACACGAATAAACTGAAGTGGCCAAAATTCCCTCATTAAACAATATTGAAAAGTGTCCAGCAAAAATTTAAAATAGCTCTAGCGGACTCAACTTTTAAACTATGAAGACCAAATTAATCAAGATCAATAAATTCATCATATTTAGTTTTATAAGTATATTCTTATACACATATTGTTCAAGAGTTTCATTCGACCATGAAAGTGTCCATCAAGTGACATCTTAGGAAGTGACAAGGTAATTTCTTACTCATGAGGTTCTATCAGCTCATGTTGAGTGACTGTTCCTGACGTAGTGCTGTCTGAGCACCCTTGGCTTTTATACATGTGGTTCAGTTATGGAATGATAACATGCACAATAGAGAGAGCAATATGCAAAGCTGTTAAAATTTTTTTAGCAAATTTCGAATGCAATTTTGACAAACTGGAGATCCTCAGCCCATTTTTGTTCCGCCACTTTCTCCACTGTGGATGCTGTTGTTGTACCAAATCTTGATTAAAATCACTTGTTGACATCACATGTTTAAAATCTTTTTTTTTTACCTTGTTATTAACCATCAACTGCCTCATCCCAACATTTTATCCTGAACCTGAAGCACAATACATCTCTATCTGCCTTCCTGTTGATGAAAACGCGTGAAATATGAATCTAAAGCATGGCAAACAAGAGTGGTCAGCCAGGGAGTGATGTGACAGGCCTGCTGATGTAATCGGCTCAACATAACAAGCACAGTCAGTCCGCAGTGCGCTCGCACCGCACCCACTCCCATCTGACCCTCCGGTCCATGACTTCATGCAAACCCACAATTCATTATTTGTCTGTCTGTAGAATAATGTTTGTTTAACTGACAGACACAGAGGAATGCATTTTAGCAAGTTGCAATTATCATAAAATTAGTGTGCTGAAATAAAAGACCGCATTCTTTTATGCGAGGGAAGTGCATGACAAATTCTGCCGAATATCTCTGGAGATTACTTCAGATGGAATCCTTGTGTCCGTTTCAAGGAGCATGACCGTGTGATTCAATCGTGAGAAGATGATATGTATGAGAATTGAAATGGAGAAATCTTGCGCTCATCCCTGTGGGCTGTAATGAGGTGGCAGGATTAAAGTGGAGCACTAGAGATGGAGGCCTAAGGTGAAGGAGTCCTTGGCAGTAGCCTTGCCTCTAGTGCTGCCGTTGCTTGGCGACAGCATGTGAGCCGCTCAGGTCTGACCCAGAGCATCTCGTGTGGAGGGCTTCTCCTCTGTTGACTCTCGTACCTGCGGCTTTGTATCGAATCTACAATTGCTGTGCTCCATTGTTAGATTGGTATCTTGGCAGCAGAAAACACAGGTGTGCCACTGACTGACAATCAACTGACAGATGTTCATTGCTATCTTGGCAATGCAATTGTGCCACACACACTCAGCAAGCGTACACCCCTACTTATTACACACATTTTGCATCAACAATAAACAGAATACAAAATAAAATAACATTGCTGCATTGCTGTTCCCGTAAATGACTAAGGCTTACTTGCACACTTTTTTTAGGTAGTCATGCAAGATTTCAGATAAGATAAGCATTTGAGTGGCAGAAGCGTGAGCAAAAGAGTGTGACACAGAGAGGATGATGGTCCTGATGGTCTCTCCTTGTGCACAGTAGAGTAGATCTATCAGGGTGTCTGTAGGCACTCAACCTCTCTCTTTCGTAGTGCATCAGCTTTGGAGCTCCATTGCAGAAAGTACCAATAATGTAGCTTCTATATGTGCTTATGTTGAGGCCAATAGAACTGCTCATCACAAACATTGTATGCATTGTAATACTTACCTGATATACCTACTTTTAATACCCACCACAGTTATCTGTATGTATTTTTGAAAGGCCTGTAGTTCAGCTGATTTAAATTGAGTTGTTTTTATCTATCTTAATGGGATAGCACATCTGTGAGAAAGAAGCAATAGTTTTGTCCACATAAAGGGGGTGGGGTCAGGCCCATAAGAACGGAGAAAAGTGACCAGGGGGAGCTCTGTGGGACTAATTGAGTCTGACATGCAGGTAATTGAGTCAGAGCTCCGTAAGATTCACCTGTACTGATTTTAGAATTCTTTTCATTTGTTTGTTTTCTTTGTTGTAATATTTTATTGCATGTAAATAAATGATCACTGTTTGAACTGACTTTTGAGGCATCAGCATGGTGTCTTTGTGTCTCCCTGTTGGGGAGTTTGGAGAAGCATCGTCACAGTGCTACTCTATTAATATCCAACATGATATCCTGCGATGTATTTTAGAAATAAAATGAAAGTTGGCCCGCTATTAAGCAGGTCTAAAAGCAGCGAGAGTGCGGAGTTGTAGCGCGGAAAACGGGCCAAAGAGTTTTTTTTTGGGAGCACTCCAAAGAAACGAAAAATGGACAGCAAATGCGAACATTTTAGGCACATTGGGGAAATTACTATTTTTTAACCAAGTTCAGAGTGAAGTGTGTATGTTTAATTTGTCAGGAATCAGTTGCCGTAATGAAGGAGTATAATTTTAAGAGACATTATGAAACAAAACATGAATTTGAAAAATATTAGTTTACACAACACTGTTAAATATATATTAAGATAGTAAGTCAAGTTAAATGATGTGTAAACGATAGTAATCAAGAAAATGTATTATTATAATTGTTATATTTCATTATTTGCTTTATTACAGAATCTGTGGCCCGTTGACTGCACATATATTTCTCTTTCTGGCCCCCATCAAAAAAGTTTGGACACCCTGCCATAGCCTATTTATAATTCTTACGGAATATACCTGGATCCAGATTAAATTCAGATACCCTACACTAGTATTTCCTGTCATAAAATGTGTTTTAGTCCACATTTTGAGATGACACCATGTCCTGTCCTGTAGTATCAGACATCACATCAGCAAGTCGTGACTCACTGTGCAATTTTTTATTGATTGAACTCTCACTTTAACAACATCACCCAACAGCAGCAAGAAACAAACTGCTGTAATAACGCTGCAGCTCGTCCCCGCTGCTACTCTGCCAGTTACAGGAAGGAAGGGGAAATCATTGGCGAGAAAAAACTTCAATCTTGTTTCTAAACAACCTGATGAAATTAACTCATAGCCTCATGGCCCGACCTGACTCCATTAGCCAAATTGGATTGATGGAGAGAAAAACAGATTGACAAGATTAATAGTCACGGAGAGGGAGGTAAAAAGACAGGCAGAAATATTTGCTATTTGCTAATAAATATCTTCTTTATTAGCAAAGAAGCTTGTTTGATATCAGGAAGAGACAAAGAACACTGCAATCAATCTTTGGTGTTGTAAGGTGGGCGTGCCATAATGGTATCCCACAACCATCCATTTTGTACCCAACAACTAAATGCAAGATTTGTATTTTACATTGGTTGGGTGCATTGTCTTGTGCTGTTGGTGTTGCCAAATTCTATTCTGGTCATCTTTGTGATGATGTTCAGTAAAAAATCATCATAGATTCATCAGTGCACTCTACATTTTTGTATCTCCAGCCTTGGACTATCCAGTTTTGGTGGTCTTATGCCCACTGCAGCATCAGCTTTCTGTTCTTGCCTGACAGAACTTGGAATCTGACTTGTAATCTGTATAACATGACATGTGGGGTCCTATCTTACACCCTGCCCAAGGCACGTTGCGATGCTCATTGCTATCTCACACCCTTGCTATCTGTCAGTGGCCAAAGTGGTCTCAAAATAAGGTATGTACATTTCTGGTGTATTGCTTTAAGGTTAATATCTGGTGCACCACTGACTGAAATCAACCTAGGCAGACGTCAGCAGTCAGATGTTTATTGCTATCTTGGCAGTGAATCGCAGCAGTGCACAAACCCATAGAACCTGCCTGTTCGACGGTATGCAAACTTTTACATCAACAAACAAACAGAATAGACAAGCATAAACAAGCAGGTCAGTATCCTCTGATGAGAACCTACCTGTTGGACACGTCCAGGTAGCTGCACCCCTGAAATAGCAATGTGCCAAAGTCAGAGTGCACCTGTCATTTAAAGGGAATAGCAAGTGACACGCAGATTGGTTTATTGCACCGTATGCCCAAAACACATCAATCACACTGCAAAAAATCCATTGGCAAAAACTAGACAAAATATATGCAAATTAAGACAAATATATGTATATTAAGCAAAAAAATCTGCCAATGGGGTAAGCAAAATTTTCTTAGTAAAATTTCTTACAAAAAGCAATGGCAAAGTCTCAAGATAAAGTAACACCTAAATCAAGCAAAAAAGTCACTGTTTTTGGACACAATAATCAGAATAACTTGATTGCTGCTTGATTGGGCTTATTTTGAGTTCAAATTACTTAAAATAAGGTACAAATTCTAAGTAAGAATGATTGAGATAATTATCCCTAAAATAAGCAAAATAATCTAACACTTACAATGCTTAGTAAGACAAAAAAGTCTTATCAGAGAAGAAAATAAGATTTATTGCCTTAAATTTAGAAAATTTCACTAATACAAAAAAATAGTATGTGCCTTTCGCACATTTCAAGCTGCACAAGGCATACTTTTTTACAGAGGTACCGAGGACATGGCTGACAGGTAAGACTGTAGAAGGCTACTGGAGACTATTAAAGTCTATTAGAGGTTATTGAAAGGGTTATTGGGGACAAAAATCAGTACAGGCTGGTTAGATAAGTGATTCACGTCCTCGCTGTGGAGAATACACATCGCTGTCACAGTTACGTAAAATAAAAAAAAGTCTTCTTCCGAGTTGTACTGTTTATTCACATTATTAAAATAGATTTCGCTCATTCCAACTATTTGGAAATTTAGTTAAAAGCTCTGTTTTATTGCTGTAACGTTACTTACTAAAAATATGGAAGTTAAACTGGGTCCTCGCTCGTAATTGCAGTTTATGAGGGCAGGATTTTTCAGGCTGGATTTTTAGCCCAATGTAAGCTCTAGCTGGAAGAACAGCAGCTCTAGATTACTGTTGTTCTTAATAAAATAATATATTATTAGTTATATATTAACAGTAAATATGACCTATTTTAAGCAGTAAGCTAACTCCGAAAAATAGGCTGTGAGGCGGCTGATGTTGGGATACATTCCTGCGGTATTGGCATATAAATATAAAAATTCTGGTGTCCTATAACTATTTACACATAACTTATATCTCTCCTGAAAAGCTTTTATTTTGGTCAGTAACACTCTTTTGTTTATTTACTATCAGTGTAAATTACCAGTGTTTGCTTAGGCGTGGATGTAATTAGAGGAATCTGTACACAGGTTTGTCTGGCACCTGTGTGGCATTAATGTGGCATTTGGCCCCGCCCAATATCGGTATCGGCGATCGGCCGATCGAGATGAAATACGATCGGAATCAGCCCCAAAAACACTGATCGGTCCATCTCTAATGTCAAGTAAATCAAGAACCATTATAGCACCTTTGTTTATAAGAGTCAAAGGCCCAATCCCATTTCACCTCTTGGCCCTACCACTTAGCCCTACCCCTCTGTTTTGCGCATGCAAGGGGGGGGGGGGTGGAGTTGGGGGGAAGTTTTAGGGCTACACAACCCTTCAAACCGCGACCAAAGAAATCCACAAATGTCAGTATTTTCCTTGTTAAAAATTATGATAACCACTCTATTACCATAGTTTAATGTGTAGTTTTTCAGCAAATAAAATGACTCGTAGTTCATCTCAGTAGCCAGCTAGCTACTTAACTTTCATATTCCACCTTAAATTGTGCAATAGGAGACAGAGGCCTTGGCATTTAAGGTGGAATGGAAAAATAAAAGCTAATTTCAGCTTCCCATAAGTGGTGCCTTAAAGTTAATCTGCTATATATCTGTAAAGTGTCCTTGAAGGGTTCTCCCAAATCATAGGAAAAGTTTTTTTACTAAAAAGGATTTATTTTTAAAATGGAGTTACACTCAAAAACAAGGGGTAGGGGTACAAAAGAAAAATTGGATTGTGCCAAAGTGTGTATTGATTTAAAACTTTAATGTGACTTTCTTCTCTTGTCTTGTCTCCCACAGTTTATGGGCACAATGTGAAGACCAGTAATGACTTCGTGGGCCGCATAGTGATTGGTCAGTTTTCTTCGGGCCCTGCAGAGACCACACACTGGCGAAGGCTACTGCGCTCCCAGCGGACCCCCGTGGAGCAGTGGCACAGCCTACGGTCTCGAGCCGAGTGCGACCGGGTCTCTCCGGCATCCCTCGAAGTCACATGATTATGACCTGGACATCTGGTTGGTGGAGGCAGAACAGTGACAGGACTGTGCGTTGAAAGTTGAGAAGCTTTTGGGGTTTTGACAAACTTTTTAAGGAGAAAGTGGTGAGAGTTTATAAGTATGTCATTTTCGAACTCTGAAGACCTCAACGTTTGGAGGACCAACATGTACTGTAGGTAGAGTTTCTTACTATCAAACCATAGATCCAGATCTGTGGACTCGGGTTGTTCTGACCTCGTTACCCCTTTTTCCACAGCAGCTACAACAGGGGAGATTTAGTCTACTGGAAACAGAAGGCCTGGTGGTGTTTTTCCACCATCCCTACCGAGCAGGAACTCGCCGTCCACATTTTCTCTTTATCACATTGATACTATCTTACAGGACAGCTCAATAACCTCATCATCGCCCGCCTGCCAGACGCTCAGCTGGACTCAGCTGGACACCGGAGCAGCCAGAGCTCCCTCCTCCTGCTGGCATGGGGTGCAGTGTTGTTTTCACCACATCGCTTCAACACGGTTGCTGATAATCAGTTTGGACGTAGTTCAAAGTTAATCCGAAAGCAATCTACATTTCGTATTTGATTTTTTTTTTACAGTCTCACACCAAAGCTTCTGTTTTCATGACTTTACTGTGTTAATGCTGCCCTTCGTCTGTGTGTGTGTGTGTATATGAGTGTGTTTTTGTGTCCGCCAAATCAACGTCTAATGTTCACACTGTATGTTTGCACTTCTAATAGCAATCGCATTCTGCGTGCCCACGTTTGAATGTGTTGGTGTTTGTTGCTGTTGTGCAGAGGTGACTATTTTTGCAGGGTTTAGAGAAAACACAGTGCCATTCAAAGAGAAAGGAGCAAATAAAGCCAACTTTCTCTAGTTTACTCCTTAAAAAACCCTTAGACCCTTCATTTAAGCCCACCTATACTTTGTTAACACTTTGTATTAACATCAGTTTTATAAGGCCTGGAGTAAAGCCTTATGGAACTTCACCAGATTTGGTAAACCTGAATGACTGTAGAAAACATGAACACTGCAGTGTTTCCCAAAATGGAAAGCTCATCTGCTTGCTGGTTGCAGTAGAATGTGCAGCTCTACACATCTCTATATGTTTTATTGACATATTAATAACCTTATCAAGATTTTGTTCTCTAAATCTTAATGAGGTTATTAATTAATCACAACAACATATCAGCATGGCCATTTTTGCATTCTTAGTAAAGGCAGTGAGTATTTGAGTTAGGTAAAGTGATCCAGACTAGTGCTGGCTAATACGGCTAACATGCTATATGTGAACTGGTTCACAGATGTTCACTATTGCAGCAGCAACCATTATGACCAATAACTGTATATAAACATGGACTGTGTCTGTCAAAATGTCTCTCAAAATTTTAAAAGTCACTACATATCTTATGTGACTGCTGGATGCTTGCAGACAGTGTATAGTGTACCTCCGCCTATCTCCATATGTTTCAAAGACAAAACAGCATATTTTATAACCTATTTTTTCCATTAAACTGCCTTCCATATCTTCAGTATCTAATCCAAACTATATTAATATTGCCATGTTTTGTATTTTTCCCAAGAAATAAAATCCTGCTATTTAATGAGAAGGTGGAGTTACACTTAGGAACAAAGTGACTTACAGCCTTGCCAGGAAGAGAACAGTCATCTGCAGGCTCTGCATCATAGTATATCTGTTAATTACGTGGAGTAACATGTCCATGTGGGATCTAAAGGGGTTAAACATTCATCCATCTGGGTTGTACAGCGCACATGGGGCCTAGTTTGAGTTTTGATTAAGATGGGATAAGGTACAAATACAAACAAACCCAATCAGAGCCCATGCTCACCTAAAACCCACCTAACCTACATTTAACTCATATGAGCCCCACATGAGAATATTGACTGGGTGACAGACACTTTTTGGCCTTTATTTCTGTAGAAAGAAAGTGAATGGGACTAGTACCCAACCCACTCATTAGGACACCCCCTATCACTAGAGATGCCCCAACACCAGGAGGGTAAAGACTAGCACATGCCTCCTCTGATACATGTGAATTTAGCCACCACCTCTTTTCCAACTGCTGCTGAGGAGCATTGCCGAGTAGCATCACAGCACATTCGCAGAAAAACGCAGCGACTCGGTTCCGATACACCAGCTCACAGATGCCTTGTGCTGAGTGACATCGCCCTTTAAAGAGATGTAGGGATTTGATGAGAAGGTGGGGTTACTCTTAGGAATGAAGTGATTGACAGTCTTTCTGTTTATTACATGGAGTAGTTGAATTACACAAACTGCACTTTTACTGTAGCAATGAAATAAAACACTAAATGAACTCTAAGATAAATGAAGGAAGTCTGAGACACACTTAGTCCCAATCCCATTTCACCCCTTGGCCCTACCCCTTGTTTTTGGATGTAACCCTTCCCCTTGGAACAGAGTTAAAGGGGAAGGAGTGAAATCCTCCACCCTAAGAATTGGGACAACCCTTCAAGCATTGGCTACATCATCAGGAGCGCTAAAGTTTAGTAACTTAGCCCTTTTTAAGGCATTGTATGTCTACAGAAAGGGGGGAGATGGTTCAGAAATTAATTATTATTGTCCATTTCTTAATTTTTCTGTTATAGGGAGCTAAAATGAGCTTTGATAAGCTTTTACTTTACTTTATTTTTCTGTTCCGCCTTAAATGCTGCAGCCCCTGCCGGTTGTTGCACTATTTAAGGTGGAGCGGGAAAGTTAGCTAGCTAGCTACCTTCAGAGACAAATTAATAGCGATCTTTTAATGCTTGTTATGAAACAAATTGGCCATAAAACATTGAAACTGCTTATTAAACTATGGTAATATAGTTCTAATCATCACTTTTAACAAAGAAAATGTTTACATTTATGGGTTTCTTACCAGTGATTCACATACCCCTTTGTTTTAAGTGTGCATCTGAAAAATCTCTCAATGAAGGGCTAACAAGCCCTATCCCTTCCCCCTACCCTCCAACCTAATGAGAATCGGGGGACCCCTACCTCTCGTAAGGGGTAAGGGGTAGGGCCAAGGGGTGAAATGGGTTTGGGTCTTAGTCTTGGAGAAGTAGCTTGGTCTACCGAATGAGTCAAAGCGTTTTGTCCACAGGTTCCATGTTGGCCCCACATATGATATGGCATCAGTGAAGGGACCAAAGGGAGGCTTTTTTCAAAAAAGAGCCTGTGCCCATCTAAAACCCACCTAGCCCATGTTTAACCCATGTGAGCCCCACATGAGAATGTTGGCTGGGTGGTCTCTACTGAGCTCTTGTTGCAAATTTGACATGTTTTTGGCTTCATTTCTATAGAAGAGAAAAGAATGGAAGCACTTTGTCCTTGTTTTCTTCAGTCATTGTGCTAAACCAAATGGTCACCAAATAATTCACTATAGTTTCTGAATTTAGCTCAATGGCAGAAATAAATAAATCTAGGGGTTCAAGGGGTTTAACGCTCACCTTTCAACGTTGACCAACAGTCCAGAGTCCATGTGTGGTCCAAATGTTGCTGTGATGTATTTTTTGTGCTACCTCCTCTTCGTCTGTATGTGCAGTATGTCTGTCTGTTTGTTGGTCTGTCTAGTTAGTAGATGGATCTAGATTGGTCTTGTTGGAGGATTGATAGTGTAGTGTAGAACTCAAAGTGCAATCAGAAGCATTGCTGTATCCTGTCTCCTTACGCTTCATGTGCCTAGTCGTGAACTGTTCCAGGTATAGAGGCACTTTGTATGTATATATGTATGTATGTTATGTTAGTGTACGACTTTGAACGTGAAAATGATTCTATATATATATATATATATATATATATATATATATATATATATATATATATATATATATATATATATATAACTACAACGAAGAATATAAAAGATGTGCCAGTGAAGATGCTTATTTATTTAGATAAACCCAAAAGCGTTTGCATATAGACATATAAATATATTTATCTCTACAAATGCCTAAATGTATATATTTATTATTTAAACTGTATACGCTTAAATGACATGACATGACTTGAACAAATACAGTATGTGTTGATGGAGAGAAAAAAAAATGAGGAAATAGAAAGAAAGAAAGAAATAAACAGAGGGACGGTGAACTGACCTGACCTCACTGAAATGTTTCTGCCTGTGCAAAGAAAATGTTTACGAGGGTCTGTGAGGGTCATCCATTGCTGCACAGTGTGTAATGCTGCTTTTTGTACATATGTGTGTGTGTGTGTGGGGGGGGTAAAGTTTAGAGTAAACTGAGGAGGAAGGTTCGCACCTGGCATCCAGGTGGATGCTAGCTGGGAGTTATAAATGCCCTCCACTGTTTTCTTTTCTTTTTTTTTTTTAAACCTGGCCAAACCAGACGTCTTGTAACTGATGAGCTGTTATCCCTTTAAACGCCCGTTCAAAAGAACTGAGAATTGTGATGTGTGATTACTGCTCTGCACTGAATGCCTTTCTTAACTGGCTTTTGAAGAAAATGCTCTTCTGAGGTTTTAATGAAATCCATTCAGGTCTTCTGACTGCATGAACTTTGAGTGTGGTGTTCAGAGATGTAAAGGTTCAGATGTAGTGGTCAGGACCCACAGGACCACCAAAGACCAGGTACCGTATTTGGGTGGTGGATAACTCTACTACTGTGTGTGTTTTATTGGTAGACTACTAGCGAATCAGACACAGCAGTGCTGCTGGAGTTTTTAAACAATGTGTTCATTTACTGTCCACTCTTCTACTATTTTTGGCACTATTTTTGGCCAGTGCGCCTTATAATCCGGTATGTCTTTTTGTATGAATTTTACCAGTCAGGTTGTAAGGAGCAATAAAGCCACTCTGCTGAGGTGCAGCTTTATACAATACTTTAGGTCTCACTGAGTTGTATATGCATGCAAACTGAAAGAGTGTTCCTGGCCTCGCCCACTTTGGCTTGGGACCGCCCACAGGCCGAGCTAAAGCCACGCAGCACCGCTGGCTCTTCAGATAGGAGCTAACAGCACAAGTTCGTTCCATTTGTTTAAATAACAGATCAGTATTATTATACTTTGCCCAGTAACTCAGAGCTGAGGAACAAGTGGTTGACATTTGCACATTACCAGCAGCGTACAATGCTTCCATAGTCGATGTTGCCATCATTTCACCATAGTGACTTCTCTAACTATGGTGCCGACAGCAGTGGTTTTGCTTCAAGGTTGATATTAAAACCTGGATCTGTATTGTCACTGCATAAGACTCTCTTGAAATGTCTTGGTGGAAGAAATTTAGTTTTCCATTATCTGAGGCCTTCAGCTGGGATGGCAGGAAAACCATTAAACCATATGCTTTTATTTCCACTTACAAAAAAACAGTACTTTACGTAGCAAACAGGCAGCATTCCAAGAAATGACATTTCCTGAAATGGAGATGATTGCGTGTTTTGTCAACACGAGCTCTGACGCCAGGGAAGGAGCCGATGTTCTCGTATCTGGGTCATGTCGTTTTCAAATTACTTCTAAGCCGCAGTACATGTTTTGCAACCATAATATGATGTGGACCCCGGAATGCACTAATTGAATCTCTGAAATGATAATGATTCAGTGCTTGTTTGTGTGCTAATGTTCCCTCTGAGGGTCAGGAGACCTGGCCATTAGTCATTTAATTGCTCCGCTCAGCTCAGCTCACCTCGGTTCTGCTCAGCGGAGGAAGAACAGCTTAACCCCTCTGTGAGGCATCTCAGCTCAGGGTCTGGGTCAGGAGTTCTGAGAGCCTGACGCACTGTACACTGTTTCCATACAACATGCTACTGAGGAATGCCCTCCTGAGGAGATGATTAAGGGTTCCCAGCTGAGGAACCTTAGACAACCTTCATGCCACCTTCTCCCACCATTCTACCTAAATTTTACGCAGCTTCATTCACAGGCTGGATGATTCCCGGGTGGATGAGCCTACGTCCTGCTTGGATTAGGGTTGGAAACATAGGTAAGCTGAAGTTAACAAGCTTCATCTGTTGTGGTGTCTTTTAGAATGTTGTAGATTGTGTTGTCTGCTAGATATCTACAGTAGCTAGGCTAAGCTATGACCTGTTTTTTTTCCCCAAGAATTTCCTCAGTTGCAGGAAAATGAACAACTTTGCCCCCTTAAAGATTTCTTTTGTTTTTGCGTTTTTGTCATACTTACATTTTTTAGATTTTCATCTTTAATATAACCTGAGTACACATTTTAAGTATTTCATTTATTAAGAAAAAAACTATCCAAACCAATCTAGCCCTTTGTGAAAAAGTGTTTGTCCCCCATTAATTAACTGTAATTAATCACCTTGTTTGGAAAGCTGAGTTCAATTTCAATACTAAGCACAACCAGGCCTGATTACTGTCAGATCTGTAGAATAAAAAAAAAACACTTAAATAGAACCTGTCTGACAACATGAAGCAGCTAAAAGATCTCAAAAATCAACATGATTCCCCAATCCCACTCAAAAACAGTTGAGAAAACAAAGTCATTTACCATCTAAAAGTATAGAAAGGTTACAAAGTCATTTCTAAGGCTTTGGGACTCCAGAGAACCATAGCGAGAGCTATTATTCACTAATGGAAAAAACATGGAACACTGGTGAACCTTCCCAGGAATAGCCGGCCAACAGAAATTACTCCAAAAGGGCATGGACAACTCATCCAGGAGGTCACAAAACAGCCAAGAACAACATTTAAAGAAAAAACTACAGGTCTCACTTGCATCAGTTAGCCAGTGTTAACGATTCAATAAGAAGATTGGGACTGGGTGAAAATGGTCTCCATGGGAGAATTCCAAGACAAAAAACATCGCTGACCAAAAATAACACAACAGGCTATTTCTAATTTGCCAAGAAAACATCTTGATGATCTCAAGGACTTTGGTTTATTTCATGTTACACCCAACACACACCCATGATTAATTAAGAGAATTATCACATGCCTTTTGTGCATTTCGAGCTATTCAAGACACAATGACACACCCTAAATAAAGCTGCGTGAACCACAATTGAACAGTGTGCTCTAGATCGTTAAAACAGGGCTCATACTCTAGAACACTGTTTCCAGAAGGTCTATTCTAAAAGCCTATATCAGAAAGCCTATTCCAGAAGGTCTGTTCTAGTAGACCTATTCCAAAAAGCATGTTCTAGGAGGCCTATTTTAGTAGACCTATTTCAGAAGGCCTGTTTAAAAAAAATATTCATGAAGATGTATTTCTAAATACCTATTCCAGAAAACTTAATTATTTAGGCCTAGAAGGCATATTTTAGAAGACCTATATCAGTAGGTATATTCTACAAGACCTAAATCAGATGACCAATTCCAGAGAGCCTATTCTAGAAGATCTATTTCAGAAGGCTTATTCTAGAAGCCTATATCAGAAAACCTATTTCAGAAGGCATATTTTAGAAGACCTATATCAGTAGGTCTATTCTAGAAGACCTAAATCAGATGACCAATTCCAGGGGCCTTTTCTAGAAGACCTATTTCAGACTGCTTATTCTAGAAACCTATATGAGAAAACCTATTTCAGAAGGCATATTTTAGAAGACCTATATCAGTAGGTCTATTCTACAAGACCTAAATCAGATGACCAATTCCAGAGAACCTTTTCTAGAAGACCTATTTCAGAAGGCTTATTCTAGAAGCCTATATCAGAAAGCCTATTTCAGAAGGCTTATTCTAGAAGCCTATATCAGAAAGCCTATTTCAGAAAGCTTATTCTAGAAGCCTATATCAGAAAGCCTATTTCAGAAGGCTTATTCTAGAAGCCTATATCAGAAAGCCTATTTCAGAAGGCTTATTCTAGAAGCCTATATCAGAAAACCTATTTCAGAAGGCATATTTTAGAAGACCTACACCAGTAGGTCTATTCTACAAGACCTAAATCAGATGACTAATTCCAGAGAGCCTCTTCTAGAAGACCCATTTCAGAAGGCTTATTCTAGAAGCCTATATCAGAAAACCTATTTCAGAAGGCATATTTTAGAAGACCTATATCAGTAAGTCTATTCTACAAGACCTAAATCAGTTGACTAATTCCAGAGAGCCTTTTCTAGAAGACCTATTTCAGAAGGCTTATTCTAAAAGCCTATATAAGAAAACCTATTTTAGAAGGCATATTGTAGAAGACCTATATCAGTAGGTCTATTCTAGAAGACCTAAATCAGATGACCAATTCCAGAGAGCCTTTTCTAGAAGACCTATTTCAGAAGGCTTATTCTAAAAGCCTATATCAGAAAACCTATTTCAGAAGGCGTATTTTAGAAGACCTATATCAGTAGGTCTATTCTACAAGACCTAAATCAGATGACCAATTCCAGAGAGCCTTTTCTAGAAGACCTATTTCAGAAGGCTTATTCTAGAAGCCTATATCAGAAAGCCTATTCCAAAAGCGCTATTCTAGATCTATTGTAGAATGTGAATTTCATAAGGTCTGTTCTAAAAGACCTTAGACCTATTTTATTCAATCGATTTCAGGAGGCCTATAATAGATGACAAATTCCAGAGAGCCTTTTCTAGAAGACCTATTTTAGAAGGCTTCATCCCACTGTTGTATGTATTGAAGATTCAGATTGATTTTCTGTTCATGCATTATTCACTCTGTTTGCCTGGGGGTTTTGGGGACAGTGTGTTTGTGCTACAAGCGGCTGCAGAAACTCTTCAGACTCTAATTGGCAGAGTCTATGTGCTGAAGAGAATCCTCCCAAGGTCAGTCAGCAGGTTGAGGTTAAGCTTCATGGTGTCTTTTGAAGCACAGCCACAAAACGTAAACCTTAAATCCCTTTGTACTTCGACAGCACCACCTTCCAGGTCAGTACCTTCCAGGGATCAATGGGAATGGAGAGACACTGCTCACGGAACGATAAACCTAGGGGAGGTAACCCAGGGGAGTGCTGTGAGTCGTGACTCGCTTGGAGGAAACATGCTGCTAGTCTATTGACCCAGACATGGGAGCATTTGGTGATGAATGGTAGAAAAGGGACTGAATTACAGTTAAAGTGGCAGTCTTTGTGTTTAATGGTACCAGTGTACTGAGATGACCATCCCTGCTAAGCCTAATATATTCATTCTAAAAACTGGGGTGTCGGGTTGCTTTTCGCAGGAGTTTTTTCTGGCATCTTTACGTACTTACGTACAGCCTCTAAAAGAGGATCCGGCTCAGTTTTACTGAATGCGAGCGGCTGGTGGAGCATTGGAGACTTCAGAAGGGGAAACTCAGAGCTCAGTAGCTCATTCACGCATAGTAAAAACAAAGAAACGAAGGAGTGAAGTTTCTGACTATCACGCTCTCTCTCTGACTGACCATAACCTGGAACCGGATTCATCCGCTCTGAATGGGGACCGCATCACACCCGCTCAGTTTAAAAGGATTCTTCCACATGCACTGTGCAGTTACCCATTCTCACCAGAGAGGACCCTAAATTATGAACATAATCTTTAAGAATGTATTGCAGTTACTTTTTAAACACATTTAGAGATGTTTTGCTATGACGGTGAGTTTTGTGTTTACATGCATTTCATAATCTGATTACTGCCCATCATCTGATCTGTCCAGTATGAGACAGCGTAAGAGCAATAACAACAAATTTAACAAACCTGCTCCCCATTCACACCTGACACCTTGTAACACTAACAATAAATGTGTGCTGAGTTACTGAGATAAAATCCAGCTCTTTTCTGAAATCCTAAACTGATATATACAGATGTTATTCCAAATCTAAGAAAATTAGAGTATGTTGCTTACATACTTGAATAATTAGATTAGTGCAGTTATCCACTTAAGAAAAAAAAATCTGTGGTAATGCTATATTGCAATATCAATAAGAAACTCAAATGTTTTTCTGCTCTTAGCTTGGCTGCACTCATTTTTCCCAGGCTGTATAGTAGTTTGGTTTGGGCATTTACTGTGGATCTCTACCTCATGCTACCTCACTCTACCTCGCTCTGCCTCCAGCCTAGTTACTAGTTAGTAGTGTTCAGTGTGAAGAGCTCCCTCTGTAGTTGCACATGGGTAATGCAGTTCCCTGGACAGTAAACACAGTTACTCCAGCAAAAGCAGCTTAAACTCTGTTGTAATACCTACTTTTGATTCCAGAAAAAAACTGTGAATATTCAGGTGGCCCAATACTTTTGTCTATAAAGTATAGCTATATTTTCAGATTATCAAACAAATTTTAATATCAGTCAAAGATAACCTGAGTAAATAGAAAAAGCAAAGCTTTTCAAATGATTTCGTTTACTATGGAAAAAAGTTTATTGTGATTAATTACATTTTTTGGAAAGCTAAGTTCAATGTCACTAGGCACAACCAGGCAATCACTTAAATAGAACCTGTCTGACAACATGAAGCAACATAGTATGCCCCAATCTAAAGAACAAATGATAAAACAAGGTCACTGACTGATCTCTCTATCTGATCTATAGTTTACATAGATAAAACATAAAACACTGGTGAACCTTCCCCCGCCTTGGGCCTACCAAAATGACTCCAAAAGGGCATGGACAATTTATCCAGGAGGTCAGAAAATAATGCAGAAAAACATCTAAAGAACTGCAGGCTAAACCTGCCTCTGTTAAGTACCAACAACTCTGCAAAGATGTGAAAGACTCATTGCCAGTTATCACAAAGATTGATTTAGTTGTTGGTAGCACAACCAAGTTATTAGGTTTAGGGGGCAAACACTTTTTCAGTAAGGGCTAGATTGATTTGGATATATTTTTATTTCTCTTGGTAAATTAAATTGTCCTTTAAAACTGCTTTTTATATTTACTCAGGTTATCTTCACAGCCCATTAACCCAAAATATTCCTTTAAAGATGTGTTAAAGAAACATCAACGTGTTGAGATTTGAGGCAGAATGAACAGGTCAGACCACAATTATTGAATTATTTTATATGTAAAGGATCCACAACAATTATATTTAACTTTAATGCAAGCAAATCATGTTCCTAGTGTTGGAGCAGCCAACTGGTGAGGGTGGGGACTTCCGAAGACCTTCAGCTTGAGAAAACGCACACAGTCTCCACATCCAAATGCCCAGCGGCCAGCCGAGCAACTCTCCCGGTCTTTTTTTTTTTTTAATGAGAACAGACTGCTGTAATCCTTCACAACATTCAAAACAGCCCTAACATCAGTATGAGTGATGATCCAGCAGCTCCAGGAGAAAGAAACGATGCTGTGTTTCTGAAAGCGAGCTTGCAGAGAGGGTGTGCAGTGGTGTGTCACTGGTCTAAATGAGGCCCAGATGGACGGGGGACCTTGGTGGAGTGCGGTGAGAGGAGGAGAAGGGGCAGCTGGAGGAGCTCAGTGTCCGCAGGGACAGAGATGAGAGGAGACCCAGTTTGCCATGCCGTGACCGGGAGGTGACAGGACATCACGCAGAGATGCACACAAAACAAGCAAACATCAGGCGGGAGGCTAGTTATCCAGCGTGGGGATCTTGCAGACAAAAGGGAAGGCCTTGCCACAGCTGTTGTCATTCCAGGATCTTAGTGCTGTCAGAGGGAGAGGGAGAAAGGAATGAGAAGACTTTGACCAGATTTTGCTTGATCATATAAAGAGAAAGAAAGAAAGAAAGAAAGAGAGAGTGATAGAGAGATGTCTGACTCACCGCTGTTCTGTCTGTACCAGATCTCCACACAGTCCTCCTCCTCAGGGATGCGATGGATGCCATCATCAGGCTGGTTCCCGTCCCAGTAGCTGTACTCATACGGTGACCCATCCGTCCACTCCAGAGTTCCCTCCTGCAAAAGTGTTCAGTAGATTACATTCTTTAAAAACTGTAACATGTTTATTTATTTTTATTTATCTTATAATTATAATAACAGTATTTTATAGTATATTTTAGGTAGGCATAGTTGTCTTACTCAATATAAAAATAAAGGAGCCACTTCAAAAAAGGACAACCAAAGAGATTTGTTGTAGACATACAGGGGTTGGACAATGAAACTAAAACACTTGGTTTTAGACCACAATAATTTATTGTCCCGACGGACAGTTCTGGTGGAAACAGGAGAGTTGAGGTGCACATTGATTTCTGCCGTGATTTGGGCAGCCGTGGTTTTATGTTTTTTGGATACAATCCTGGTTAGCACCTGAACATGCCTTTCAGACAGCTTCCTCTTAACTGCGTCCACAGTTAATCCTGTTGGGTGTGGTTCGTCCTTGAAACCTCCCACACTAAAATGACATGTGTTTCAGTTTTTATTGTCCAACCCCTGTAAATCAAGTGGTATAGTAACTGATACAGAAAGACATCCCACCTTTCCTGCACGTCACGGGATTCTCCTGCATGTTAATAGCAGATCCTCCACATCATACATCAGTTTTATTTCATGCTCACTTGCACACTTTTTCAGAGAGATTACACAAGGCCAGCTAGGTATGCTAGCTAAAGTGTTACATCAAAAAATCCAGATTCATCTCTTCTTGTGCTTAATAGATCTGGCAATGATCTCTGAGGGAAAATTTAAGTCCTGACTGTATTTTAGTCACAACATATTAGAAAAATTGGATGGAAGACTGCTGGATAAATACACTCATTGACCAAAAAATCTGCAGTATGTGCCCCGGATTGCTGCAAAACTAGATATGCAGTTATGTCTTTCAGAATGAGCCATTTAAGGGCTCTGACACTTTTATGCAAATGAGCTGTTGCTGTCCACGCCATGCTGAGCATTTACCTCATGTTAGTGAGGAAAAACACAAACAATCTAGTTCATGCTACTCTCGCGCTTGGTGCTGAAGGCACACTTGTTTTTCTACTCTTAGCTCTACCTGCAATCTCTAGGCTCTGGACAATACCCAGAATGCACCTTACTCTCACATCACTCCCTCACATAATCATCTGACACTGCAAATGGCACTTCCAGAAAGCAAATCACCTGAATATTGATTTCACCTGTGCACCTCGGTATAAATACACCTTCACTCCACACACACCTTGTTGTATCTGGTTCACCCACATACAAAGCATTATTCCTTATCTGTTATTGTCTCTCGCTAAACTCAAAAAGTGAGTTTTGCATAATATGGCCCCTTTAATAATCTGAGTTCAAGCAAGACCTGAAAGTGTGTGCCTGGTTGATAGAATATTCCATTTCTTCCATTCTTTCGCTGTTCCACAGCTCAGTGCTGGGATTTATATCCCTCTAGCCCAGGCATGGCATTAGTCACGATGCCATTAGATTCATGTTTATCTGCTCCAGAGAGTCCTATTCTTCTGGCAGCACTTCTCTACTGGGACTACACAAGCTGTATACTGTGTGTGCATTTGCACATCTGTGTCAGCAATGGGTGCATCTTAAGTAGATGAATGTTAAATCAGCTACCATAGGTTTTATAGGCTGAAAAGAGTATAATTTTAATATATTGTACCATTTTATATAGTAATCTGTAAACTGATTACACAGAATCATACTCTGAGTACAGGACCTCTACAACATAGATGTTAACATTTTCTTTTGATCTACAGTCTGGATGTACAGGATTAGCATCGGCGTACCATATAAACAGACCACAGAACTAGCAAACGTCCTGCATGAGCCTCAAAATCATGAAAACTTTCACAGTTCACAGACCTTAACTGAGCATTCTGTTTACCTGAGTATCCCAGAACCCTCAGTGAGGAAAAGCTCCAGGTCCTGTAGTCAGATCAGAGGCCTGGTTAAAGCCAGAGGCTATAAATTAGCCATGCTAGCCTGCGCCAATCCCCCCGAAGGCTGCAACAAGAACCTAGTAGGTTTGTTTTCCACCCGCAGCCGTAACTGATTAAACGTAGCTAGAACCCATATATCTGTTTCATGAGGCTTCCACTGAGAGCTTTTACAGGCTACACTCTGCCTTTTACTGGAGTCCTAAGCTATCTGTTACATTTGTGCCAATGGGAACCCATTGCTGCAGTTTATGGAGGACTGTAAGATGTTTATTATCTTTATTCACATCAGAACTTCTCTATTTTTTCTTATCTTATCATTGTAATTACAGCATCTTATAGTATATTTTAGGTAGGCGTAGATTAAACAAAGCTAGCTAGGTATGCTAGTTAAAGTGTTACACAGAGAGCATCGAGTTTGGTCTCTTCTTGTGCTCAATAGATCAAAAGATGAACTCTGAGGATGGCAGTCAGTAGACTGTCTTTTAGTCACAACAACATATTAGGAAAGTGGATGGAAGGCTGCTGGATAAATACACTAACTGACTAAAAATTTACAGATTGTCCCCGGATTGCTGCAGAACTAGACATGCAGTTATTCATGAGGTAGTGTTCCTCTTGGTGAGAGATTGTTGACTGGTAAACATTAATTTATGATGCCCTCAAAGACCTTTTGCCCAATTAAGACAGAACTGTGAGAATGTGCAGAGGTGTCATAAACAAGAAACCTCTATTTTGACTTCAGTGACAAACCCAGGTTCTGTTTGGAATTTGATTAGAGTGTGGAGTCTTTGTACAGAGCTTCAATCCTGATAATCTAGTAGTGCAGGGGACGGCAATTAAGTTCAGCCGTGGGCCAGATATTTTCCAAACCATTATGTGTTATTTTGTTAAATAAAGTGTGATGGGATGGAGTGCTATAGACTAGTAGCTCTCCAGCCCAGAGGGTTTGTTGAACCCAACTGCAGAAAAGTTGATCTCAAAGCAGGTAAACCCAAGAAAAAAGAAAAAAGAAATATATAAACACACCGCTCCTCATGCAGGCTCAAACTCGCGTTGTTAGGGTCGCAATCCAATACACTACTGCCGCTCCGGCTAGTGAAATGGAAAACAGCTGGGTAAAAACGCCCTTATAAGGAGATAGGGAGAAAAACGAGAACGGGTAGAAACTAAAGTCACACCGAGCGCAACAGAGAGGACAGACAGGGGAGGAATTTAAACAAAAGCTCACCAGAGAAGCATTTAATTAATTGTTTTTTTTTCATTATCGTTCATTATAGTTCAAACAACCTCACGGACCAGAGTATGCATGTGGGCCTATTGCCGACCCCTGTAGTAGTGATTCAAGGGACATTAACAGCTAAGAGTGATTTTTGTCAATGAGTGTTGGCAATAAGGGTGATGGCCTAATTATTTCCATTATTTTTTGCAGGAAGAAATGCCTGTCCAGAGAAATATTTACATCATCATACTCATCCACAGTTACAGAATTAACATACAGTACTATAAACATCCTTACCTGTCTCCTGTCATGCAGGCCAATCCAAATATCCGTTGGAATTCCCGGGACTCGGCTGTTCACCAAATCATAAACAAATACATTCTCCTCCCAGCTGTGTCAAAACACAAGACCATTTAAATCAGAGTTTTTAAAGAACATGTCAGCAAAAAAAATCTATTTAGTTAAACGGAAAAAAATGTAAAAATGTCCGTAGTGTTTTTTTGTTTGTTTTCTGTGGGTCTTGAGGGATGGAGGTTCGAGCCAAGAAGTACTGGAAACTCTAAAAGCTCTTGATGCAGATCTGGCTTTGACTATTGCCATCAAGTATGAAGGAACTTTCAAACACTACTGATTACTGACCACGCTATGGCTTTCCTGCTCTCCAAGCTACTAATTGCATCTTTCTATACGTCACACGGAATGATTTGTAGAATGTTGTCAGTTTCCAGGTGTTATGCCCAATTTTGCCTCTTTGTCCAAATTTGATTCCCCTTCCCAGACATGTGTGTCGCACAATAGAATAAGCAGAGCTAGGGCTGGGTATTGAAATTCGATACCAAAAAGGTATCTGCGTACCAAAAGGTCTTTTGAAAAAATGCGCCAAACGCGGAGAAATCTACAGTTAATCTACAGTTACAGTAGATACGGAAGTAGCAAGCGTAAAGGTTTGTGTCAATACTGATGCATGACACATAGGCATGTGCAATTGAGTAAGACTTTTGCACAAATGTGTTTTTTTCTTCTTCTATATTGTTTAAAAGCTAACGATAGCCTTACTCAGTTCCTCTTACCTGTGGATGGAGGTGAGTTTGGCTGATTTGTGGCCATTGGAGAACTCAGCACAGTACAGGTCAGCTTCAGCCCATGTGCGGTTTAAGGGGAAGAATCGGTAGCAGTGGCCCTCAAACTCGGTCCAGAAGAGCGGACAGGCCACTGGCTGGCTGGGGTCCGGCAGCTGCAGGGGCAGAGCTGAGAAATACAGATACAGAAAATGTTACTGCAATATAACTTCCATTAAATTTATATTAGACTGTTATTACTGAGATGAGATGCAACTTCAGCCAGTTCTAGAACACTTACAGACTGTACATGTAAAATATATTCATACTGGATCCAAAATCACTCCACAACTATTTCTGTCAAACTACAAAACTACACATACTGCACATTCATACTGGATTACATCACACCACATTAATTACTGACAGACTGTAAACACTAAACACTGCAGATTCTTACAGGATTACATCACTTAACAGTTATTATGATCAAACTATTAAAACTACATACAGCAAATTCATCCTGGATTAAAAATCGCTATACAGATTTTACTGTCAGACTGTAAAAACTATATACTGAAGATTCATACTGGATTAAAAATCACTACACAGTTTTTACTGTCAGACTGTAAAAACTATATAATGAAGATTCATACTGGATTAAAAATCACTACACAGTTTTTACTGTCAGACTGTAAAAACTATATACTGAAGATTCATACTGGATTAAAAAATCACTACACAGTTTTTACTGTCAGGCTGTAAAAACTATATACTGAAGATTCTTACTGGATTACAAAATTACTACCCAACTAATACTTAAACACTGTAAAAACACACACACACACCAGATTCACACCAGATTTAAAATCACTGCAAAATAAATTATTCCACAATGATTACTGTAAGTGTAACATGGAGGAGGCAGGATGTAAGCGCAAGTCAGGTTTATTCTCCATATTTATAAAATAAACTAATAAAAACCCTAAGGAATAACTATAAAGAAAAAGGTTACTGAAACAAACACTATACACCAGAAGATAAACTAAAAGACTGAAACAAACAGGCCAAAATAACAAAGAAACTAACTACATAAAGCAAACCTGGAAAACTGAAGACAAAAAACACAACAGGTCTGAGGCTAAACAAAACATTAAAACACGATCTGGAAAGATTAACAGGACACGGTCAAACAAAAAGCACGACAGAGAACAATGGATCACATGGGGTATTTATACACAGGCACACACTAGGGACACCTGTGGAAGTAATGAGGGGGCGGAGTTACAAATGAGACACAAGGTGACAACACTAATGGCTTGGGCAGGGCTAGGGCGGGGCTAGGGCGGAGACAGAACAATAACAAAACAATGCCATGTGCTCAAAAAAGCACATGGCTGGAAACACAAGACAGGAAAACAGGGCAGGAGCACAGAAAACCAAAAGAGGGAAAAACACAGGACAGACACGGGCTAATATGTGACAGTAAGACTGTAAAAAAACACACACCCACACACTGCTAATTCTTACTGGATTAAATCCCTCCACAAATATTATTGTTAGACTGTAAAATATATACACTGCAGATTTATAGTGGATTAAAATCACTACACAACTTTTCTTGTGAGACTGTAATATCAACAACGCTTCAGGTTCATACTGTTTTAAATCACTTCTACACTGAAGATTCATACTGGAATAAAATCACTACACAACTATCACTATTAGACTAAAAACAACACACTAAAGATTCACACTGGATCCAACATCACTACAAAACAGTATATTACTGTTAGACTGTATAATATATACACTGCATATTCATACTGGATTAAAAATCACTACACAACAATTACTGTCAGAATGTAAAAACTCAATCAAACAGATTGTAATTAATATCCAATGGAAAAATGATTTTTGCTTTGTTTTTTTAAGAGTAATGGACTAAAAATTAAATTATAAAATTCTATTTCACATTTGGTAATGATTATGCTGAACTAATGTATTTTATGCATGAGAAATCAATGTATATCATTCAGTCAAACACATTCAACACACTTTTTTCAGTGTATTGGTTTAATTATCATGTAATATTCCTTCTTTCTCCAGCTTTGGAAGCTACAGCAGTGCATAGTTTTCTTCTAGATCACCTGATCCAGCTGATAAGATTCCCTTCATGTGTTGTGTTGGCGTTTACAGCAGGGAAATTACACTGAATCCTGAAATTTACGTTCAGCTACACAAATACAGTTTACTGTAAGCACTGAGTTCCTTACATTGTAGTTCTGTTTTAAATACAGTCACATGGTTTGGGGGGGGATTTGATTTTGTTAACTGCTGCCATTGTGCTCAAGTCTTTTGACTGAAACTAATCTGCAGCAGTTCTGGGGGTCTGAATATTTCTGAGAAACTATAAATTCTGCATATTTGCATTATTACTGGATCATAAAGTCAGGCACTTTTAATTATAGATTTTATGAAGTAAATGCTGAACCTTTAATTTTTTATTCACACTCTTAATAAAAACAAAAAGGTGCCACAAAGGGTTTTTTAATTCATGACATAGTAGATCCATTTTTTATTTCATAAAGAGAAACATTTGTCTATAAGAGACTGTTTGCCCTAAAGAACCCTTTTAATTTTTTTAATTAAAGGTGGGAAATATGGCACCAAAACAACATCACAATCTTTCCTGGTATTTTTGTGATAAAGATATTTTTGGGGCATATGACAAAATAATAATTTAGTAATTTCAAAATACACTACTGTTAAAAAACATGTTAAAAACTGTATATTTATTTGTATATAGCCTAACAGTTTAAAACTTTCAGTAGAAACAATAATTCTATTTTTTGTAAACAACATTAACTTACAAAGATTCTGATTTTGTATAACTTAATAATATTGTAACAAATTAAATGATGGAACATAAAAATAATGAAACAAAAATTCACTAAAGCATAGAATATTTTGTCCGTATTTCCATAATGAAATCTGAGTGATGATGTTTAGTATTCAAAAACAATCTGTGCACTATTGAACACAAGTCAAAACTGATGCTGACTTTTGTGTAATTACAGAGCAAGATGGATTGCTTGTTTTTTTGCACCAGGAGTGGCATAAAGTTATGCAAAAGCAGTGTGTAAGGATGGTGGAGGAGAAGATGCCAAGATGCATGGAATCTATGATGTGTAATTACATAACAACATATGTACATTACATAACCTGTACATCTGTAATTAGTCTCTAACAATTCATACTTTATTAGTAATGACACTCTTGTTTCAGTTTCTACAGACACTTATTACATAGTGGGACCCATTTGTGTTATAAAAGTAATAAGTATGAACTACTTATGGAGTTTCTCTGTAGTAAATAAGCCCAGTAAACATTCTACAGCATAAATGGTAATTAATTAAGAAGAGTCAACTGTGTGATTCTTGAAGTGTAAGTGAAGTAAGAGTTCTAAAATCTGAGAAAGAAAAATCTTATTCATACAGCCTGATGAAGTGTGCGGTTTGTGTGTGAAGTGTGTGTGTTGGTGGCAGGCTGCACTCACCTTGAGTGATTTTGATGTTGGTTGAAGGAAGAGCCCACGCTGGGAGGCTGCTAAACAACAAGGCCAAGCACAGATCCCAACAGAGCATTTTCAGACAGGGCGCGAGAGCAGGAGAGTGAGCGGGAGAGCGCGAGAGTGGAGGCTGGGTGTGTTTAATGTTTAGTCTCTGAGACTGTGTGCTGCAGTAGTTTGTGTGGAGTGTTGGACAGATTGAGGGTGGGTGAGTCTCCTAAAACCCCGTCCCTCTGCCAGACTCTTCCCACCCGCACATGTCCAGAACTCTGACCAGAGAGAGAGAGAGAAAGAGAGAGCGAGAGAGAGAGAGAAGGATTAAAGTTTTCAAAAATGTGTAAAATGTATGTGAAAAAGTGAAAAACATTTTAAAAAGCACAGTGAAAATACAGAAAACAGAATGCAATAATTTGAACTCATAGACCCATATTGTATTCACAATAAACCACATGACATTGAAAGTGTGACATTTTACCATTAAAAAAGGATTTTTTTTTTTCCAAAAATCGTCAGAGTGCCTTTTAATCTGGTGTTAGGTTTTTAATCAGGTTGTAAGGAGCAGTAAAGCCACTCCACTGAAGAACAGCATTATACAGGAGTTTCAGTTTAGTTTTCCAGCAGTTTTAGCATTAGCTGCTTACAGTGCTAAGCGCTAGGTCTTTAGACGTTCAGAAGTGAGTATTATCAATCTGTAGCCTGCTGATAACCCCAGATAGCAATGCTGGAGCAGTATTAGCATTAGCCGCTAACCACAGCGCTAGCTCTTTTGCTGTTCAGAGGTGACTATATTGGATTCTAGTCTGCGTGTGTACTATGTTAAAACAAGCTAACATTACATGGGACGAACCGCTAGCTAATAGTGCCCTGACTTACTAGTACACTCAGGGTTCCTCAGTGTAGCGCTGTCGGGTGTCATTAGCTGCTAACCACTAATGGTTAGTTGCTAATTCTATTGCTCCAGCTCACTGTAAGTAAACGGAAGCGCTTTACTCACCTAGATAAACAATGTTCAGGAGAGAAATCTGTGTAGGTAAAAGTCCAGCGCTCATTTCACTGAAAGAAATTTTTTTTTAATAAGTAAAGTTTTGTTTAATTCGGCGGCCCCCAGCGGCGAGACCTGCTAAATTACAAGAGTCCACCTTATTCAGTTTAAAATACCCTATATTAAATGTAAAATAAATAAACTTAAGCTTTTGTTTTCATAATAACACCTCTTAACCTGATATTGGAGGCTGATAATGTGTGTAAAAATGTGTATTTTTGAATCGCAGGGTTTATTTATTTTTGGGACCGTGTCTTCTTGTCTGCGCCACCTATTGGGGACATGGCATTTCTTCACTGTGCCTCTATGGGATCCATCGTCCCCCAGTGGTGTATAATGACATTGCATTTGATTTGTATTTGGTTTAAAGGCGCTGCATCGTTGCTAGGTAACCTGCATCTGGCGGAGTAATACATGGAGAGCTTCGGTTACAGTGCATTATCGGCTGATAATGTCACTCATAAAACGCCTCTTAGCCAATCATATTGCAGGGTCTGAACTAACTGTGGTATGATAAATCTTATACCATTGAAAAGTCTGTTAATTTCTCTTTTAAATGGAGCCACGTTTGTGAGGAGCATTTATGGGTGGGGAGCAGTCATTGCCAAACAAATTATATTACACATAACTGGATATAAAAAGAACATTTTAGAGAGGCAGAGTCTATCAGAAGCAAGGATAGGCAAGAGAGAAGGTTCACCTATCTGCAAACATAAATCCCCAAAAACTATGGAAAGGTTTCAGAAAAATGTTTCTGAACATATAATTGTGAAGACTTCCACTCTATTGTCTAGTCCACCATCTACAATACATAACATCATCAAAATATTCAGAAAAACTGGAGAAATACATATTTGCTAGGGACAAGGCCATTGGACAATATTGGATGCTGGTGATCTTCAGGCCCTCAGGCAGCACTGCATTAAAAACAGGCATGATTCTGTACTGGAAATCACTGCATCAGTTCAGGAACATTTCAAGTCACACAGCTCTGCAGTTCACAAATGTCAGTTAAAGAAAAAGCAATAAATCAACAAGACCCAGAAACAGTGCCATTTTCTCTAATTTGACCACAGAACAGTTTTTCATTTTGTCTTAGTCATTTTAAATGAGCTTTGGACCATAGAATTCAACAGAAGAATAATTCCAAAAATAGTCAGTGGTCAGTGAGAGTGTCTACCTGTAATTAACTTTATATAGCATTAGAATAAATCCAAATAAACAAAAAGTCAGTGAGTGTCTACATGTAAAACTCTATATAACATTAGTCAGTGGTCAGGACGTTTTGTTGGGCAGTGAGGTTATTGATTTGCTAATTAGAAGAACACAGGTCTGGGTGCTGAGCTTCTCTGTGATCTCCAGACACTGCATGGATTTATTCAGTTGGACCAGCCGCGCATCTGATTTACTTTAATTACAGACTGATTAGGTAAAGTTGATGTTGGATGGGTACCTGTAATAATGGTGTTACTCCAGGAGAAACTGTAAGAAACTGACATACATGTTTTTGGACATTGACATTTTGCAATGCATCATTAGCCCTAATAACTCTTTGAGAGTAGACACAGCAAAACTGCCAGTCTAATATGTTTTGATCATAAAAACTTTCATTGGTGTGAAAGCATCCACAGATCAAAGCTCTGACTGCCCCATATGGCTTTTAGGAAACTTTAAAATGTGGCCTCTGTTCCTCATTTAGGCTGAGGAATTCAGTTTCCCTGATCCTGTCTGAACATTGGATCCTCTAAAGGCACACTATGCTTCTTTTGGATGGTTTTCTTAAGCAGCTCCCCCTACAGGCTGAGAGTGAATGTTCACTTTTGTAAAGATGCACTGCTGTTTCTCCGGTTCCTCCCCTTAGCCATACGTGATTGTTTTGAGCATAGCAGACCGGTGAATGTAAGGAAAGGGGGGTTGTTCATTGCATGTTTGAAGTAAAACACTATAAAAAAAATCTAATCATTCTAGGGTAATGCTATCCTAGGCAGACAAACTTGTTTCGTGAGTATTATGTCAAGTCAAGTCAAGTCAAGTAGTTTTATTGTCAATACTGCATATGTACAGAACATACAGAGAATTGAAATTACGTTACCCTCCTTCCCAAATTACAGCAAGTACAGAAAATAGATATATAATATAAAAGAATAGGAGACACTATATGTACAATACAACAAGGACACAGTAGACATACGTGAGACAGAAGACAATAGTGCAATAGTGATAGGGAGTGAAAATAGATATATAATATAAAGAATGGAAGACACTATATGTACAATACACAAATATACATATGTAAGACAGAAGACAATAGTGCAATAGTGATAGGGGGTGATTAAGATGGGATGACAGTACAAGTATAAACAGAACCCATATAAAACAGTAGTGCAATTGGTATATTAATAGCTTAAGGCTGGTAAGGTGAATGAGTGCATAAAGTTCTTAAAGTTCACAGTTTATGGGGAGTTAAAGTGGGTATGACAGTGCGAGTATAAGCAGTAGTGCAGATATGGGATGTGTAGTGCATGTCCGTTTTAAAAAGTTCCAGTACTGTGTGTGTAGTAGTACAAACTTTCAGTACTGTGTGTAGTAGTACAGACTTTCAGCACTGTGTGTAGTAGTACAGACTTTCAGCACTGTGTGTAGTAGTACAAACTTTCAGTACTGTGTGTAGTAGTACAGACTTTCAGCACTGTGTGTAGTAGTACAGACTTTCAGCACTGTGTGTAGTAGTACAAACTTTCAGTACTGTGTGTAGTAGTACAGACTTTCAGCATTGTGTGTAGTAGTACAGACTTTCAGCACTGTGTGTAGTAGTACAGACTTTCAGCACTGTGTGTAGTAGTACAGACTTTCAGCATTGTGTGTAGTAGTACAGACTTTCAGCACTGTGTGTAGTAGTACAGACTTTCAGCACTGTGTGTAGTAGTACAGACTTTCAGCATTGTGTGTAGTAGTACAGACTTTCAGCACTGTGTGTGTAGTAGTACAGACTTTCAGCACTGTGTGGTTGGGGGGGGGGGTTGGGGTCAGGATGCTGAGTAAGTGTGCGCTGGGGGCAGGACGTTATGGTTACCAAACATGACTAGGTGTTGTACTGATATAGTCCTGCAAACAGTTTTAAAGAGTCAATAATCAAACCACATTTTTTTTCCTAAATAGCTGAAATGTGTTTCTTTGCAGTTGTGAAACATACCTCTCCTGCCCTGACTCTAAACCTATACATCACCCAGTGCCCCTCCCAAACTAACCCTCCCATATTTTTAACCTTTTTCAAATTTGAGCTGAGGGTGGAGTCAGCAAAAATCAGGGGGTTTAGTGCCCCTTTAAGGCAACCACTTTCTGTTGTTCTGCCTGGGTGTCTGTGCGGAACAATATGTGCGGAACATCCTGTGGCCACACGTGTTGCCTCTCATGGGAGGGACTCGAACTGGCATTTTTAACAGGATAATACTCACCCACACCTGCAAGGGTTTCTCAGGAATATCTCACCAATCAAGTATTATGGATTGCTGAAAAAATATGGTAATGCTAACTTTCATCATATCTCTTCTTTCTCCTTTAGGGTGCTTTTCTTACATTTCTATGCACTTTCCTCAGGATGCCTCCACTGATGAAGGTAGAGTGAACTTCCCCTTACTGAGCTGTTTATATTGACCTCTTCCAATATGCTTCCATTGTTATAAAATGGTCATACATCTTTTTCGCTGGACATTTCACTGGACATAGATTTTAAAATATGAGGCCCTTCTAATGTCGCAAATCCAATATACTGTATAAAATCCTATTTACTTGGATTCAATATACAATATACACTCACCGGCCACTTTATTAGGTACATCTGTCTAACTGCTCATTAACGCAAATGTTGAATCAGCCAATCACATGGCAGCTGAGTATATAAGAAACTGCTGATCTACTGGGATTTTCATGCACAACCATCTCTAGGGTTTACAGAGAATGCTCTGAAAAAGAGAAAATACCAGCGAGTGTGGGAGCAAATGCCTTGTTGATGCCAGAGGTCAGAGGAGAATGGCAAGAGTTATTCCAGCGATTGGACCGGCAACAGTAACTCAAGTAACCACTCATTACAACTGAGGTCTGCAGAAGAGTATCTCTGAACAAGAGCACAACACGTAGAACGAATCTTAAGGCGCATGGGCTACAGCAGCAAAAGATCACACTGGGTGCCACTCCTGTCAGCTAAGAACAGGAAACTGAGGCTACAGTTTGCACAGGCTCACCAAAATTAGACAATAGAAGATTGGAAAAACATTATCTGCTCTGATCCGCTCCTGCTGCAGCATTCGACTGGTTGGGTCAGAATTTGGCATCAACAAAATGAAAGCATGGATCCATCCTGCCTTGTATCAACAGCTGGTTCAGGCTGGTGGGGTGGTGAAATGGTGTGGGGATATTTTCCTGGCACGCTTTGGGCCCATTAGTAGCAATTGAGCATCGTGTCAACTCCACAGTCACCTGAGTATTGTTGCTGATCATCTCCATCCCTTTCTGATCACAGTCTACCAGTATCCTCTGATGCTACTTCCAGCAGGATAATGCTCCATGTCATAATGTGTGAATCATCTTAGACTGGTTTCTTGAACACGACAATGAGTTAGTTCACTGTACTGGAATGACCTCCACAGTAACAAGATCTCAATCCAATAGAGCACCTTTGGGATGTGGTGGAACGTTAGATTCACATCATGGATGTGCAGCCGACAAATCTGCAGCAACTGCGTGATGCTCTCATGTCAATATGGACCAAACTTGAATTTGTGGAACATTTCCAGTACCTTGTTGAATCTATGCCACGAAGGATTAAGGCAGTTCTGAAGACAAAAGTGGGTCCAACCCGGTCCTAGCAAGGTAATTAGGTAACTAATAAAGTGGCCGGTGAGTGTACAGTAACTACAGTAATAGTTAGTCCCTTTAGCTTGGACCCCCCAAATGCCTTAAACTGCCTTAAAGTCATGATGCATGACTTTAACAGTCTGTGCTAAATTCCACACACTGATAAGCCGTGTTTTCCAGTGAGTTAAGCAATAAGAAAGATGCTGATGGCTCTTACCTGTCCCTCACCTCTCGCCTCCTTCGGCGCTTCACCATTCACCATGCTGTCTTGTTAGCGATAGCTTGTCAGCTTTATCTCCAGGCCTGCAGTGTCCAGGGCTATTAGAGGCCCTGGCCCCCTCTTATCTCTCGGAGGGCCACTGTCTGACACAGTGAGGGACAGGCCGCTGAGATATGAGTCATTCCAAAGCCACTCACTGACGGAAAGCACACGTCTCCTATTTTCAGACAGCTCTGCTGCTCCTCTCCAAAAAAAACTGCACAATAATTACATCCCAGAAGTGCATATCAACACACAATGACCAATAGCTCAGACGTAATGAAGGCCGGAGAGAGAAAGAGACAGTTGGCGCACACTAAAAGAATCTAAGAGGAATTCTAGGCTTTCTCTCAATTATTTAACACAGATTTCACTAGAAATTGGAAGTGTTACTGTAAGTGTGGTTGGTGTTACATCATTAGTTCCTATTAGTGGAGCACCATTCAAAGTGATAAAAGAGTAAAATAGAAGGGTGCTCGGTTGCTATGGATCTAATTATTGCTAGGATGCTGATTTCTAGTTGCTGTGGGGCTGTAGATGGTAGCTAGGGTGTTGCTAAAAGGTTGCTGTTTCATCCCAGGTGGATAATTAAATGATGCAAGGAAGTTTGTATTGTGTAAATTGGCCCTATAAATTTCCAAATAACAAATTGCACTATAGAGGCCTGGCTGTCCATCAGCTAGCCATCATCTCCTAAATTTGCAGTGGTGTTGGGAACGTGGAACCTGGATAGCTAGAAGTTCTGTTTGGGATCTGACGACAGTTGGTTTAGAGTATGGAAGCCATGCAGCAAGTGCATCAATCCTTCCTTTGCTGTGGAGTGACACTGGTATAAAACAGCAGCAATCCACAGCAAAGGCATGTTTAATTCATTTAAAATGATGCACCCATACTCAAAGCCACCCATATTAGTGACAAGAAAGACACTAACAAGTCAGCGATAAGTTGCCTCTTATAGCAAGGCTTCCAACTGGCATTTTCAGCAGGAAAGTGCGCACCCATACACCCATACATGGTTTCCAAAAATATTTCAACACTTTGTTGGCCGGCCTGTTTTCCAAATTTCATGTCAACTTAAAAAAAACTAGAAGTATACAAAACCAACAGTCAAAACATGCTTTTTAGCACTATAAGGAGCACTTAACCTTAGAACATTAACGTTAAAATTAGTAACACCATCCCTAACGTTGGGTATACACTGTATGACAAGTTTTGGAACCCTTATTTTATTTTACAACACACAACATCACATAAAATAAAAAGGTACCATGGATGACCCTACAAAAAAGCAGAAAAATATTGGAAAATGAGGTAATCCTTAACAGTTAATGTCCAGCAAGAGAAATAAATCCGCTGGGAACCTGGTCTTTGGTCCACCCATTCCTGGGACATGTGAGCACCTGATTTAAACACACAAACACTAACATCAGGAAAATTACATCCATAAAAAATGTTATTGTAGTATGTAATATATTTTTATCACTAACATCGGTTGAAAATCAATGAACGCATGCCACTTGAAAAAAAAAGGGTAGAGAGAATCAACCAGAACAAGAATGACATCAGTGAGCTTCCCAAAGTTCCATGCAACTTAATCAGCAGCAACACAATGAAAATCACATCAAAAAAAAAAAAAGCTTGGGTGAAAATCACCTGGCGTTAGTGCTCTAGGGTTATAATTCTTTAATTTTCCCAAAAATCAACAGTGTGCCTTATAATCTGATGGGCCTTATGTATGAATTTTACCAGTCAGGTTGTAAGGAGATTGGAGCGGTATTAGCATTAGCTGCTCTTTTACCGTTCAGAGGTGAGTATATTGGACTCTAGCCTGCATGTTCATTGTGTTAAAACAAGCTATGAGGGAAGAACCACAAGCTGATAGTGCCCTGGCTTACTGAAACATTCATTATTCCTCAGTGTTACGCTGGCTAAATGCTTATAACCGCTGTTGAAAATATTGGAAATCTAAGCTTACTGTAAATAAGTGAAAGCGCTTTATTCACCCAAATAAACAGTTTTCAGGAAAGAAATCTGCGTAGATTAACATCCAGCACTCGTTTGACTTTTCTTTTTTGCGCCTTATAATGTAGTGCGCCTTATGTATGAAAATAGATCGTAAATAGTCAGTAAAATATGGTACAAATATATTTATGAATTGTACGAAAAATATATCAAATTGAGTGTAACTCATCCCCTACAAAACTGCATGGTGCATTGTTCTAGTATGCATTGCTTGCACAGCCTGAAGAAAAGTATAGCTTCCTTTTCAACTGTATGAAATATGCCAGAGAACGTCTATAGAAGCCAAAGGAACTTTGGAAACAAGTGTGTGGACTGATGACAAAATCAAAATGCTGACACAGTTGCACCCACACATATACAAATACACTCAGACACAGCTTATCTGGTCCCTTTAGAGAAGTATTGCCAATAAAATCGGACTCTCTGGCTCAGACATGGGATAGAGAGGTATAAATCCCTCAGCACTGATGCGTAGATCCTTACAGCAATATTTTACAATCTAGTAGAAAGTTTCCCTAAGCAGTACAGAGAGTTACTCCAACAAAAGTAAGATAAACTCTATTTGGTATCCTTGATTTCAGAAGAAACAACTTACTAGCAAGTGTGCTAATACTATAATTTCTGGACGGTCCATATAGTGCATATTGGAAGAAAAAAGAAAATCTGAGATTTTACTCTTTCAGCTAATAAATATTGTGACTTTCCTACTGGTCTAAGAATGGCCTTCCAAAAGTTCTAGTGATATTTATTCCCCAGTGGTGTAGATTGATTGCGCCTCAGAGCTTTAAATCTGTCCACACTGCGTCATCTTTAAACCCTTCCAGCTCATCTCAGGCCGCGTCCAAGATCCGTGCGAGAAAAATGAGCTTGGACATGCGAGTTTGCTAAAAATAGCTTCTTGGAGTCCACCATCGATTTAGAGTCAGCTCAAAGAATCGTGCATAAATTGACGAGCGTCACTCATTCCACTGATGGAGACCAGCCTGGAATGTTCAATGTCTTACAAGCTGAAGACGAATGTTTGCCTGCCCTTTTCTACAGCTACTGAACTAAATCCATTGGTCAGTTTGTCCAGTGTTTTATCTGAATACTTCACCGACCGGGTTTATAACCAGCTCCCAGGTGTTCTGCAGCCATGCAGTGATGTGTATAAATTGCAGGCGTTATGTACTGTGACATGGAGCCAGGACAGGAGACAGCTGTAGCGCTGGCCTCTTCCTGCTGCAGGACAGTAATTGAACAGCTGCCCATGCTGTTAATGAGGTGGGAACTGCTACCAACCTCCAGCCACCAATTCCCGCACAATTAGAGCTTCATTAAGTGGCTCGAGCTGGACGTGCAGCAGAGCTGAGCTGCTTCCTGTGAACTAATGCACAGCCAGTAAAAATGGCTTAAACATCATTTTCCTGTAAGGATCACTAATACACACCAAACTATGAATGAATCAGATATTAGAGTTAGAGATATTAGAATGGTACGGAGGCTACAGATTAGACTAAGACTAGGCTGACAGGCCCCATTCATACCATGAGCCCTATTTTAGCGATCTGTAGTGCACCTGTCAATTGTGGATTATGCATCTTGCTATAGCAACAACCTCCAGCAACCTCCAGAGGGCAGGAGTGAAGTTATCACAATGTAATGTTCACAGAAAAATTCAGGAACAAAAAAATAAATAAATTACAGAAGCCACTAATTAGCAAGAAGAATAGGAAGGCAAGGCTGGAATTTGCCAAAAAGTATTGAGACAAGCCTTAAAGAAAGACGCAACCAAACTGACTGGGAGATCGTTCATCATATAACAAGAAAATGACACAAAACACACTGCCAAAACAACAAAGTTTATCAGGGGCAAGAATTGGAAGGTTTTAGGCTGAGCTAGTGAATCTTCAGACACTTTAGACCGTATAGAGCATCTATTTTAAGTGCTACAAACTATGAATGAACCAGAAATTAGAGTTAGAGATATTAGAATTAATTAGAGCCTAATTATGTTTAAACCTTGATTCAAAAGACTTATTAATAGAAAATTTATATTGATGCTACAGATTAGTCAAAGACATGGCTGACAGGCCCTATTCATACCTGGGGCCCTATTTTAACGATCCATAGTGAATTGGTGAATTGTGGATCGTGCAGCTTGATTTAGGGCGTGTCGGTGTGTCTTTGGTATCGTGAGGGTGCAAAAAGTAATGCGCAAAAAGCATGAACTAATTCTCTTTTAATTAATCATGGGTGTGTTTTGGGCATAATTTGAAATAAATCAATCAGTGTGTCACTGGTCATTCCCTTTAAGAGCCACGTGTGCTCTGACTTTGACATGTTCGTATCTTAACAGCCTGGCGCTTTGTGCATCTCAGCAGAGAATACTGTCCTGCATGTTCACGCTGTGAAGATAAACCAGCAGCTCATTTATGGAAACAGAATGTTTTTTATTCTTTATTCTATTTAATGTTGAGTTATAAACAAGAATGGACTCTGATGATTGACTGTTGTCTAGGTTTATTTCAGTCAGTGGAGCACCTGTATTTTTCACTGCCAAAATAGCAACACGCCAGAAATTTACCTGAACACACCTCCACACTTCCAGACCACCACATCCATCAGTGTAGATTTATTCCTAAACTCCATTGCTATTTTAACGGCGCAGGTGCAAGGCATGAAAATAGACTGTTGATGGGGTGCTGACTGAGCACACTACAATACCAAGCGAATGGTTAAAGGTGATGCTCGATAAAGGTGAGACTAGGTGCCTCCTCTGGATTTGGCAAGAGAACTCTGTGCAAAGAAAACTGGAAGACTCTTACAAGCATCCCTCCTCCAGAGGAAATGATGTGAGAAATCTGATCACAAGTGGTAACCACAGACACCTTTTAAATGCCAGGTGTAGTCCAAAATCTGAACCATGATTCATGTTTTTAGTTACATAAGCTCTTTTCCAAAAACCTAGGCTGCAGGCAAGGTGGGTAGGAAGGTTTGGCCATTTTCCACTACTTTCCAATTTCTACCCAATTCCTGACATTCTGTTTTTTTCCCATCATCACCTAGTATTGGAACACAGTATTGGAACATGTGATTTTGTGTGTGTGTTTTTTCCAGGTGTGTCCTGTTACATGGATTATTCAAACAACAAATAGCGCTGAATGTCTATGCTAATATTAAGGAGAAAAACCACCGAGCTGTCTATGGTTGAAAAATTTTAATTTTTAATTCTAGTAGTTGGGTATATTCCCACTCGTCTTTGTTTTCCAGTTGTGAGGTATAATTTGGCTCTCCTGCTGCAAAACTTACCCTTCACCCTACACCATGTTCATGTGTCCACGGTAAGACAGACATTCTACAAATGGAGAAAATTCAGCACTGTTCAGCACTCTCCCTTGGTGTGGTCGTCCTGTAAAGATGACTGCAAGAGCACAGCACAGAATGTCCAAAAAAACGTTGCTGCACATTTGAAGTTTGCAAAAGAGCACCTTGATGCACAGCACTACTGGCAAAATATACTTTGGATAGATTAAATGAAAAGCTGAAATTAAATAGGAGTAACGAGGCTTTTTTTATGTAAGGAGTAGAAAGTTCAGATTATTGTGTGTAAATGTAAGAAATAGAATTTTAAAAAATTGTCTGAAGAAAAAATTCTCAAGTAAAGTATAGATGACCAACATTTCTACTTAAGTAGGGTAACAAAGTATTTGTACTTTGTACTTGACACCTCTGATGCTGTCTCAAATACTATCAAATAATATGTATAAAAAAGTGTCGATTGGGTAAATGCAATTGAAACAGTGTTTTTTTCAGTCTGATACAATAAACCAGTCAGAGCCCCTGTATCACATAAAGCTAAATTCTATAGAACTGGAAATAAGGTTTACATTTCTGTTTGGAGCAGAGATATGCAGATTGTTTGTGTAAAAATGTTATGCATCTTCTTAAATCCATATAAATTTAATTAGAAAAATCAATGTGTGTTAGACAGTGCCCTACTCTCCCCTGTTGAATACAGCAGTGTTTAAACAGAAGACCTCTGTATGACCTTTATCCAGAAAGAAAACAGCATTAGCCCTCTCTGAACAATTCTGTAAAATCCTTTAATAAAAGAAGCTCATATACCATCCTCGCTTTCTGACTGTCATCTTCACGCCTGTCCATCTCTCACAACTCTGTTTATTGCGCTCAGTGCTGTTGCTAAGCAACTTGATGTGGAAGTTAGATGGAAACCGAGACAAGACAGGGATGATCTCTGCAGTTCCGCAGATCTCACTGGATTACAGCTCTTCTGTCACCAAAACACGGAGAGGGCTGAGTGTCAGAGCTGACATCACAGAGTCAAAGCAGAAGGAAATCATCTGCTGTGAGATTACAGTTATTATTCCTCACATCTCCACTGTCTCAGACATCTATTCTAACTCCATGCTGCCATCGTGTGGTGCTGTGTAATTATGATCCTTTTCAATGGGTGTGGTGACCTTGGGAAATAAGAAGGGGGTCGTATTTAAATAAGTAAGAAGGTATAATACATGTATGTTGTTATTATTTTTTATTTAGTATGTTGCATGTTAAAGGTCCATTACCCTACATTTCCTTGTATTTTTTTCTGAGCTCCGTTATTTTAATTTTAGAACATTTGTTTTGATTTGTGTATATTCTACAGCTCTGTAAAAAAGAGACCATTTAATCCCTTGATTTACCCAAATTAAAAACCTCTGTAATATAATTAAGGCCATCAAACCAAGCTGAACTGCTTGAATTTTTGCACCAGGATTGGAATAAGGTTATTCAAAAGCATTGTGTAAGACTGGAGGAGGAGAACATGCCAAGATGCATGAAAACTGTAATTAAAATCAGGGTTATTGAAACAAATATTGATTTCTGAACTCTTAAAACTTTATGAATATGATCTTGTTTTCTTTGCATTATTTGAGGTCTGAAAGCTCTGCGTCTTTTTTGTTATTTCATCCATTTCTCATTTTCTGCAAATAAATGCTCTAAATGACAATATTTCTATTTGGAATTTGGGAGAAATGTCAGTAGTTTATAGAATAAAACAACAATGTTCATTTATAAATACCTATAAATAGCAAAATCAGAGAAACTGATTCAGGTCCCTTTTTTTTCCAGAGCTGTATATACATACTGTATTCTTGCTGTCCAAAGAAAACATGTGTCTTCATAAAGATTTGATTAATGAACAATCAGCATGTTAACAATATTTTGGAGTTTGGAGTCAAATTCAGTGTTTTTTCATCATTTTAAAATGTTTTACATTGTAGATTAATACTAACATCATACAAACTATTAATAAAAACACATGGAATTATTTAGTAAACAAAAAAATGTTAAACAAGCCAGAATGTGTTTCTTGCTTAGATAGAGACATCTTGGCTGGATTTTCTCAGTCAGCTTCATGAGGTAGAGTCACTTGGAATGGCTTTCAGTTAACAGCTTTGCTGAACTTATTAATAGTTAATTTCTTGTCTCCTAATGTGTTTGAGATCATCAGTTGTAAAGTAGTGAAGAGAGTTACAGGTATACAAGGTGAATAGCCCTATAAGAGTAATGTTCTAATCCATAGTATGGCAAAATCCTATCCACTAAGTAAAAAAAAAAAGACTTGAAAGTTTTCAAAAACTTACTAAAAAAGGATCCTCAAGTGCAGTTGCAAAGACCTTTAAAATGTTCTGATGAAACTGGCTCTCATCATTACATTTTACATTACATTACATTACATTTGGCAGACGCTTTTGTCCAAAGCGACTTACAATAGTCAAGTACAATGTAAAATAAGTTTCAAGGTAAAACATCTTTGGATAGGGATAAAAGGAGGACAAGGGGAGTAATAGGATAGAGGAGTGAAGGAGAGGAAGAAGGAAATGAGGTTAGAAGTAGTTAGTGTGTTAGAGGTGTTAAGAGAGTAAGTGCTCTTTGAAGAGTTCTGTCTTCAGGAGTTTCTTAAAGATAGCGAGAGATTCTCCTGATCTGGTAGTGGAAGGTAGTTTGTTCCACCATTGGGGAACTCTGTATGAGAACAGTCTGGATTGCTTTGTGTGAGTTTTTGGCAAAGCGGACCATCCCAGAAAAGGAAGACCAAGAGCTACCTCTGTTACTCACAATAAGTTAATCAGAGTAACCAGCCTCAGAAACTGCAAGTTGCTAGCACCATAGATAAGAACAGCTAAATGCGTCTCAAAGAATTTTGGTTTATTTAACACCGTGGCTGGAGCAGTATTAGCATTAGCCGTTAACAGCACTAAGCGCTAGCTCTTTCTTCATTCAGAGGTGAGTATATTGGACTGTAGTCTGCGTGTTTACCGTGTTAAAACAAGCTACATGGGACAAACCGCTAGCTGATAGCGCCCTGGCTTACCGGAACACTCAAGGTTCCTCAGTGTAGCACTGTTGGGCAACATTTACTAGCGCTAAACACTGCTAACTTCCAAATTTCCTTTGGGATAAATAAAGTATCTATCTATCTATCTATCTATCTATCTATCTATCTATCTATCTATCTATCTATCTATCTATCTATCTATCTATCTATCTATCTATCTATCTATCTATCTATCTATCTATCTATCTATCTATCTATCTATCTATCTATCTATCTATCTATCCGCTAAAAGCACTGTTAAAAATACTGGAAATCTAAGCTAACTGTAAATAAATGGAAGCACTTTACTCACCCAAATAAACAGTTTTTAGGATAGAAATCTGTGTAGATTAACATCCAGCACTCATTTGACACTGTTTTTTTAAGAATTGCAGTTTTGTTTACTCAGGCAACATTAGAAGGGAAACATGGCCACACCCTTGTTCCTTACTACTGTTGCATAAAATGCCTCTTATATCACTATAAATCACTATTTTTAGTATAAATGTCCTTTGTGTTTATTCTAATAATAGTGTTTCAGTGAGTAATTAATTACTTACTGTCCTGATAAGAAGCTTGTTAATTGAATTTTAACAGAAGGCTACATTTTTGCACAATATTCTCTGTCACTCTTTTAATCCCTCTCTCTTTCTACATAAATAATGGTAATGGTGAGAGGTCTGCATGTATAGAAGAATGCAGAACAAAAAAGTAGTGAAAGTACACAGACAGGACTTTTATAAAGATTTAGATACTAATAGAGAGGAGGTATCCCAGGTATTCCAGAGGGTCTGGCAAAAATAGATCCATTACCCTGAGGCTACCAATGTACATGATTACCTGTCAATTGAAGCCAGTCTAAATCTCAGAATCGGGAGGAGATTTAATTCAGTCAATATCAGGATACGTGAGGAAATGTAGGAACTTTTGGATGGAGCTCAGTGTGGTAATTAGAGACCAGGCCATGCAGAGCTTTATATGTAATGAGAAGCAGGTTACATTGAGGAGTGTCTGAAAAAAGGTAGCTAATGAAGACTCTGGAGGACTGGGGAGACACATCTGCACTGAGCTGACCAGCTAAAAGTGTCTAAAATTGATTAACATGCCAGTCAGCTCAATCAGCTATATAGAGTTTTTTTTTTTAAATAAAGTACCATATTTTTCTCACTATAAGGTGCACTTAAAATGATTTAATTTTCCAAAATTGTCAGTGCGCCTTATAATCCAGTGAGTCTTATGTATAAAACCTACCAGTCAGGTTGCAAGAAGCAGTAAAGCTACTCTGCTGAAGTACAGTGTTATACAGGAGTTTCAATTTAGTTTCTCCAACATTGAAGCTGAAGCAGTATTAGCATTTGCCACTAACCACAGAGCTAAGAGTAAGCTCTTTCGCTGTTGGCCGCTAATGTTTCTGCACCCAGCCTTGGAGGAAATCTGGAAATCTAAGCTTACTGTAAGCTTACGCTGCGCTCCTCCAATGAACGTCGCCTCGCTTTGCCAAACATTCACACAAAGCAATCCAGACTGTTCTCATACAGAGTTCCCCAATGGTGGAACAAACTACCTTCCACTACCAGATCAGGAGAATCTCTCGCTATCTTTAATAAACTTCTGAAGACAGAGCTCTTCAAAGAGCATTTACTCTCCTAACACCTCTAACACACTAACTACTTCTAACCTCATTTCCTTCTTCCCCTCCTTCACTCCTCTATCCTATTATTCCCCTTTGACCTCCTTTTATCCCTATCCAAAGATGTTTTACCTTTAAACTTATTTTACATTGTACTTAACTATTGTAAGTCGCTTTGGACAAAAGCGTCTGCCAAATGTAATGTAATGTAATGTAATGTAAATAAATGGAACCGCTTTACTCACCCAAATGAACAGTTTTCAGGAGAGAAATCTGTGTAGATTAACTAGTTCTCATTTGACTTTCTTTACTTAACTTAGCTCAGCTTTACTTAGTTTCTTAGTTACTAAGTTTTCCATCCCGTAAGGTAATATCAAAAAGATACTTTTGAAACAAAGCTACATGATCCAAATTTTATATTGGTACTTTTATAATTCAACCACCTAGCAACCTCTGAACTACACCATAGCAACCACCATGGATACCATAGCAACACCTTAGCAACCACCTAGAAACCATTAACATCCAGCAGGTTTTTCTAACACATCCAGGTGGAAAGAGTGTTTTATTAAACCAATTATTAACCTAAAGTAAAAAATCTGCAGCACCTTCTCATTCAATATTTCTCTTATTTTCCCCTAAATTGTAAATTAAACCTTAAGTCATCCAGACTATGAAGGAACACATAAAGAATCATGTAGTAACTTAAGAGTGTTAAACAAACCAAAACACTCTGTAAAGCATTTAGGTGCTCTTATCTGGGGTTAAGCTGTTAACTTGCAGTTTCTGAGGCTGGGAACTCTGATGAACTTATCCTGTGCAACAGAGCAAACGTTTGGTCTTGTCTTGGGGCTGTCCTGATGAAAGCAAGTTTCATCTTAACATTTTTATGGTCTTTAAGACTGCACTTGAGAATACTTTCAATGTTCTTGAATTTCTTTACTTGAGCTGAGTAGTTTTTGCCATAATATGGATTAGAACATTAATAAAATAAAGCTATTCACTGTATACCAAACCTACCTCTTTACAACTTTACAACTGATGCTCTCAAACACATTAAGAGGCAAGAAATTCAAGTAATGAACTCTTGAAGTTCAGCACAGCTGTTAACTGAAAACCTTAATTCCAGGTGACTCTACCTCATAAAGCTGACTGAGAAAGTCCAGCCAAGATGTGCAAAGCTGTCATTTAAGCTTTCATATTTTGGTTTGTTTAAATTTTTTCTGTTTACTATAATAATTCCACATGTAGGTATATATTAATCTTAATAATGCGATTTGGCAGGTTAGTAGCACAAAAAGTATTGATGATCTTACTTATTTAGTATTGTGGTGTATTGTGGTTTGTTTGTTTTTTTAAGGAAGCTCATTAGTTGACATGTAACACACTTTTTGCGCTTAAAAGCACACCTTAAAAGAATGAAGCCAACTATGCCACAAGTGCAGAAATGTCAGCAGGGTATGTCACACACAGTTTAAACTCTACCTGAACCAGCAATATTAAAACACAGGGCATAATCAACTACACCAGAACACTCTTATACATATACAAACCGTTAGCATTGCTAAACTGTGGTTTAGCTAGAATAGTGGGCCAGTGATGCACCATGGGAGGAAGCACTGTGCCACCCTACTGCCCCTCCTACCTGCATTTACTTACAGTTTCTAGGAGTCCATACCTACAGACGCCAGAGTACTAACAAGAAGTTATGAACCATTGTTATACCATTGTACGGAAATGCGTAAATGTTTTCCAGAAAACATTACCACAGCACTTGCATTCAGTATCCACCATTTTTATTTATTTTTTGTTCCACATGTCAGTAGATTTTTCCTTTTTATTTTGCATTCCATTGAGGAATAATAGTGTACATCTTAAGCACTATCCGGACGGTAATAGTTTCTCAGTGGGTTCTGGTTTTTTTCTCTTCTATTGCCATCCGGAACGACCATATACATGTTTTTTTCATATGTCCTCTGAAAAAATTAAAGGCTAAAAAATTACAGGCTTACCTACTTCGCTGAACTCCGTGGTCATAAGGTAATTTTCGTCCTGTCCTGATGCACATCTCTGAGTTTCGTCACCTCACGTTTAATAAAATAATTATTTGTCCACTGCCACGCACCGTAATTACACTTTGGGCGTGCGTTTCCACAGAGACCCAAGTAAACACAACAGCGAGTGGAAATGGAGGAGCTACTGAACCAATTTCTCCTGTGAAAACGCAATGTCATGTGACCTAGAACGCCTACAATTGCAGTCTGGATGCAGGAGTTTTATCACTGAGTAGAAATGTGAAATATTTTTCACAGACATCCCCCTGATCCTGTCCAGATAGGGCATTAACCACACTTAAAACCTGATATATATTTGTATAGACAATACTATATATAATGTATGTTGCATACTGTTTACAGACATGTATAGATGACTGGGTTTTAACTGGGTTCTGATTCTTTGTTTTTATTGCCCATTTATTGGTATCCTGTTTACACTAATATGAACTATTCACAGCCGACCGGAAGGAGGAGAGTCCTCAGAAGGTAACACAACATCTTGGAGTCTGCAGTGTGTCCTGTTTTACAGTAAAACATGAGAATGTAATTGAATCAGTTACAAAACAGTACCAAACTAAACAAATCAGTCCTGAATGTCACATTATATATATACAATTTGGCAGCATAGCGTAAATCTCTATTGCACACTGTGTAATAGAGTAATTACTACCTCACCTGGTCTTTTTTGCACACTGCAAAATTTGCACACTGTCTTGTTATTTATTTATTATTCTTTGTCTGTATGGTGTTGTATTGTCTGTCTGCACTTTTGTACTGTTGCACTATTGTTCTGTCTACACTGTGTTTATGTGCACCATGGTCCTTGGAGGAACGTTGTTTCGTTTCACTGTGTACTCTGTATATAGCTGAAATGACAATAAAAACCACTTTGACTTTGACTTTGAAATCCTGTGGAAATTAAAGTAGCTTTAAAAAGCTAAACTAAATTATATAGAAACCTTTTGGCTGCTTACTAAAACAGTCATTGATGTTTCCGTTTTGTTAATTATTAAATAAAGCGGGGGAAGGTAAAAAGGCTCGATTCTGTTGGAATTAATTGGAAGAATCGGTGGAATTTGGGTGGATTCAGTGTTTTGACTGAACCGATTTAATCGCGAGTCGCTGCAGTTACTCGAGTCCCCCGACAGTCGCCGCTGTTTCCACGCGTTAAAATCGTCTACGGCAGAAGCGAAGCGTCGCTTTCCTCGGATTTTCAAACAGCACGGCTGATTTTCCTCGTTTTCTGTTCATGCATGCGGGTCGGACAAACACTCTGAATTCAGTCTGTTTGTGGACCTCTCCCGTGGCGAAGCGGGTCATGCTGTCCCGGCGAAGGTAATGAGCCGCAAAGCCCTCGGGTCTCGGCTTAGCAGCGCCCATAAACTGCAACGGAACTGGAATGATTGGCAGCCCAGGTGGGTACGCGCTACGCGGGCATGTGTTGTACGTAAGCTCGGGGATTCAGCAGGCCGCAGCTCCGCCGCTTTATTTAGACTCATAGCGTTTCCCTCCACGTGTGGTCGGGCGGGGGCGAGTTTGGGCTTTTCGGGTATAAAACACTCCTGTGCAACTTGTTTAGTTTAAAACTGCCTCCTTGTTGTTTTATCGGTTTTAAATAAACAAGGAGAAAGTCCGTCGTGTGGGGGAAGCGCCTGCTCCGTTTTGTCGCTAGGTAGCTTAGCTTAGCTTAGCTTTCGAGCTAACCTGTATCTAACGTTGTTTTCACAGCGCGGTGTTGTTTTTTTAAAGTAAACCAGTGAAACTGATGTTTATTTTATACAGAGTTGTTATTTTCTTTCAGAAATTAGCCGAGGAAGTTTTTTTAAACCATAGTTAGCAATAGCTCAGGTTAGCTGGGTTAGTGAGTGTAGTAAGACAAACCACCTTTGATTGAATATTGCTGAGGCCGCGTACTGACAACAGGCAGGTTCACCTCACTCACTCTATCCGTGTTTATTGTTCATTATTTAGAGTTATTAGGGGAAATCTACATTCCTCTAATATGTGGCTGGTTTATACACTGGGTTTGTTTCTGAGTTATTAAAGATCCAGCAGCGCTGCTTCTTCAAAACTCTTCTAACTTTATTTATCTGAGATTGTAGCTGATCATTAACTCAAAATAGCTAATATTAGAACGAGTTATGCTTCTTTAGTCAGTATGCTTATGAAACCCGTTCATTTCGTATAACTTTATAATAATGTTAAAAAAAAATGCTTAATTAATATTTAAACACAGGATATATAGAGTTAGCAAGAATGTCATTATAATAGTTAGCTAGCCAGTTAGCGTTTACTAGCTAACTACCAATTGCTAACTAGCTAAGCAACGTCTCCTTGGTTTCCTCACTTTTTTAATAAATTGGTTCTTTGATTTTAATAAGTAGTTTGCCCTATTTCAATAAATCGTTCCCCCAGTTTTATTGTCTCCTCAGTTTTAATAAATCGCTTCTTCAGTTTTAACTAATTGCTTCTTCCATTTAAATATTGTTCACTTTTAATATTCAGTTTTAATAAACCACTCTTTTCATTTTAATGTTCTCTCAATTTTAATATTCTCAGTATCTACTCAGTTTTAATAAATAGCGCCTTTCATTTTAATATTGTTCTCTTAGTTTCAATATTATTTCAGTTTTAAGTTTCCCTCAGATTTAATGAAATGTTCCTTTAGTTTTAATATGGTTTTCTCGGTTTAGTAAATCGTCCCCTCACTTTTTTTTGATGGAATTTAATTAAGCTTTTCTTCGGTTTCAATAAAGTACGCTCTCATTTTTAATCATTTGTTTTGGAAAAATGTTCCTTCACTTTTATTTTTGATTCCCTCAGTTTAGTGAACTGTTCCCTCGGTTTTAATAAGTGGCTCACTCATTTTTTAGTGAATCTTTGAATCAGTTTTATTGAATTGTTCCCTGAGTTTTAAATGTTTAGTGATTCGTTCCCATGATTTTAATGAATGAATCCCTCAGTTTTAGAACATAAAACGTCTGCTCTGTTGTAATAAATTGTTCCTTTAATTTATATTCTCTCTGTTTTAGTAAATTGTGCTCTGTTTTAAGGAATTACACTTGGTTTACTCAAGTTGATGGAACGAATGAGGTCTCATAAATTGTTTTCTCTATTTAATTGGTGCTCGTTAGGAATATAAAAATGATTTAGCGTTGTTTAATTTTTCAAATATTATAATAAGTATACATTAGTGAAGGCCTTAAAGAAGTATAAAGTTATTTGTTGCATTATTAAACTGGAAATAAGTTGTAATTGTGCAATATTACCTGAAAAAACTATTCATGTGTTAATAGGGCAACACTTAGAAGTGAGGTTTTGTCAACCACAGATTCTATAATGCTAAAGATTGTATTTGTTTCACATTTTATTGTGCAATATTAAGAGCAAGGAAATAAAATATCTTCTATTATTATCATAACACTCCGATTATACACCCCTGAAATAATTAGATAGTTCAGGTTCTTAAAGTTGTACTGAGGCCTTTAATATAATAAATGATCATAGTCAGCAGAACAGGTCACTTAAGGTCAATGCCCAAAACCAAGTTTGGCCTAGATAGACCCCCAGCAAATCCCCTCACAGCAAAGTTTAAACTTTTAGACTAAAATCATTCCAGAGGAGAAAAAAACCTGCTGATATTCCAAAGGGTAGCAAACTGCTTATTGGAAAACTGGAGGGAACAAAGGAGGAAAAGGTGTCTATAAACTCTTTCTGGTTTATGATCTTTTGTTGTTTGTTTACCTTCACCAGCTGACTTTAATGAAGGACTGATTTAAGCTAGATGTTGGAAGGGAACTGGGAATACTGGCCTTACTTCAGGCAAACACACAAAATATTTTATTTATCAGTTATAAATTTGTCTTTAGTAAATCTGCAATTCTCAGATTCAGTAGAGAGGTGAGTGTGGAAGTAAATTGAGATTATGATTTATTTAACAGTCTGTGATAATTGAGAGAAGTGTCGACGTGTGTGTGGTTGGCAAATTAACTGTAGTTTAGTGAAGTTATGCAATCGTGATGTGGCAAATGACAAAGCAGCTGGTGTGCCTTTTTAGTGTTAATCAGTTTAGTCCACCTGCAGAGCATGGTTTTCACTTTTTGTTCCAGCTTTTACACTCCTCATTCAGCTCACACAGAACTTTAGTTAATGTGCCTCAGGAGCAGAGAACTAAATGAATGGATTAAGCAGTGTCCTCCTAGGTGTCTAAATGTTATCGAAGAATGGTGTATCTCTTGATTCCAGTTTTAAAAACTGGCTATGGAAATTTTATAAGTTATTAACAAAGCACTTTCACTCTGGATAAGGGCATCTTCTAAATAAACTAAATGTAGATGTGTTTGGTCTATCCTACCTATTTAGAGAGACCAAGAGTGGTTATGTGCTTTGGGGCTCCTGTCCAATGATGGGACCTGAATGTATGCGTTGTTAATGAGGAAATATCTCATTGCTATATCATCCTTTAGAGACATTTTTTGCTTTTTTTTTTTACATTTACTTTTGTCAGTTTGCATGCAGTATGAATGCAGTAAATATGCTGTATTTTAGTTTTTTTAAGTTATTCCCTGAAATATTGTGATTATTATTTTAGGGTCATATTGTTAACCTCAATCATCCATCAATATAAAACAAATTATAACCTAAAATCCTAAAATTAAAATAAAACTTAAATTAAAACTAAAACGGTTTTAAGATTAGAAATGTTTGATTAGGAACATTGACTCACTTGAAATCTAAACTGATAAGTCTAGCTTACCATCATTCGATTCACTAGTCTGTACACTGTGTGTAGTAATGCCTTTGATGACCTTTTCCTGGTGCTTATAGCACTGTAGATTTAAAAATGAGCCGTGTGACGCCCACAATCAGGCCTTGCTTAAACTTTGGTAATTGACTTAACCCTGCCATGAGCACGCTTCGTCATTCAGTCCCAAGCTAGCCTTACAATCTGCTATCCAGTAACCTTTGGTTTGTCAGTTTTCCTTTTTATTTAAAGAACCATTCCACCAGACAAAAACATTTAAGCAGTTAATTAATTTGGTGACCTGTCATGATTCTGTATAAATAACCAATTTAAGAACCTTTTAAGAGTGTTGTGTAGACATAGACAAGTTTGAAAAAGACAAAGTAATGCTTTAAGAGAGAAGCACTGTCTGGGGATGTTTTTGTTTTTTTTTGGGATTGATCTTGCTGACTGTATGGTCTGCTGGATGTGTTTCAGAAGCGACAGTGTGTCAGCCAGCCAGGAAGGTGTGAAGTGCAGTGTCTCTAGAGACCACGGTTCAGCAGCTCTTTACGACCCTCCACAGTCTGACCAGCCTGGCACCCCACCTCTGCACAATGACACCTTCACTGCTGCTGTTGCACTGGAAGAAGGAGGTGTGTTCATTGACTTGATCCTCTACCTTTTTGTTTATTTATTTATGCTATTCTATATGTGTATTTTCAGTAGTTGGAGAAAAATGAACTTAAACCAAAGGTTAAAGATGCTTAAAGCATGCCTGAGGGTTTAGCGATTCATCTTTGTGATTGGCTGCTTTTGGCACGCTACCAGTTGACCTGCAGCAGGGGCGGGGAACTCTGTTTAAGCACAGTTTTTTTTTTGTGTGTATTTCCTGCTGAAGCACACCTAATAAAACTTACCTGTGGACTACAAGGTTTAATAGGTGTGTAAGGACAGGGAAACTCTGGACCCTGACCCTCAGTTTTCCAGCCCTTAGTTTTCCCAACCCCGGAACTACAAAATGCACAAGTCTAAATTGTTTTTTGTTTTGTTTTTTTTATTAAACATTTAAAGCTTGACTTGACTTGGAATTACTTTTTGACATCTTTAGTTTAAATGCCAGATTTGTAGGTCAACCTGGTTTGATGATAAAACTACATGATGATAAAAAATATTAATTATACATTCTTTTATTTGATTGCTAAAATAAATGTTTTAAAGGCAGGAAAGTAATATAGGATTTTATGCAAATCCATTTATATACATATGGATATGTTGCATACAACATTAATATAATTAATATACATATTACACAACAGGCATGCATTTTAATACGCTTTGGTACGCTTTTTGGATTGTGTTAAGTATGCATAGCATTTGGTCTCGCATTTTGCCATGTCATCCCAAATTTGTTGTGTGCACTGCCACACTGATTTATGGCTGGTTACTACAAATGCTAATCCAGCAAACTACCTATGAAGCCATCTGTTACTTTGATCCGCTTCATTTTCCTCCAAACTCTCAAAACAGTGAAGCAACACTCTCTCTCTCTCTCTCTCTAACTCCCTCTCTCTAACTGTCTCTCTAACTCACACACAGCTGATGGCAAGAATATGGAGCTAGACTTTATGTAGTTAATTTTCTCTTTTCAAGCTCTTAGTAACTCGGCACATTTAAATATTCTCATAATACAATTCAGTAAAAAAAAACTGCATATGAAAAGTATTTATGCAAACACAGATAAGAATATGCATATACATTACATTGGTCAGCCAGAACATTATAAACACCTACTTGTTTCTACTTTCCATGTAGCTGTTTTTTTTTATTACTCGAACAACAGTAATTCTAGATTTGTCTTATTTGTTTGATTAATTGAAACAACTATACCTTTTAAAGTAAACAAATTGTCACAGAGCATATTAAATGGTGGGATTCATTAAGGATCATTACAGATAATTTATTTTAAGTTTATGTAGTGCAATGAGGAAAAAGTAAAGTATTCATTTAGATGCATCGATTATCGATTTATAATTATTTTGCAGACCTCTGAATTGTAATCGAATCATAATGTGCCTAGAGATTTCAAATCCTAGTATACACTGTGTGTATTTGTAGTACCACTGCCATGCCCTGTTCTAAACTGATCAATTGATGTTCCATTTCATTTAATTATCTTAAAACTTTCCAGCCCTGTCACAGGCAGTGCAGGCAGTTCCCATTTTATGATTTGTCTCACCTCCCAGAGGATCTTTTTTTAGGTACCCAGTTCTTAATTGCTTGATTCTGGTGCTTTGTGAAAAAGTATTGAGGGAACAGGTAGAAAATGCTGTTTTCTGGTCCTGGGGAATCCTCTGTCCTGCACATTTTAGTGTTTAGCTGGATCAGATGTGTTAAGAGCAAGGTAATCAACTAATTAACTTGAATTGCCTGAGTCAAAAGAGGCATGTTGGAGCAAAAAAAAACTAAACACTAAAATGGGCAGAACCATTCTCCTGAACCATAAGTGTTGAACCAGGGTTACTTTGATTAGTGCCACTTTATGTTGAGATATTCAGTGGGTGTGGATAATAAAATGATAGAAGATTTATGCGTGCTGCTCTTGGAGGTTCCTTGTAAGAAATGAAACTGAAAACAGCCTGGGCAGTTTTACAGTGTTTGGAAAGCACCTTGTTTTCTTGTAATCATTCAAATGTATGCTTATACAAGACACCCCAGCGCAGCTTTTAACCTCTGCCGGTTTTATTGCAGGTGTGTATGACGCTGATGGAGGCCTCAGTGAAAATACTTTTGGTTGGAAGTCGTTGGGGCAAGAGTTGAGAATCAATGATGTGACCACGGATTTAACCAGTTTTCAGCATGGAAGCCGTGCTTTAGCTACAAAGGACATGAGGAAATCACAGGGTAGGTGTGATGCATGTGCACTTATGCAACAATCTCGTTCATTTTCATTTCATAGTATAAGATACGGAGGGTTTCCAAACACATTAAGCATATCCGTTCTTATAAGCCAGTACAAGACATTTAGGATGATACTGACACTTTCGAATTAGATAAACATGCAGGTTGACAAAGAGGGGATTTCTGAGTGGCCTAACTGGTTGGGTCACTGCTAGTTGCTGGTGTGGAGTTGATTTCCATTTGATGCTGTAGGGTTAATATCAAATACCACAGCTGTGTGCAAAGTGGCTCAAAGTTATCAGCTACAGTAGAGTTTTGCAGTGAGCCGTGATTGGGGTGGGAGTTAGGGGTACTTTTAAGGACCTTAAAGAGCACCATGTTTAATTAAAAACTGAAAATTAGCTAATAGCTAAACTCAGAAGTAAGGATTTGAGGGTGTTGGGTTGCTTGCAATTTTTTTTAAGTTTAATTAATCACTAATTGTTATCAGAATATTTTTTCTGTACTGTTAGATATGGTAAGTTATTCTGTTTAATATGATATCTGTGTGATGTCTGTATGTGACTCGTTTCTTCAGTTATTTAGGATGGAGCCCCAGGTTAAGGTGCCGGACACTGCTTTTGCAGATTGTCTGTTTGAGTTTCCATCTGAATTCCACTTTTATTCCTCATTTCAAATATTCCATCTGTGTTTTCTGCATTACTGAAATCATAGAGCCCTATGTTTGGTCCAAACCAGGCTACAGTACCCTGGTAATAAAGAAGAAGCTAGCAATGCTAACCACAGCACTCCAGCAGGATATTTATCATGCATTTAGAGCACAGCTAACTACATATTTCTGTGTTTGGTTTCCAAACAGAATTTTATTCTTTTTCCCAGTTATTGTGGCACCCTTAAGTTTATTTTAAAGCAAAGTGAAACCCAGTGGCTAGTAATAACTGTTTGTTTTTTCACTGCTTTCCCTCTTGCAGACCGACCGCAGACTCATTCTGATGAGTCTCGGCTCGCAAACCTTCTGCGGAGGGTCTCGCGGGAGGATGACCGGGACCGCAGGTTGGCCACCATGAAACAAATGAGGGAACTGATTGTGCATTCTGAAAACAAGGTGGTGAGTTGTGGGTCTCTATTTATAAAGCCTTCCCTGAGGAGAGTTTTTGTTGAAAACCTTGTTTTAAGCTTCAGCGTGTTGCATTTGCAGTTTTACTGTGTGTTCCTCAGCTGTGCCTGAAATGGACATTAAAAAAAAAAAAAAATCGTGATTGCTTGTTTTTAATTCTGTGTTACTCAGGTCCTGGTGAAACAGTTGGATAACATTTTGAGTACCCTGAATGACATTTTGAGTGAAAGGTAGGAGCGTGACGGCGTTATTTTTAGCCACATTAATCGTTAGCCCACCTCGCCATCTAATGGATATTTTTAGCTCCCCATTGTTTTTAACAACCATCTGTCCCCCAGCTGTTGGTGAGCTTATGAAAATGAACCTGCAGATGGATGTAGCTGCTTATTTTGATCTTAGAGTTTGTTTCTGTTTCTTACAGTAGTAAGCTCCTTCAGGAGCTGAGACAGGAAGCTGCCTGCTGCCTGGGCCTGCTGTGTGCTGCCCTCAGTTACGAGGCGGAGAGGATCTTCAAGTGGATGTTTGTGAAATTCAGTGCTTGTACCAAGGACGAGGTGAAGCTGCTGTATCTGGTGGCTGTTTATAAGGCTCTGGAGACAGCGGGGGAGAAAAAGGCTTTTTCACCTGTAATGCAGGTACTCATTTAATGCTGAAATAAAGAAATTAAGCCAGCTATTAACAGGTGGTCTGGTATTCTGTTAATCTAATGAGAGATTATGGAAAAGGCCATGATTTTGTTCTTTCTCACCAATGGTTACACATGGATATGAAGATTATACAAACCATATAGCTCAAACTAAATTGATATAGATATACTTTTAAAATAAATAAAACCTAGTGGTAATAACAAAAAAAACTAAGTAGCTGTTGAGAGTTAACCAGACGTTTTTGACCTTAGAATGCTTAAAGGGTTTCATGTTTTAAGATGTGCCTACATAAAATTCTTTAAAGGCGCTGCCCGGTCTGGATTTAATTAATTTTTGTCCAGCCCTAGTTTCTTCTTTAAAGTTTAGTAATATTGTGGAAGTCATTCTCTCTAGTTTGCTGATCAGAGCTAGCTTATGTGTCCGCTATATGTTACTTTATATATATATATATATATATATATATATATATATATATATATATATATATATAATATTTTTTTTTTTTTTTTTTTTTTTTTTCCCACTATTGATGATTAATCAGCTTCACCAAATCTTGGAGCACAACTCTGAACTTTGTGTTTTCAAAGCTCTGCTTTGATGTTTTGCTGGTTCAGCATTTGAAGTAACTCTGCTGTGTGTTTTTTTTTGTACAGTTGGTGATGAGCAGCCTTCAGTCCATTCTGGAGAACTTGGACACCCCAGAGCTGCTGTGTCAGAGTGTGAAATGTATTCTGCTTGTGGCTCGTTGCTACCCACACATCTTTAGTACCAACTTCAGAGTAAGCAAGGATGACATTTAGCCCTCTTAAGCTCTTCTGTGTGACCTCTCTCAGTGAAGGTCTAAACTGTTTTTATAAAAATTATTATTTTATTGTCTCTTTTTTTCACTTATAGGACACAGTGGATATCCTTGTGGGTTGGCATATAGATCATACACAGAAACAGTCTCTCACCCTGCAGGTGTCTGGTAAGGATTTCTGTCTGAAGGAGAAGGTGGTTATGTCTGGTTGAAGAAGAACTGAGGGCATAAATGAGTTCTGCTTGTTTTCATAGGGTGGTTACAGAGTCTGCAGCAGTTTTGGGTGGCGGATTTGGCCTTTTCTACAACATTGTTGGGCCAGTTTCTAGAAGACATGGAAGCGTATGCTGAGGTAAAGGAAACTATTTACTAAACAATGTTCTCTGCCATTTGCTTACGCCTACTGGTTCTCCATCCTACACTACTGACATTATGTCCACTTGTGTTCATGCAACTGCATTCGATTTCACAGTAAGACCATAGAATTGCATGTTCCTTCAATGCATGCTGTGAATCTTTTCCATCTTGTCTCAATTTATCATTGCTTCCCTAGTAATGAGCACTACACTCAATATTGCGACTATGCTTTGCAATCCTAACTTGGATTATATTTGTGTTTGTGTGTTAATTTGTATTGTTTCTTAGCTGTTTTAACTCCTGTTTGCAGGATTTGAGTCATGTGGAGTCGGGTGAAGCAATGGATGAGGATATTCCCCCACCTACTGTGTCTCTACCGAAGCTAGCGGCCTTGCTGCGAGTCTTCAGCACTGTGGTGCGCAGCATCGGAGAAAGATTCAACCCCATCCGAGGACCACCCATCACAGAGGCTTACGTCACTGATGTAAGTATTTTAGTGTTGTAATGTTTTTTTTTATTTATTTTTTTTATTTATTTTTTATTGTAGTGATTGATTGATCTTTAGATTTTGATTCAATTCTGATACAGAATGACCAATTCCGATACATTAATTATGACAGCCGTTTCTCCCGCCCCCTCAGCACATTGGGTTCCATTGGTTTTTGGTGTTTTCAGACTAAAATAACAAACATTTTACTTAAACCAACAGGTAATTTTACTGGCATTAATTACTATTAGTTACAGGCTGCAATTTCTATTGCTGTAGCTTGGTAACCTCTGGTGCTTCATGTGATGCCTCAGCTTAATAAAACTGTCAGTCTTCAGGCGTTTTTCACATTACTGGTAACTGTCTTTCAATTTCATGTTTCTACACTAAAATATCTCCAAACAATTTTTGTCATCAGCTGGATATTTGCTCACTGAGCAATCAGACCTCAGTCAGAGATCTAGATCAGGCTGCAACTCTAGAGTGTGTGTTTTTGAAGTGGGATTTTTTTCACTAAAACAGGCTTGGCTTAGGCTAACCCAGCTAGCGGTGCATAAATCTAGGTTGGCTAACAACTGATATAGTTCACGAGCCAGTTTATAATGTGCAAACAAAATCTCTAAACAGATTCATTAGCTGATTAACTTAGAGTATGACTCAACGTTTCTTGCCATGGTAGAAGATGCTGAACTTGTTTTGCACTGGATTTTGTAGCCTTAGCCTCCTCAACTTGGCAACCCAAGTGATCTTCGTGGGAGGGGTGGGTGGGGTTGACAACACTCTGTGGTGTTTTGAAATTAGACAGGTGTTGCTATTTCTCACACACACACACACACACACTCTCTCATTTCCTACTGAATGCTCCTTTAACTTTTTTTTTTTTTAACTTGAATGTAATGGTGGTGTAGTTTTCTTTTTTTTTTTTTAAATAAAATATAAAAAATGTATACTTAAACACCACGTGTTGCCGTACAGTATCAAAATATATGGTATGGTGTACTGTACTGCAACATATCAAACCATAACCCCTGTATCGTACTAACTTATTGTATCGGAAGGCTTTAACAAGAACGATAAGTGATGCTACTAGTGTTACAGTGCAGATATTCTCTTGAGTGTTGTGTCTGCATTTACCATGTGTTCTCCTCTTTAACAGGTTTTGAATCGTGTGTTGGCTTGCGTCACCACAGCCAAGCAGGTGTTTTTCTCGGAGGCTGTGCTGACTGCGGGGAACGAGTGCGTGTGTGTTCTGCTGACAAGCATAGACTCCAACAGCCAGCTGACGGGGGCGGTCATCTCCTATGGCCTGGACCAGCTGGAAAGTTGCCAGTCCTGTGGACCCGAGTACAGCATGGGTGTCCTCAACCTGCTCACACTGGTGAGACTGGATCTGATCAGCCTCTCTTTACACATTCTAATTATTACTAATGAAGAATATGCTAGTGGAAGGTCTTGTTAATGTGGAGTTGTGAATTTGAAGAATTTGAATCCTTAATCCAAAAATTGACAGTGCCTCTTATTAATCCTGTGCACTTTATGTATAAATTCTACCAGTCAGGTATTAAGGAGCAGTAAAGCAACTCCACTGAAAACTGCATTAGCATTAGCTAATCAGGGGCGAGTATATTGGACTGTAGTCTGCGTGTTTGCCGTGTTGAAACAAGCTATGTTGTTCGAACCGCTAGCTGATGGCGCCCTGGGTTACCAGAACACTCAGGGTCCCTCAGTAGCGCTATCTGGCGGCATTTTTTCACTCAATGTCTTGGTTATCGGCTAATGCTAATGCTGCTGCACCCAGCCTTAGTGCTGGAGAAACTTCACTAAAAACCTACCCTTAAACAAAATATTGGAAATCTAAGCTTACTGTAAATAAATGGAAGTGCTTTACTCACCCAAATAAACAGTTTTCAGGAGAGAAGTCTGTGTAGATTAATATCCAGCGCTTGTTTGACTTTGATTTTTTTTTTTTTTAAGAATTACAGCTTCTCCATTAGAAGAAAAACATTACTGTGCCTTATAATCCACTGCACCTTATGTATAAAAATAGACAAGAAAATAGACGTTTATTGATGGTGCGCCTTATTAGTCCAAAAATACGATGATCAGAACCATAGCAATTGTTCCGTTTTTACTTCTAATTAGTAATGTTGGATTTTAATTTTTTTTTTCTTTAAATGTTTTAAACTGGTGTAAATATTAATTCCCTGTCCTCTAAATCTAGATTGTTGACCAGATAAACACCAAACTACCTGCTACATTTGTGGAAAAGCTGCTAGCCCCTAACTCCCAACTTCTGGAGCTGCGTTTCCACAGAGAGCGAGAGGTACATCTTTAATCCTAGTTTTGAACAGCAGTAATATTAGGCACTTTTTTGTGTGTTCCGTGCTTTTGCTCATTTTGAATGTCTTTTGGGTTTCAGGTCATGGTAGCAGCTCATGGCGTGTATCAGGCTGTTCTGAGTCTGAAGAACATCCCTATCCTGGAGGCGGCGTACAAGTTGGTTCTGGGGGAGATGGGCTGTGCCCTGAACAGTCTGCTTGGACTGCTGGGGCTGCCAACGGCCTGCCCGCACATCCAGCACCCAACCTTTAACCAGCTTCAGCTCAGCCCAGAGAGAGCAGCATTCATCCTCATCTTTAACCTCAGCACCCTCACAACCATCGGAAATACTAAAAACTCCCTCATTGGGGTGAGTGTCATGTTTTTACTGATAGATTCTGTTTTAGTGTCAGTAACTGCATATATATGAAATTCGGTGCAGGTGATTAAGTGATTATTTAGGTAACAGTGCAAAACTTAGGAAATGGGAATTTTGGGAATTGTAAACATATCTGCCCTTATCTTGGAATTCTGAAGGAGAATCATTTGAACACAGCACAGTAAATGCTAAAGCCATTATTTACAGACTCCTAGATATTGATTCTTACTGTTAAACCTTGGCAATCTTAATCTTTTAAAAGGATCATTAAGTAATAAATGCGAGCAAGTTTTTGAAATGTGTACAGCACTCCAATTTCCAAGCAATGAATAGTTTTTTGCCGCTCCCGCTTCTTCTGAAACGGTAGCTCCTCCAACGTCTGTGTTGCCAGATTGACACAAAGTGGCAAGTGACAAATCTTACTTGATAAATGATCAGTTATTTATATATAGTTCTGAAAAAAGGACAACTTAAATTGAGTTTCTTTGATTTTACCAAATTAAAAACCTCGGGAATATAATCAAGAGGAAGATGGATGATCACAAGGAGTGGCATGAAGTTATCCAATTGATTTCTGAACTCTTAACTTGAATTATGAATATGAACTTGTTTTCTTTGCATTTTTTGAGATCTGAACTCTTATTTCAGCCATTTCTCATTTTCTGCAAATAAATTACCATATTTTTATTAGAAATTTGGGAGAAATGTTGTCCGCAGTTTATAGAATAAAACAACGATGTTCATTTTATTCAAACATCTCCCTATAAATAGCACAATCAGATAAACTGATTCAGAAACTGAAGTGGTTTCTTAATTATTTTTTATAGCGGGTAGTGCATTACCCCGCTATGGTTAGCAACCTTCATGAAGCTAAGTGATTACCAGTGATTGTTTAGCTGACAAATAGCCAGCTCGCACATTACCATGACTGCAGCACATGTACAGACTGTGTTCTGTACATGGCAGTTCGGGGTGTGGAAATGGGTGTGCACAGATACAGACGCTAAACCCCCACAGATTACTGTGATGTGGTTTCTAAACTCCTGACTACTTTTAGTGCCCTTTTTTTCATGTGTGTTTGTATGAACACTGAATACTAATCCTTTAATAATCTGAACTGTGTTCTTTTTGCTTGTGTTGCAGATGTGGGCTCTATCTCCTACTGTATTTGCTCTGCTAAGTCAGAACCTGGTTGTGGTTCACAGTGAGCTGGCTGTGCACCACCCTGCAGTCCAGTATGCAGTGCTTTATACGCTCTACTCACACTGCACCAGGTACACACTCAAATACCAGCACTGTGGCCTCATTTTCTACCATTTTGTATAGTTCTGCTTCTTGTTTTCTTATTTACTCTGCTTCTTCTCATCGCCACACCCTTTCTGTGTCTCTGCAGACATGACCACTTCATCTCCAGCAGCCTCAGTTCCTCTTCCCCCTCACTGTTTGATGGTGCAGTCATCAGCACTGTTACTACAGCAACCAAGAAGCATTTCAGCACACTCCTCAGTCTGCTGGGGATGCTGCTAAGCAAAGATCACCTGAACCCTGAGACAAGGTATCTCCCCCTCTGTCTGTCGCTCTGTGCAGAACAAGATCTTAACAAGATCTCCCAGTCTTTTAGCAGCTATCTGTAGTAATTTGTGATTCAGCATGGTTAGTTTCATTGTGGTTTTTCGTGTGAAACCAAAGAGTCATTGCTGTGAGGCTGCATGTTTGTTTTTCCTGCTCTCCTGTGAGACTTTCCTTGGCCTAAATGTAACAATCATTTATTTCTACAGGAGGCTTTTGCTCACCTGGTCTCTGGAGGTTGCTCTGATGATGAAGAAATCTGAGACGTATTCTCCGCTTTTTTCTTTGCCCTCCTTTCACAAGTTTTGTAAAGGTCTTCTTGCAAATGGTGAGTCGAGTATCAGAGCAGATTGGCTTCTTGAAATCTGAGATCTTGCCGTTCATATTAGGGCTTCGCAATGTATTTTTACAGCATTCATATTGCAATGTGTACATGCGCAAGAGTCACATTTCGTGACGTGCAGTGCCATTCAAGGCACATTTAAAACTTTCATCATCTTGCTTGATACAAAAGGATGATTCAAACATCTCATTTTCTATAATGTTACACAATGTTAAGAAGATTTAGCTTAACATTGTGTAATCTAAAGCTATAGATCTGCTTCTGGTATGTACAACTATTGAAGTATAAAGGAGGGTATTGTTATGATAATGGCTTGATGGATCAATTATTTTGGGGGAAATCAGGTTACTTTTTTATTTTATTTTATTTTTTATTCTTTTTACATAATGACCCAGAACAGGAAAATATTACATTGCCTGTTTTGGACAATATTGTATATCTCTATTTGGATGCCTCATAGATGCTTAACTAACATTCAACTAAATGTTCATGAAATGCAATCTAACTAAACAGAATCTAATCCTGAGCTTAATGGTCTCCTGCTAAAAAACACTTTTTCTTTGTGAAATAATATAGGTCTCTCTGAGTTGTATATGTATGCTGTATATGAAACTTTTTCTCAGCCTTCCTTGTCTGCAGTAGCTAGTAAAAGAAAGTCCTCAGAAATACTAGTTGATCAGAGAGACGTTAGGGTGTTTTACGTCAACCAATAGTACACGTGCCTCTTAAACTTCAGATGCCACTTTTTCTGTGTCTCACAGCTTGTCCAGAAGTGCATGTGTACAGCTCTTCAAGGATGCCTTGAAGTATTTGAAGTGTATTTGTATATACTGCCGTGAGGTTAAAGTGTATTTAAATCCAAAGCTATTGGGGCAGCCCAGGAGCAATAATTACAAATTCTCAAAACACAGGTTTGAAATATCATATGTGGACCTAAACATAAGAGGCAATCAAAATGCAGCGTATGGGTATGTTCCTTTGGGAATTAGTGTAGTTTATGGTATGTTACCTATACATTACATGTAAAGGTTAATTACAAGTTTCCTTTTGATGTAGGTTGTATTAGTTTGTTGAAGTTGAATTGTTAATATCTGGTGATTTAATTAGTTGGATGTTTTTTTTTTTTTTCTCCATTTCTGAAGCTTTGAACGAGGATCCCACTGTCTGTCTGCAGACGTGCAGCAGTTTGCAGGTGCTGTCGTCTTCACTGCCCACAGAGCTTCTGCAAAGGTTAGCAGTGCACACATGGTCTTGCTTGCTCCTTCTTGTTTCTAGGTGCATAAACAGCTAGAACCTGCTATAATCTCCTCCACCATGTTTTGCGTGCAGGTGTGTGGACGTGTGTCGTGTGCAGCTGGTTCACTCGGCTGTGAGGGTCAGGCAGGCCTTTGGCAAATTGCTGAGATCCGTCCCGTTGCATGTCACATTGAGGTGAGTCTGCAGGCTTGTTCATATCTCTCTGGCTGGAGCCATTTCCATCAAAACACACCTTTTTAAAGCAAAGTTTAATGACCTCACTGCTTTTCAGTGTGGCTAATGCACAGAATTGAGTTATGCATTTATGGATGAATTTATTTATTTATTTTGTTTTCCCCAGCTGTAACCACAGTCCCTCAGAAATTCATGAGATTTCTCTCGCCATCCGCCGGCATATGAGCAAAGCGCCCAGCAACACCTTCCACCCACAGGACTTCTCTGACCTCATCAGCTTCATCTTATATGGAACCGTCCACCGCGGGGGGTGAGTAGGAGGGCGGGTGGGGGAACACAGCTTTCATTTCACCTCTTTGTCATAAATGCACACTCATTAGCCTTTCTTTGTAAAGTATCTTAGTGGTTTCCTGCTGTAAGATTGGTGTGTATATTTACTTTGCTGTTGGTTGAGCTGATTTTACCGTCAACCATTTACGTGCTGTTTAAATTTAAAAGCATGCTATAGCAATGACACCTAAGATCATTGAAGCGTGACACAACAGCTGTTAAACAGGGATTAACAGTAAATATCGAGGGCGGGTGGTACTTAGTTATTTCATGGTTGGCAGATCTGCAGAGAGTCCTATTCTATTTGCAGTACTTCTCTACAGGGACTAGACAAGCGGTGTGTGTGCATTTGCACATCTTTGTTAGCAGCGGATGCAAATTACAGTACCGTATTATTCACACCATATATTTTCACACATTATAAGCGCACTATCGGATGTCTGTTTTCATACATACGGCGCATTGGATTTATAAGGAACAAGGGTGTCGCCATATTTTTCCTTCTAATTCTCTTGTTTACTAAACTTAGCTTAGCTTTACAGGTCTCATCACCCAACGGCGATGTTAAGCTAAGTTTAGTAAAGAAAACTAATTCCAAAAAAATAAATAAATAATTTAAGCCAAATGAGTGCTGGATGTTAATCTGTTTATTTGTGCGAGTAAAACGCTTAGATTTCCAGTTTTCCACAAAGGCTGGGTGCAGCAGCATTTTCATTGTCTAGCTGCAGTTAGCAGCTTATGCTGCACGACAGCGCTACAGTGAGGAATTCCGGTAAGCCAGGGCGATATTGCTTAGAGATTCATCCCACATAATTTGTTTTCAACATGGAAAACACACAGGATACAGTCGGACATGCACTCCTCTGAACGGCGAAAGAGCTAGCTCTTAGCGAGGTTAGCGGGTAATGCTAATGTTGCTCCAGCAGTGCTAGCCGCAGGCTAGCACTGCTGCGCGGGGTTAGCACTAGCACGGGGTTAGCAGCAGGCTACAGACCAATAATACTTACCACTGAATGGCAAAAGAGCTAGCACTTAGCGTGGTTAGCGGTTAATGCTTATACTGCTCCAATCTTGGTCTTGGAAAACTAAAACCTAAACTTCTGTATAAGGCTCTACTTCAGTGGAGTGCCTTTACTGCTCCTTTTAACCTGACTGGTAAAATTCATACATGCTGATTTTAAAGCACACTGTCGTTTTTCAGGAAAATGAAAGGAAAGTGCACCTTATTGTGCACAAAATATGGTATGTTCATTTAAATGTAATGTCCGTAAACATTTGATATTGCTTTAAATAAATGCCCCAATTGAAAGTCTAATGTATTTTTTAAAATAATGAAAAAATATCTTAAATCTGCGTGTGTTTGGTCTGTTTGTGTGTTTATAGGAAGGAGCCATGGTTGGAAAGGCTGTACCACAGCTGCCAGAGGCTGGAGAAGCGTGAGTGTGGCGTGGTGCCCCGCTCTCTGCTGAAGACAGAGGCAGTGCTGTGGCAGTGGGCCGTGTGGGAGGCAGCCCAGTTCACGGTTCTCTCCAAGCTGCGGACTCCTCTGGGTCGAGCACAGGACACCTTCCAAACCATCGAAGGTCAGAGCAGAGTTCACCTTCACTGCTTTAGCTTAAAGAGACATGCTTTAATTAACATTTAATAACCTGTTATTTCCTTAGAGAACTTTTAAAAGAGAATGCTAGTGCGCAATTTAATTTTTTATTTATTTATTTTTTTCAGTAATTAAGTTTTATATAGTTTATATTTTATAGGAATTACACACACTGATCAAATTTAAGCATTTATTTAAATCAGTAGCTCAGAAATTTTGAATATTACATAAGACCAATTGGTACTTTTGGCAGTGTGCCAGGTCCTGCTGGAAAATGAAAACTGCATCTTTAGACTTGATATAACACAGTGGACCAACACCAGCAGGTGACATGACAATAATAATAATAATAATAATAATAATAATAATCCTTTATTTCCTGAGAAACTGATTTTTTGGGTTTTCATTGGCTGTATTGGAGTTTTACATTTTTATCCGATTTACTGAAATATAGTAACTTGAAATTCAAGTAATTAACTCTTGACAAGTTCAGCAAAGCTGTTAACTGAAAGCCATTCCAGGTGACTCTACCTTATAATGCTGACTTAGAAATTGCCTACTTTAGAAGAATCTAAAATCTAGAACATTCTAGTTTAGCTTGAATGATGTTAGTATTAATCTACAATGTTTTTTCATAATTAAAAAAATCTGCATCGAATTTGAGGTGTTCAAACCTTTGACAGGTACTTTATGCTTTTGTTTGCTTTTAGAACTTAAAATGCATTTTGTTCACACAGTGAGTCACACACGGTCTGAGATCCTCTGTGCAAAATTTACTGGATGTTCTTAGTTCTTGTGTGAAAATTGATTCCGTTTGTGTTTGTCTGCTGCAAGACTATGTAACTGTCTACCACGCAAACTTGCATTTAAACAGCAAAAGATTGTGGTATTAGAGGTGTTTAGTGTCTAAGGAAATTAGAACATTGTTTATTAAATACATTTTACTTACTTACTTTCTCTTTTTACTTGTTGCAGGAATGATCCGCAGCCTGGCAGCACACAGTCTGAACAGTGAACAGGAGCTGAGTCAGTGGAGTGGCGGAGAGAGTGACGAGGGCCACCACACTAACCAGCTCCGGTTGGCTCTTCTGCTGCAGTTCCTGGAAAATCTGGAGAAGCTCATGTATAATGCTTATGAAGGCTGCGCCAACGCTCTCACTGCCCCTCCAAAAGTAATACTTTAATTTGATGCCACTGCATATCACTAGCAAAAAAAAAATATTATTTATAAAAATAAAACAAATAATTATTTATTTAATTTGTCGGCTTCTTATAATAAAGTGTGTGTATAAATGTATAACATCCCAGGTAAAAAGTATTTTACATTTTTTTTTTTTTTTTTTTTTTTTTTTTTATTAATTTTTTTTTACTTTTTCCAGGGCATTAGGACATTTTTCTACACCAACCGTCAGACCTGTCAGGACTGGCTGACCAGGATTCGAATGGCGCTGATGAGAGTGGGGCTTCTGTCTGGGCAGCCAGCAGTCACGATCCGCCACGGCTTTGACCTGCTTACAGAGATCAAAAACAGCAGTGCACAGGTTAGTTCTGCCACCCAGCAACATTGATGCACTCTGTCTGTGAACACTTCTTCTAACAAATGCACTAGCTGCTTCAATGCAATTAAATTACAGCACTAGTAGCAGTGCTTCAAATCTAGTAAACTCTGGAACTTTTTATTTTTAATGTTTAAATTCTTTCAGCTAATGCCAGAATATTCCACGTTTGTGTATAATTATACTATTTAGTAGTCTTTTGTATGAAAACTATTTTTGCGTGAACTAATTGTGCAGAGATGCATTGTAAGCTGCTGCATCCTTTCCAAACTAAAAAGTAAAATTTATCTCTAATTTGACTAATAATTAAATTTATAATAAAATGTGAAAAATGTGTTCTGTATTTTAGCAATAATGTAATTGTCGCATACAGTGGCTTGCAAAAATATTTATGGGCCGTTCCACCGAATGGGTGCCATTTCTGCCCCCAGAAAAATTACACACACAGATGTGCACACAAAATAACCGAAAAATAAATTTCATTATTAAGAATAGTGTCCTGTACATTGACCTAATTGCAAAGTAAGTTATGTAATTTAAAACATTAATAAAAACTACTTAAAACACTGAAAGAATAGCATTTGTTGCCTGTGCCCACTCTCTAACTATAAACTTTACAATTAAATATATAATTATTAAATCCATAAAAAATATATATTATTCATAATATTTAAGTTAAAATGTACATTTTAGTCTTGTCCCTGGGTTTCATTCATTACTGTTAGTGTAACACATTACCTCATCTGGAACATTCTACAAGTCACATCTACAATAGGAAGTTACATCAGCTGGTACTTCTGAAGATCATGAGAAGACCAAAAATAAGTTCCCTCATTTTGTTTTTCTGTATATTTGATTTTATTGTTACTATGACTGAGGAGGTCAATCTCAACCCTCATTCCTGTTAGCTAAATTAATTCTTTGATATTTGTTTATTTTTAAATACATTTTTTGGGAAAATCTCAATGAGCTCATGCTATTAGCATAGCTGCCATTTAAGCTATTTTTCATGTTTTTGCTAATTGTTCCTGTTAAAAACTTATTCCTGTTACTCGAAACATAAAAAGTAACAGGAATGAGTGCCACTAACGGCATAAATATCAATTAATTAAACATGCAGTCAACCATTTATTATTTTATTTTTTTTACCATAAGCAATATTTTGAGAGAAAATCAAAGCAATTAGTGGACTTGTTTAAAAAAAAAAAAGGTTTTGTAACCTTCTTGGTAGTGTGTAGGAAATTATAGTTAATAATTAGTTATTAATTATTTTTTGTTCTCTCTGCAAACAAAAATAGTTATTAGTGTTGTGAAATGCCTTACTAAGATTTTTTTTCTCCTCTTCCTGTTGCTCCTGTAGGGCCCTGAGATGGAGGTGCCCATTACCATGCTAGTGGAGGCTCTGTGTGAGCTGCGCTGCCCAGAGGCCATCCAGGGCTTGGCAGCCTGGAGCCAGGCAAACATGGGCAAGAGTCTGGCCTGGGTGGGCTCTGTTGCTCTGCAGGCAGAGGGGAAGTAAGTTTCTTAGATTCGCAGGTTGTGTAGATCTGTATGGTTTAGTGGATGGAGCTATATACAACACTTGTAGCAGAAACTGTGGCCTGACCTGATATTGACTGTGGACGATTTTGCCAAAGTTATTAGCTTTGAGAGTTTATAGATTCTTAAAATTTGCACTTCTTCGATCACAGAACTACCCTAATGTTTATCCCTGAAGAGTCCGGTACTTTTATCCCACACTGATTGCTTGTTAATTGGTCAATGTAAGAATTATGAGAAACCTACCTGGTTCTTCCCTGAAACTGCTATTTTAAAGTGCAATACATTTCAAATTATGGATATGCTGCTAATAATAAAAAAAATCTATATATAAGCGAAGCAGTGAGGATTTTTACTGTATACTGCAGTTTTTCTAACATGGTATTTTGCTCTCTCAGGTTTGAGAAGGCCGCTCTGGAGTATCAGGAGCAGCTGTGTGCAGTAACAGGAATGGACTGCTCCATCAAAGGCTTTGACAGGTCCTTGCTGAAACTCAGCAGCTCCACCACAGGCAACAGCTCCAGCCCCAAGCATACACCCAGCGGTAAGGAAATAATTACTGATGAAGTGACACAATGGTGTTGGTTTCATTTCAGAATTTTCTGAAGCAGTTTTTCTTACTTCCCTTTTGTTATTTTTTTATTTTTTACTTTTTTGTTCCCTTTTGTACTTTTTTTGTTTATTTTTTGCCTTTGTTGGGGTTTTTGTTTGTTTGTTTGTTTTTCTCCTCTCCTCTCTTCTTCCCAATTCTTTTGTACTTGTCTCTGTGGTGCCTTTTCTATCATTTGACCATTTTTCGTAACATACTTTGTTTTCACCCTAATATATACCATGCCATAATTTACCCAATCCTGCTTTACCCTACCCTGCTATTCATACCCTATTTAATGTTCCTATATGACACTTTACTCCTACACTTATACCATACCTCACTCTCCCATTCCATACCTGACTTTACCGTCCTATATCCTACCCACCTATACGATACCCTACCCTACTGTCCTATGCAATACACTACTCTCCTATTTCATATCGAACTTTATCTTCCTAACCCCTACCCTTCTATACTATACCATAACCTACCCTCCCATTCTATACCCTACTTTATTTTTCTATACTCTACCCTCCTATATGATCCTTAACCTCTACCTTCCTACAACATAACATACTTCCGTTTCCATACCCTACTTTGTCGTATATCCTACCTTACTATATGGTACCTTACCCCTACATTCCTATACCATACCCTACTCTCCCATTCTATACCCTAACTACTTTATCTTCCTATACCCTACCCTACTATGAGAAACCTTACTCCTACACTCCTATACCATGAAATACCCCCATTTCATACCCTACTTATCTTTGTATATCCTACCCTACTATACCTCTCCATACCCTCCCATTCTATACTCTCTTTTATCTATCTGTATCCTATTCTACTATATCATGCTATACGCTCCCATTCTATACCTTACTTTATCTCTGTATTTCCTACCCTACTATACCTCTCCATACCCTCCCATTCTATACTCTATCTACCTGTATTCTATTCTATTATACAATGCTATACCCTCCCATTCTATACCCTACTTTATCTTTATCTTATCCCACAATACGATACCTTATCCCTGCTCTCCTATGCCATGCCATATCCTACCATACTGTACGATACCCCTACCCTCCTATATACCCCCCTTTTCCATACCCGTCTTTATCTTCCTATATCGTGTGTCCGTCCACCTTACTCACGTTACTCACTCTCTCTAGGTGATGGAAGAAAGACCGTTTTGCTGAAGTCCAGCGAATGTTCTCCTGAGGTTCTGAACTTCCTGGCCAACAAGGCGTGCGAGTGCTACGTGGCCCTGAGTGACTGGGCCTCTGTGCAGGAATGGCAAGCTAGCATGGTGGCCCTGAAGAAAAACAGCAGCAGTTCCACCACCGTCAATCTCAAGACTGACTTCAACTACATAAAGTGAGTGTAGCATAAAAGGAGCATACAAGTTCAAAACAACACTAAACCTTTAAGATCCTTTAAGATGTGGGTTTTTATTTAGTGCAGTAGGTATGAATATAAATTGGCTGTAAATTTATGTGTAGCAAGACACAGCACATGTACAAAGATACAGCACTGATAAACAGTTAATCTCTTACTCCTGACTTGTGTTAGGCAGTGAGCGTGTCGAGGCATTTATTTATTGAAGCAAAGCTCTGTATTGTGTCTGGGTTTCCACCAAATTCTGCAGCCATTGTAAACTGCTTATGTTTGTGTTTCAGAGCACTGAGCAGGTTTGAGGATGGGGATTTCCCTGAATGCCGTGCTCAGCTGGAACTATTACCTGGGGAAGATTATGGCCTCCTCAACTCCACCACAAAGGACAAGCTAGGTACACACAATCACTGTAAGTCTCTGTCCAGGGCCTCTCTAATGTAATTATTTTGTAATTGTTTAATTGTACTGTGTGTTCCAGTTTTCCAGCTGAAAAAGCCCACCATGCCACACCAATAAGGGTCCTTGGGCAAGACTAATAACACTACATTTTCCTGCCTGCAGTTCACTTTTAAGTTAATTGATTGTGTGTGCCTATAGACCTGAAGAGGCTCCTGCCTGCCGTTCTAAGCCCTGATCCATCAGAACTGCAGAAAGCCATTGAAGTTCAGTTGCTGAGGAGTGCGGTTGGAGCTCTTACGTCAACCAATCATGAGCAAGACCAGAAAGTTTTACCCTCTTCTGAGTAAGTTTGCACAACTTGCTACCTTAAAACATATATTTTTTTGTTTTAAATATCTATTGATATTACATTTACAGTAGGTTTCATTATTCTCAGGATGATTTACCTGATGCTTTGAAGCTGATGTCTGTTAATTTTAGAATTTGGGGGATTTAGGGCCCTCTCTTTTGAGAGTGGATAATTGCACAGAGCATGCAGAAGAATAACTTTAAACTCTGCGGGTGTGATGAGGTCTCCTTTCAGAGCAGATGAATCTGATTCCAGGTTATGGTCAGTCAGAGGGAGAGCATGCTCAGTTAGAAAAACTTTACTTCAACTACACACTTTGGTTTTACTATGGGTGAATGAGTTACTGAGCTCTGAGTTTTCCCTTCTGAAGTCTCCATTGCTCCACCAGCCACTTGCAATCAATAAAACTGTACCGGATCCTCTTTTCTAGTACCGGAAGAGGCATGTGCTAGTCTTCATCCTCTTGGTGTAGAAGCATCTTGTTGGGGTAGTTGGCTGTGTAAATTGTGGAGAAATGGAATAAAAATGAGAAAAAAAAAAAACTGGTGAAATGCAGGCTGGTTCGCTGAAAAGCACCACGGTTATTAGCCCAAACAGAACTGGTTCAAGAACCAAAGTTCTTTTAGTGGAAAAGCATTCAGAGCCACATTAAGTCAGAAGTGGAAATACTTACTACTTAATGACTGTTAAAGTTTTCTTGACTCTTCTAGAGAATAACTCTTACCTTCCCCCTTTGAATTTTACAGCACTTTAGTGAAGTACCTGAAGCAGACGAGCCGGATCACTCTGGGACCGCTGCGTCTGTCCACTCTCACCCTATCAGACTCCCTGCCCACCCTCAACACCCTGCAGCTCCACTGTGCCAGCTCTCTGGAAACCTCACTTTGCAGCCAGCATCCTTCAGAGGTTAGCTTCTGACCACTGTAGTGCGTCATAAACTCTGATCAGTAGCTTCTACAGAAGTTTTCAGTATCTTATATGATTTAGCTTTTTAGCTTTATAGCATATCCAGACTTGTAATTAACTACACATTTTGCTTGACTACATTGGGAAATGTATTTGCTATAAAATGTCGTTATAATTCAGATTTCTGCTTCCATAGTGATTTATTCTGTCTTGTATGAAAAAGTGAATTAACTGTCCAAAGGGACAGTCAGAGTTTGGATAGTCAATTTGTGCTTTAAATACATTAGGGATAAATGTTTTTACTAAATACTGAGTAGTTATTAACACCATGTGACTTTACTTCTTTTTCTAGGACTGCTTAGTCCCTCTCTACAGTGAGGCACTGACTACTTGTAAGCAGCAGGATGTTCAGCCATGGCTGCATGCACTTCGTTACACAATCTTTCAGAGGCAGCTCTTCCAAAAGCTCAGAGGTAGGTACATGGTGCTTACACAGTGTTGGCTGTCACCAGAGATACTTAGTGATGTTAATCATATTGGTATCAGAAAAAATGTTACCATTTAATGTTAAATGGTAATTTGTGCAGCCCTAGTGATCCAGTACTAAAGTAAATTTAAATGCTCTTCTTAAATAGATTTTTCCCGTTTACTGAAGCATTTCCATTTTTGCTGACTATAATTGTCTCCCCACAATGCACATCGTCAAATGTTTTTTCATCATTCTGATCAATGAGAAAAAAGTGAATCTTTTTTAATCTGTTTAAATAGGTACCTCTGGTCCTATGGACTCTCACCTGATGGAGCTGTGTCTGACTGCGGTGAAGTTTGCTCGTAAGCAGGGGAACATTGCTCTGGCCACACGCCTGTTGGCACAGTGTGGTAAACAATCTGCTGAGGATTCTGACACCCCAGACCTGGTGCAGAGTTTCAAGCAGCTGTCACTAGAGGGCGCTGTAGGAGAGAAATGGGGACCAGAGCTGAAGATTGAAAGGGCTAAAGTCCTGTTCACTGCAGGTTGGTCTGTTTTTAAACCTTAATATTTATGTTATCCAGGATGTCCAAGTTTACTTCACTGTGTGCAGTTTCTAAACTAGGAAACAGCGCTCTGCATGTTTTTGTATTAAAAAAAAAAATCAACTAATTTTAAACTAGACCTGCTATGTTTAAAGTGTGTGGTCCTCGTCTACTTTGGCACGTACACAGCATACAGTAGCAGACAAATGTTTTAGAGCTATAGTTTATAGCTTGATGATCTGTTTTTTAGACTTCCAGTACGTAGAGTTTTCTTGCTGATAGGTTAGAGCTGTGAGTAGAGCAGTGGTGGTTTGTTTTGTTGATCGTTGCTGTTGTGTCTCCAAGTATACATCATTTTTGGGACAGAGGGATAGCGATATTCAAGCATTATGGAAGTTAATATATTCATTTCATGCCAGAAGTTTTGTATGGGTGTGCAGCGTCACATGACGTAGATGTAATTATCTGGGGTGTTCTGGGTGCATTGTGAGTAGTTTTCAGATTTGGTGAATCCCAAAACATATCTGTGTCCAGAAATCAGCACCGGGAGTAATGGATGGGTCTTTTTCCCTTTATTTAGTTGGCAGTGTTAATTGTGGATCTAGTTTTGCTATTATGTAATTTTAGATCTTTTTTTTTTTTTTTTTTTTTTTTTTTTTTTTGGAAAGTATTGTAGTTTGGTTTACTTAGTTTAGCTTTACAGTTCTCACCTGAATTTAGAAGAAAAACATAGCAACACCCCTGTTCCTACATCTAGTTACTAGTGTCTTTAAAAAATGCGCCTTATAACCCGGTGCGCCTTTATAGTGCAAAATAAAAGTAAATCGTTTTGTATAAAGCAGTATTTTAAGGAAGTACATCTGGTCTGTTAGACAAAGGGCGAGTCAATTGTTTGAATCAATTTGAATGACTGAGTAAAAGCAATGTTAAAATAATTTAACATTTAACATTTAAAATTTTATAATGCCTAGCAAAGACTAACAGCTAACAGGTTCATTAGAGAAATTACAAAATGTTCGAGTGCTGAGAGTAGTTTCCTACACTATCAAACGAGACTGGGGAAACTAAAGAAAACTGAAGAGGTTTGGTACAGGAAAAGGTCAGCTCACATAGCAGCACCTAATAGCTCAACTTAACATTGGACCAAATGTCGGCTGTGAAGAGAATATTTTGAGGCTTGACAGGTGAAAGCACTGGGGTGTTCAGAAACTTTTGACCTCTAGTGTAAAGTAGTACAAATTAATCTCTGATTTGTTGTCGATTTGTTGTCGTATTTTAATTATCGTAATGACTTCTCCACCTCTGTTCCTAGGTCAGTCTGTGGCTGCCATGGAGATGCTGAGCTCTTGTGCGCTGTCCTACTGTCGCTCGGGGAAGTGCGAGCGTGCAGCCTGCCGCTCGGTGCTCACTCTGTGCAAGTGGCTGCTGGCCGACTGGAAGGACCTCACGCCGCAGCTGAAGCAGGTGGTGAAGAAAAACACCACCACTACCACCCTCTCCACCCTCAGTAAAAACATCGCTGGCCTCCTGGAGCTGCCAGTGGAGGAGCAGGGCATGCCGCGGATCACCACAGAGACCACAGGTACTCAGTCCTCATTCCAGTCATGTTTGTTTGTCTGTGGAGCATGATTTGTAGTGGGTTTAGCTTGATGATCAGATGAGTACAGACATACAGACTTGTAGAGAGCATTGCTATAGTTTCAGTTCATTTTTTAATTATATCAAATCTAAGCAGATTTATTGTCACATCACAGAGTACAGGTGAGTAGAAAAACTTGGGAGTAAGTATGCAGAGAACATAGAACATGGTACTGGGTGGTCTCCTGGTTCATACGATATACCATAGAGGAAATTAGAACTGGTTTGAATTTTTTGCATACTGATAGAGGTGCTGCAGAGCACTGTGTAGAACAGCACCGCCAAAGAAACACACAGCTCCCTAGCTAACGCTAGCCAGTTAGCATAACAAGCCAACAACACTGGTGTTGACAGTAGCTTAGCTCTATGGAGAACAGCACTTTATCCCACAGAGGATACCTGAAATGGTCCCAAGTACAGAATCATTAGTTCAGCAAGTAATAAAACTTCCTAAAACTCGAAGATATGAGGGGAGCAGTAGTATTTATAGCCCTGTTTAAATCTATAAATACTGTAGTGTGAATGATAATTTTATTGCACACTGAACTGAGCTGAACAGTGTAGTGTAAACACCGTATTACAAGACGCACAATCAATGAACGTCTATTACAATATTTTCACCAATATTTACACTAAGGAACCCTGAGCTTTCCGGTCAGCCAGTGCAATATCAGCGGTTAGTCCCATGTAGCTTTTTATTTATTTATTTATTTTTTAAACAATGTGAACATGCAGACTACAATTTGATATACTCACCTCTGAGCAAAGAAAGAGCTAGCGCTGCGGTTAGCGGCTAATTATTAAAAATTTACTGAACTCCTGTGTACAGCTGTACTTCAGCGAAGTGGCTTTACTGTTCCTTACTACCTGACTGGTAGAATTCATACATAAAGCGCACCGGATTATATGGTTTGCCTTATTGTGTGGAAAATACCATACTGAGCGGGTTTTAATGTTTTAGCTGATCTGTGTATGAAAAAAGTATTATGTAAAGTGTGTGTGTGTGTGTGTGTGTGTGTGTGTATATATTTTATTTATTTAATTTTCCACTGTATTATAGTATCTCAGGGTTTTGATGCTTTTTATTGTTGTTAAATGTGCTAATTTTAACTGGGAGCTTTAATGGAGGAAAACAAGTAAATAGCGTAGCTCTACATTCTGATCTAACTACCTTGGAAAAAGTAAACATGCCAAAAGAGAAGACTTTCTTCAGCACAGGGAAGCTCTCTTGATGGTGTGGAGGAAAATGAAGCGGATGGCTCGATGGGTAGCCTGCTGGATTAGCATTGGTGCTAATTGGCAATAAATCAGCGTGGATAAAAAGCACCAGAAACCATGAGCACACTCTCAAACAAATTTGGGGCCGAATAAGTGAAATGCAAGATAAAATGATATGCTCACTTTAGAACATGCAAATTGATTCAGAATCGTCTACGTCCGAATCGAGATTTAACTTTTTAACTCTTAAATTTTTCCTCATTTATTTTTCCTCTCTCTCATTAGTGAGCGTAGGAGTTGGAGAAGCAGATTTCGTCCTGGGCCAGTTGTACCAGCTCTCTGCTAATCAGGCCCCTGAGGTTGCCAAGTCCTGGGCTGCTCTTGCAAGCTGGGCGTACAGATGGGGTCGGAAAGTTGTTGACAATGCGAGGTATGTATGCTTCTCACTTCTTTGTATAAAGATGTGTAAAGCTCAGCTTCATGTTTGTGTGCTCAGTGCAAACTTTTGCTTCTGATGCCTTTAGTCAAGGAGAAGGGGTTCCTCTGCTGCTTGGAGAGAAGAAGGAGATAGAGGAGTTGCTGCCATCAGGCACCACTGAGGAGGATAAGGAGACCATTTTCAGCATTCTGGGCCAAGCCATGTGTCGCCCAGCTGGAATTCAGGTAAGTGAGCAAGCAAAGGTGTGAAAATTGTTTACATTCATTACTCAGGTAGAAGTATAGAGTTTAATGCTCAAGCTTTTAACTCAAGTAAAAGTGTAAAAGTACCATGTTCTTGGTGGAGTGTAATGTGATGGATCACATGTGCACCAATAGTGTGTCGGAATGGTATGTTTAGACTTTTCATCCAACCACAATCAAATTTACTCTATCTGGATGGAAAGATTTATCTGAATAGGGGGGCTTTTTTAAACGATAAGCTGAAATAAAATAGGAGTAACTACTGTATTTATTGCATTATAAGGTGCTCTTAAAATCCTATAATCCGGTGCGCCTTATGTATGAATTTTACCAGTCATGTTGTAAGGAGAGGTAAAACCAATGAATGAAAACCAAAGTTCTCAAGCACTGAGACTTGAGACTGGAGCAGTATTGGTATCGCCTGCAAACCGCTTAGCACTGGTTGGCGCTTTTGCAGTTCAAAAGCGAGTATATCGAACTGTAGCCTGCTGCTAACCTCGGCTAGCACAGCTGGAGCAGCATTAGCATTACCCGCTAACCGTACTAAGTGCTAGTTAGCGAGCTTACCATTCAAAGCAAGTATTTTGGACTGTACCCTTCCCGTTTACCGTGTTTAAAACGAGCTTTGTGGGACTAAGCACTAGTTAATATCGCCCTGGGCTACCGGAATGCTCAGGGTTCCTCAGTGCAGCGCTGTCAGTCTAGCCTTAGTGAAAATCTGGAAATCTAAGCTTACTATAAATACATGAAAGGGCTTTATTCACCCAAATAAACAGTTTTTAGGAGATAAATCTGTGTAGATTAACATCCAGCTTTCATTTAATTTTAATAATTTAAAAATGTGCCATATAATCTGGTGCACTTTATAGTGCGAATAATACAGTATGCTATTTTTAAATTAAAATAAATAAGGAGTCGAAAGTTCAGATAATTGTGTGAAAATGTAGAAAATATCTGGAGTAATTATTCTTACCTTTTTTCTGCTAAAGTAAGGTAACATTACTTGACACCTCTGTGGACAAGTGAATAAACACTGCAAAACAAATGACTATGTCTGAGGAATGTTGAAGTTGTGAGGCATGAAAACTGCATTATAAAATTGTATGCTGCTTTCCCATGACTTGGCATGGCATATTTTTGTGTATTTCTAATCTTGTATGAAAAGCTTGCTTAGAAACCAGTGAACTATACAGTGTTAAGTAAAATAAACATTATCTGAAATTGAATAAAATTCTATTAATTTCTAAGACAAAAGGTATGTATAGGTTAATTGGTCAGGAATTGTAACTGATGTTTATCTTGTTTTAAGAAATATTTTGTGTGTCTGCCCACAGGATGAGGACATGGCCTTGCAGAATGAAGAGGATGACGAAGATGACATGGTTGATGTGATCTGGAGACAGCTGCTCAGCTCGTGCCCGTGGCTTGCTGATGTGGAGGACAGAGTGACTGAGGGGCTCATCAAGGTGTGGCGACGTGTGGTGGACCGAATCTTCAGCCTCTATAGAGTCTCCTGTAGAGCTTACTTCACCTTCCTCAAGCTCAATGCTGGACAGGTCAGCATCTCTATTGGTCATTTTAACCACTAAGCAGTGCTAAGTGTGAGGCTGTATTACCAAGAACATTTCTGGAACTTCTTCGGAAGTGGTTAAAGTAGTTAATGTATATCTAAATGGTGTCCTCCTCTTCCAGGTACCCATTGACGAAGATGACCCTAAACTCCTTCTGAACAACCAAAACAGCAAGCAGAGCAGCGACGACGTGATCGTAATGGCAACCCTGCGTTTGCTGCGCCTCTTGGTGAAGCATGCTGGAGAGCTGAGGGAGGGGTTAGAGCTTGGCTTAGCCTCCACACCCACTGCCCCCTGGAGAGGTGAGCGACCTACTGCTCCAGCTGGAGCAACTGAATTAGAGCTTGAAGTATAATGTTATGATTAGGGCTTAATGTGTTCATTAGCAGTGTAAATACAGCTCTGGAACTTTCTTTGATTTTATCAAATTGAAAACCTCTGGAATATAATCAATAGGAAGATGGATGATCACAAGCCATCAAACCAAGCTGAACTGCTTGAATTTTTGCACCAGGAGTAAAGTGGCATAAAGTTATCCAAAAGCAGTGTGTAAGACTGGTGGAGGAGAACATGCCAAGATGCATGCATGACAACTGTGACTAAAAACCAGGGTTATTCCACCAAATATTGATTTTTTAACTCTTAAAACTTTTTGAATATGTTTTCTTTGCATTATTTGAGGGCTGAAAGCTCTGCATTTTCATTTTCTGCAAATAAATTCTCTAAATGTCAATATGATTATTTGGAATTTGGGCGAAATTTTTGTCAGTAGTTTATAGAATAAAACAACAATGTTAATTTTACTCAAACATATACTTATAAATGGCAAAATCAGAGAAACTGATTCAGAAACTGAAGCGGTCTCAATTTTTTTCCAGGGCTGTATTTTAAGAACAAGTTTTTATTCAGCAGTTTTGTTATCTTGTATCTTTTTTTTTTTTTTATTTGCTTTTTTTTTAGTTTGGTATTTGGTGAAAATATTTAAGTCTTATTTATCATTAATAATGTTTGTTTCTTAATTTTCTAGACATAATGAGCATTTTGTTTTATCATTCTGTTCCTAAGGCATCATTCCACAGCTGTTCTCCAGACTGAATCACCCGGAGGCTTACATCCGCCAGAGCATCTGCAGCCTGCTGTGCCGTGTGGCCCAGGATTCACCCCACCTTATTCTTTACCCTGCTATTGTGGGCTCCATCTCACTTGGAGGAGAATCCCAGGCAGCAGGTATGATGCCGTTCTAGTTCCTGTATACAGTTCTACTTGGGGGTGATGGTTCTGTTCGAGGTATTATTGTCCTATACAGTTTAATACTAAACTGGCGTGGCAGCATATTTTTCATGCCGAAAACGAGACGAGAACTTAATAAAAATTAATACTTAAATGAAAACTGTGACAAATGTATTCCTTTTTTATCTAGGAATAACAACTAAACAAAAATGTCAAAATAAGGAAATTTATTAATATATATATTTTTTTTTGAATGAAACTCTACTTTCTCTGCCAGGTAACAAGTTGCCATCATCTCTGCCAACACTGCTGGGGAACATGCAGGGTGAGGGTTTGTGTGGAGAGGAGAGTCAGGCAGGCAGTGCTCCTGCCTCTCAAGAGAGCGGCCGTGGGGAGGAGCTGGTGCTGTGCTCCAGTGAGGATCAGGCCATGATGCAGGACTGCTACAGCAAAATTGTAGACACACTTTCCTCTGGCAATCCCACCATGGTTCTACAGGTATTACTCAAGACTAAAGCAGTTTTCTCTCTGAATGCAGAATGAGCTGTGCTCTTCACATCTGGGCAAGCTGTTGTCAACACCGCCGGTGTTATTTGTGTTGCTTGATGGTTGGGTTCAAAAGTGGAACGTGCTCTCTGTAGAGTGTTTCTCCATGCTTGCCTTTTCTGAGTATTTTTCTTATTATAAGGCGCAATTAAAATCCTTTAATTTTCTCTAAAATCATCATTGTGCCTCATAATCTGGCACGCCTTGTGTGAATTCTACCAGTTAGGTTGTAAGGAACAGTAAAGCCAGTCCGCTGAAGTTCAGCCTTATACAGGAGTTTTAATTTAGTTCTCAAGCACCGAGACTCAAGACTGGAGCAGCATTAGCATTAGCCGCTGACCGCGCTAACCACTAACTCTTTTGCCGCTAAGAAGTGTTCTCGGCCTGTAGCCTGTTGCTAACCCCGGCTAGCACTGCAGGAGCAGCATTAGCATTAGCCACTAAACACTAGCTAATTTGCTGTTCAGAGGTGAGTATTATCAGCCTGTAGCCTGCTGCCATCCCAGCAAGCACTGCTGGAGCAGCATTAGCATTTACCCGCTAACTGTGCCATTCAGAGGTGACTGTAAACGCAAAGGATACAATGTTAAAATAAGCTACGTGTGACGAACAACTAACTAATATCCCCCTGGCATATCGGAACACTCAGGGTTCCTCAGTGTAGCACTAGCGCAGAGCACTAGCCGTTAACCACAGCTAGGGTTAGTGGAAATCTGGAAATCTAAGCTTACTGTAAATAAACGAAAGCACTTTGCTCACCCAAATAAACATTTTTCATGAGAGAAATCTGTGTAGATTAATATCCAGTGCTTGTTTTGACTTTAAAAGAAAATATTAGTTTGTTTACTTAGCTTAGCTTTACAGGTCTCACCACCCAGTGACGAGACTTTCTGAATCAAAAGAAAAATATGGTGGACGCCCCTGTTCCTTACTAGTGTCTCACAACGCATCTTATAAACCGCCTTGTCAATGAAAAAAAAAGAAAATGGATGTCCATTGATGGTGCGCCTTTTATTTTGGTGTGCCGTATTATGGTACTGAAGTTTTCTTTTGTCGTTTGTGTTTGGTGTAGGTGCAGATGCTGGTAGGAGAACTGCGGAGGGTCACTCTACTGTGGGATGAGCTGTGGTTGGGTGTCCTGCAGCAGCAGCACATGCATGTCCTGCGCAGGATCCAGCAGCTGGAGGATGAAGTAAAGCGAGTTCAGAACAACAACACTCTGCGCAAGTAAGAACTCCAGTCTATACACCTCCACTATTATCCACTATTGTATTCCAGTTCTGTATAAATATATAATATTTACACCACTGATGATCTGAAAATTAGTTTAGATAAGGACATTTGGGACCCGAAGACATTTCCCAAACTACAAAATTAAGTTTGGTCTTAGACTAAATTACTGTGCATTTTGATAAGTTTAACTGTTACCATACAATAGTCAGTGTTCAGAGTTTCTCTCCTTTTGTTAAGCTCTTGGTTCATTTTTAATTGTTTATGGCTTCTCTTTTTTATCTCTGTGTCCTGCTGATTTAGAGATGAGAAGATGGCCATCATGCGGGAGAAACACTCAGCGCTCATGCGACCCGTTGTCTTTGCTCTGGATCATGTGAGGAGCATCACGGCAGCCCCTGCAGAGACTCCACATGAGACCTGGTTTCAGGAGACTTATGGAGAGGCCATCCATAATGCTCTGGAGAGACTGAAGAACCCCCTTAACCCGGCCAATCCTGCCAGCAGCTGGGTGCCCTTTAAACAGGTCAGAGTCTCAGAGAAATGTTTGTGTATGCACATAAGAGCTGTAATTGAGTTTCTAGTGGCCAGAATGATCAGGGTAATCTGTAGTATCACTGTAAATTAAATAATGCAAATGTTAGTCATGGTGCGAACAGCTTATCTTAATAGTTTTGATAGAAAAAAAGCTTCAGTTTACATTGTTGACAAGCTAGTAACAAGTCATACTCCAACATTTCCTTCATTCTAAAAACTTCAGATTTTGGCCCATTCCATTTATTGTTTGAGTTTAACCATTCCTCTTGGAACAGAAAAGGTCAAATCCTCCACCTAAGAATTGGTACAACCCTTCAAGCACTTGATAGATAAATAACCTGTAGAAATGAACCGTTACAGTTCAGTAACCTAGCTGCTGATTAATTAGTTAACTTTAGGGCATCTTATGTCCTCAGAAAGGGGGTAGGTGGTTCATTAATCAATTAATGCCCATTTCTTAATTCCTTGGTGATGCAGAGCTGAAATTAGCTTTTATTTTACTTTATTTTCCCGTTCCACCTTAAATGCTGCAGCCTCTGCAGTCTGTTGCCCCAATTAAGGTGGAACAGTAAAGTTAGCTAGCTACTGAGACAAATTAGACAAACTACTAGTGATTTTATTAGGGGTCTGACGAGACGAGACACAAAACTGGGTTCGTGAGAAAGAGGCGAGATTTTCAAATATTTTAAAGAAAACTTAAAAGATGACTTGGCAAATAGTTTTATTTGACAATCATATAACGCAAATACAACAAACTTGGTTTCCCTTACAAATTAAGTCTACAAAATATAGAAACGATATAGATAAATAAAAAAAATTCTAGGTCCTATATAATGCAAACAATACGGGCAAAGCACAATATAATAAGCCTATGGTTACTGGCGGCGTCGAGTGGTCCAGCAGTCTAAAGCGCTGCCACTATGAGTGGGAGGTTGCAGGTTCGAATCCCTGGTCATGCAGCTTTGCATCAAAGCTACCGGCGCTCAGAGGGAGCACCAGCTGTGAGCTGATGTACCAGATCCGAGCTGCTGCGCTTTCCTCCTCCAGGTCCAGCGGTTCAAATTCCTCCTCCTGGTTCAAATCGGTTCATCGGCTGCCGGAGCACTGAGAGAGCACAATTGGCCTTGCTCTCTTGCTGGGTGGGTAAAGTAGATGTGGTAGGGGGATGTGAATCAGCACAAGGCTGCGTCTGTGAGCTGTTGTATCGGATCCGAGTAGCTGCGCTTTCCAAGCACTGTGATGCTACGCGGCAATGCTGCATCAGCAGCAGTTTAAAAAGCAGAGTCTGACTTTAAATGTGTCGGAGGAGGCATGTGCTAGTCTTCACCCTCCTGGTGTGTTGGGCATTACTAGTCTTAATGAGTGGATTGGGTAATTGGCCGTGTAAATTGGGGAGAAAATGGGGATTTTATAAAATTTCCCCCCACGAGACTGAGCTTGACTAGATTACGTTTTAGTCTCGTCGCACCCCTAGATTTTATTTTGCTTATTATAAAGAAAATGATCATAAATAATAAACCATTGAAATACAACGGTGAGCCTTTGGTGGCTTTTGCCGCAATCATGACTGTGTGATTTTTCAGCCCTCTTTTCACGGCCAAGGAGTAATATGGGATAGTGCCTTTAACACTGAAAAATTGCTTAAGTTCTGAGATCCCTGACTCGAAGCTTGGCTTTAACACCCCAAAGAATGCTGGTGCACTACTCTAGTTTGCATTCTGGCACACTTGCAACCCTTCTCGCCAACACTTGTCTCACCTATTTTCCTTTGTTCTAAACATCCCCCTCCCAACCTTATGCTTGTAGATCATGGTGAGTTTGCAGCAGAGGGCACAGAAGCGAGCCAGCTACCTCCTGCGACTGGATGAGATCAGCCCTCGACTGGCCTCCATGGCCAACACAGAGATGGCGCTCCCAGGAGAGGTCTCTGCCACTGATGCAGTCACCATCCACAATGTGGGCAACACCATTACCATCCTGCCCACCAAGACCAAACCCAAGAAGCTGTACTTTCTTGGCTCGGATGGGAAAAACTATCCCTATCTTTTTAAAGGTGAGAGATGCTCTAGCTTTCCAAAACTTGAGATTGACCCCCTAAAGTTAGCAGTTATATTCTGTGGTTCCAAAATTGATGCAAATGTAGCAATTTGTATGTTTTAAGTCTTTTTAAAGGAATTATTATTTTTAGTATCTAATTTAATTTCTTTCTCTTTCAGGTCTGGAGGACTTGCATTTGGATGAGAGGATCATGCAGTTCTTGTCCATTGTCAACACCATGTTTACTAAAGTAAACCAGCAGGAGAGTCCACGTTTTCATGCCCGGCATTACTCAGTCACTCCTCTGGGCACACGCTCAGGTCTTATCCAGTGGGTGGATGGAGCCACGCCCCTGTTCGGCCTCTATAAACGCTGGCAGCAACGCGAGGCTGTTCTGCAAGCTCAAAAGGTTAGTTGTACTGTTTTTTTTATAGACTCTTTACCCTTTCACTGTCATTAATTAGACAAATGACCTCTTTTGCCCTTTTATGCCTGGTTCACACTACATGACTGATTGTGCTGTAATCGCAAGTCCTTTAGTTGTTGAGACGACAACATGGGGGCACATTTATTACAATGTTTTCACTGTGGGAAATCTTTGACTCACCTGGCTGTTGGCTAGAAACACATTTTGTCAAGAGAACACGTTAGAACTGAACACATTAGAGCTTGCAATACCATGCCAGAGAAGCTCTAAAGAGGAGAATACCCACTTAAAGTGAGTTCAGAATGAAGTAACTGAGCAAAAATAGTTCATAGATCTCTGATCAATTTTATACTGAAATATAGATACTTGTCCTCAACACAGAACTATATCAAAAGTTTCAGCACAGCGGACATGTTTCTTAGAGGACAATTCATAGAGAACTCAAAAGCTTCCGCTTAACAGTAATAAAACGGGACAAAAAAAACTAAGTGGTCAGACTCGCCATAAGCGGTTCTGGCCATGCAAAAGATGCGCTTTGGGCCCGAGGTTCTCTCTACCTACAGCCAATGGGATCACAGAGAAAGTTACTGGTCGTGATCCCTAACTGCTAAGTGCAAGCTTTTTCTAGTAGTAGTTCACACTTGGGATGCCTCCCCTCTCTCTCCTCTTTCCAAGCTCGAGTACTCCAGACTACACTAGCATTTATTTCCTCCAAAAAGCTGTCGTTTTATCTCAGTATGTTACATCATTATCATATAAAGGTCATCAAAACTACCCATAGATATAATACAGTAAAAAGTTTGTTCTTTGGTGACTAAATTGGTATATCAAATCAGGACATCAAACCAAAAAACTTGGGCTCGTGACTGATTTCTGTTGAATATCGATAAAAAATTGTCTGCAATTGAAAAACTGGGCTGAAATCATGTAGTGTAAACCTTGCATTACACTTTTGTGATATTCATTTACAGTAATCTGAAGGCATGAGATAGCAAGACTTAATAGTGTGTAAACTCTACCACAGGGAAAGAAATGAAAATGAGTTTGTAAATGACCTATTAGTGGGTGACCGTTGATGAGTTTGTCTAAATCCACAGTGTCACAAGTACTGGTGATACTTAATGGAAGGCATTACCACCCACACGACAGCACAATGCGTGGTAATGATTGTGAGAGGAAGAATCTGGCTGGAGTTTTTGGGCCTTTAGAAGACTGTATTTTAACTTAAGACATATCATCTTCATTTTAGGCACAAGACTCCTATCAGCAGCCACAGAATCTGCCAATGGTCCCTCGCCCCAGTGAATTGTACTACAGTAAAATTGGCCCCGCCCTCAAGGCTGTCGGTCTCAGTCTGGACGTTTCTCGTCGTGATTGGCCACTCAGCGTCATGAGGGATGTGCTGCGAGAGCTGATGGAGGCTACTCCGCCTAACCTGCTGGCAAAGGAGCTGTGGTGCTCCTGCACCACCCCCAGCGAGTGGTGGAGGGTCACTCAGGTGAGCAAAGTTTAAGGACTTAATCTTGTGGACAGCGTTTTGCAGAACTTTGCCTGTTATGAACTTTTGTCACTGTGTTTGTAGTCTTATGCCAGATCCACCGCTGTGATGTCCATGGTGGGCTACATCATAGGCTTGGGGGATCGTCACCTGGACAATGTACTGATTGATATGACGACCGGCGAGGTGGTGCACATAGACTACAACGTCTGTTTTGAGAAAGGTTGGTCCCTCACCTGTCAGTGTGCTGTTCTTGCTCATTCTGCTGTGCTAAGTTATATTTAATGAGTTCTGTTCTGATTCCAGGTAAAAGCCTGAGGGTTCCAGAGAAGGTTCCCTTCCGTATGACGCACAACATCGAGACTGCTTTGGGGGTTACAGGAGTGGAAGGAATCTTCAGACTCTCATGTGAACAGGTTAGCAGTTAATTTTTAGAAGAACTGTTTGGTGCTTTTAAACTGCAGGGCAGAGTGGTTACTGAAGATGCGTCGTACTCTTCTGCTCTAAAGTGTACCCGTTTTGTTTTCTGTCAGATTAAATATGCTAATATGCAAAACTGACCAAATAAATGAGAAATTAAACGGCTGTGAGCTTCAGAACATCTACAGGCCTCAACCCACATCTCACCCGGCTTTGTTCAGCATTGCTTAAAAGCTTTGTCCAGTGCAGCTACCACAGCATTAGCACGCCTGCTACACATGCCTTTCAGCATTGCTACAGCATAGTCAGCAGTGTTAGCAATGTGGTATGTGGCCTGTAGCCAAAGTGTAGCAACGTGGGACGAGGCTGTTATCAATAGGAATGCATAATTATATATCAGAATTATATCGGAAACTGGCTACAATTGCTTTTTCTTTTCCCACTACCTTAGTTGGCCTAGCAGTGTGTTTCAGGTCAGTGTCTTGCTGGGAGACCCAGTCTTTAAATTTAATGATATTCAGAATATACATTCAATCATTTAAGTTTGGGCACATACATTGACTTAGCTCATGCCCATTCATCTATTCATCAGTCTATTATTTTAATGCACTTAGATGCCCAGTTATGATTTTTCATGAAACTTTACCAAATGGCTGCTGTTTTTATGTTCAGAATCGTCAACTGATTTTCAATATTTCTAACTGATTTTTGCTTGTGTTGTATGCTGGAAAAGGACCAAGTGGCATTTTCCACACTTATACAATTGGCAGACACTGATCGTGATACTTTAAAATCCATTGTTTTAAGCTCATTTTTATTTTTATTCTATTATGTTCTATTGTTTGATTAACTTGTCAATGTAAAAAAAAGGTTAAAAACTGTGACTAGTCTATGTAAGGATTAGCTTAAAAAAAGCAGAGAACAAATTTCTTAGCTAAAACCCTTTGTTTTATTGTTTGCCTAAAAGCCATACAATGTAATGTAACACCCACATCGGTGCATCGATAGTTAGCATGCTGGGTACCGGCCTCATCTTACATCGCTACCACAACATTAGCATGATGGGTACCATCCTCGTTTCACATTGCTATCGTGGCATTTGCGTACCTTCCTCGTTTCATGTCTCTACTGCGGCATTAGCGCTGGATACTGGCCTTAACCCAAAGCCTAATCTCATATCGCTACTGTGAGACAGCCTGGTTTGTAAGCATTCCGTTAGTTGACATTCATTGTACATATATTGTACTTTTTGATTTTAGAAGCCATAATGCAATATATTGTTTCAGTCAGGAATCCCATTATAGCAAAGAACTTAACTCAGACAAGGCAATGTATTTACAATGCAAAAATAATTGTGCCATTAATACTTACTTGCTTGAATTTGCTTTGCTTCTTTCCATGTACCGTAGGTGGTTCAGATGATGCGCCGCGGCAGAGAGACCCTTCTGACCCTGCTAGAGGCGTTTGTGTATGACCCCTTGGTGGACTGGACTGCAGGTGGGGAGGTGGGCTTTGCTGGAGCCGTGTATGGAGGAGGTGGGCAACAAGCTGAGAGCAAGCAGAGCAAGAGGGAGATGGAGAGAGACATCACTCGCAGCCTGTTTTCCTCCCGCGTTGCTGAGATCAAGGTACGTTATGAGGGTTTTTAGACACATACAAATATCCATCAATATATGAATGTTTTGTGGTGCTGCTTAAGTGTGATGTGCATGAAATTTTTAATATTTTATTGTTTATAAATGCTATCTTCATGCTAAGACTTTTTTATTGTTTCTCCCTGCAGGTGAACTGGTTCAAGAATCGTGACGAGATGTTGGCAGTACTGCCTCAGGTGGAGATGGCTGTGGAAGAATACCTGAGTCTGCAGGAGCAGCTCACGCAGGTTGAGAAGGTGCAGGCAAAGCTGCTGGAGGAGATGGAGTTCCTGGAGGGAGCCGACAGCAGGGCAGAGCATCCTATTCACACTCTGGAACATAGGTAAGTCTTGCTTTGGAAAAGTCGTTGACTTTAAATGTGCTTGAGCAATGCAACAAACTGGTAAAATAATGGTAATTGCAGTCACTCGTAAATAAATACTGCGGTGCAGTATGAAATTTTGTTTAAGGTGTAAGTTCAGATTAATATTTATATTAAATTTATGACAGCTTTGTCCACACCAATTCCCTAATTAAATCCACCACCTTAGTTTCTCTAGCAGTGTGTTTCATGTCATTGTCATGCTGGAAGACCCAGCCCTTGAATGATTTATATTCAAAATATATATTCAGTCATTTAAGTTTGGTCACATACATAGCCTAAGCACCCACCCTTTCACTTCAGTCTATTATTCTAACCCCCTTAGATGCCCAATTATGATTTTTGACGAAACTGTACCAAATGATTTATAATGTATACATATTTGTCTTTTTTATAGAACTTAAAATCAACATTTCTTTAAATGTTATTGTTGTACTTCCAAAAAATTTTCACTATCGCTCACTTTCTTCTAGATATGTGGAGCACACTCAACTTCAGTCTCGCCAGAGGACCGTGCAGGATGCCATCCAGAGCAAAATGTCAGACTTGAATCAGTGGATTTCTCAGTACCAGGATGCCTTTTCCAGACTAGAGGCCACACAGCTCGCCAGCCTACTGCAGGAGATCAGCAGTCCCATAGATTTAGGTATTTGGAGTACATATCATTTATAGCTTTTTTTTTTTTTTTGTTTACATTTATCGAGTAAGAAACTTTTGGTTTTAAGAAAATAATTTAATGTTTGGGAAAATCTATTACATCACTTTACATTAGCTAGCTGTCTGTGTGGGGTTGTAGTTACTCTGAAATTTGCACAATGGGAGAAATTCCTGACGTAAAGTTAGCTAGCTAAACCCCATCCGACTAAACACCATTTATCTCTAAATCCAGTTTTATTTCATTTTATCTGCAGGTCCACCAAGCTACGTTCCAGCCACAGCTTTCCTGCAGAACGCAGGTCAGGCTCATCTGATCAGTCAGTGTGAGGCTCTGGAGGCTGAGGTGAGCGCTCTGCTGCAGCAGCGCAGGTCTCTGCTGCGTGGCTGCCTGGAGCATCTGCACAGCTACGCCACCGTGGCCCTGCTGTACCCGCGTGCTGTCCTGCACAGACACAGAGTGTATACCTGGAACCAGTGGATGGAGGAGCTGGTGTGTGACATGACTGTGGACCACTGCCAGGCTGTGTATCACCAGTAAGTGTGAGAAGAAAGAAAAACTCACAAATGCACATACCTGGACTAAACTTTATTTATGAAGCAAGGTAGCCAAATAGCAAGAGATGGAATGGCAGTTGTCTAGCTATTACCGTAACAGCACACTTAGAGAGCTAGCTAGCTAATTAACTGTCTAAACAAACACCCTCACTAGCCACTTAGCTAAAGACTACATCCATAAAACCAGTCAAACAAACCCCGAACAACAAACTATGATTGTCATAGTAAAACCACAAACATGCCCAGAAAGCTCTGACCATTCGGAGAACAGTATGTAATGCATTAATTAACTGAAATGTTGCATAGTTTTCCTTTAACCCATTCAAGCAGTGAATGAACACACTTTTTACATGACATGACTATTTTATTATTCAGTACCATAAACTTACAAACAATACTATCCCTCTCTTGCAGTTATGAGATGCAGTTTGCCCCCCAACCTCCAGCTTCCACCTGTCAGTTCCTGTCGAGTGTAGAGATGGCCCTGCAGCATCACGCAGCTGAGACCAACACACGGCTGCTGCGGCAGGTGGAGCGTCTGAAGGTGGAGGGTGCGACCGTGCCGGTGTGTGAGGAGCAGTTGCAGGAGATTGAGCGTTGCATCAAGGTCTTCCTGCATGAGGATGCTGAGCTTGCCTCTTTCAGTCTGGCTGGGATCATCGTCTCTGCTCTCTGCGCTCTCACCAGGTCAGAGTCGGAATCTGTGCTGCTCACACCTTTCTGTGTGCTTCCTTATAGTATGTATTAGTATGGGTATGAAAAAAGTGGATACTGCCTAACTCTGCAATACAGTGTCAAAACATTATCGTGGTGTTCATCTCAGTTCATCACGTGGTGTTCATCAGTTAAGAGGAGACTAATAAAGCAACTGGATGGACAGAACACATAAATTAACCTTATTTTCCTGTGGGGTTGGGTTTTGTAGCTCACATGCTAAGCAAGTCTCTTGTACAGATGAACACAGTATCAAACAGCCTTTTCTGACTAACTCGAGTACCGATGATAAAGCCCATGTCTGAGAGAGTGATGTTTTAGTGAACTGCTAGCATAACTCCACACTCCAGACCAAATGAGTGATCCAGCCAAAAGAGGCTAAAATAGCACTCATTTAGAGATTCAGCTTGCACATTTCAATGTCCAGCTTATTAGCTTTTTAATTTGAACAAGAGCTCAAACCTGTGGCCATCTTAAATGCACATGAATGAATGAGCTGTTCTGTCCTGTTATACAGGAACTGTCAAACATGTAAATTAACTTTTTCGTTTGAAAATACTGTGGCATTGGTAATTACCATTGTACAACATTAATATGTATTCAGATTACATAAATTATTATGTAAATATTGTAACTAATTTATTTGTTTATTTATACTCTATACAGCTCTGGGAAATAGAGACCACTTTACTTTCTGAATTAGTTTCTCTGATTTTGCTATTTATAGGTATATGTTTGAGTAAAATGAACATTGTTGTTTTATTCTATAAAATATAAAAGAGGCAGAGCTCAACCTCAAATAATGCGAATAAAACAAGTTCATATTATAAAGTTTTAAGAGTTTAGAAATCAATATTTTGCAGAATAACCCTGGATTTTATTCACTGTTTTTATGCATCTTGACATGTTCCCCTCCACCAGTCTTGCACACTGCTTTTGGATAACTTTTTGCTTTAACTTCTTGCTTTTGTAAAAAGTGGTCCTTTTGACATTTCATTTCATTTTATTTGTTTTTACAATAAGATTTAGACATGTTAAAATATGAATGCTATGCTCAATGCTATCAAATAGAAAAATTTATTTGCGACTGTTTGCAGTTTTATTTTCATTCAAATAGGCACACTTCCTAATCACTAAACATTTGGAGAGTTTTTTTTTAAGTATATTTTATGGGGAAATGGTTAAAAGGATCTTGGGTGGTTAAATCATACTCTCACCTTCTGTGTCGTATAAACCAATACTGGACCTGAACTCATTATAACTCTACTGTATTTTTATTCATCTCTGTTGCTATGGAAAGCTAAGTCTGTGCTTAGTAATCTGTGCTATTTTTACATTATCACAGACTCTGAGGCTGCCTTGGTTAAAATGAAATGAAGTCCAGCAGTGCTGCATCATTGCATCCTACCCACAGAAATTGATTGACTGAAATTTGTCGATTGCAAAAATTCAGTTGTAAACGGGGTTAATTTTGGTAGAGCGAGAGCATGACTTTGAGGAAATTGCTGGTTTGTAGTTTTTAAAGTCCTGTTAACTTGTTTGCTTATTTAAATTAACTGTATATTATCTGTATATTAGCTCTGTTTACTAATATAAGTTCACACAGCAACTTAAATATACTTTTTAGTCAACTGAATCCTCCAAAACCCCAGGTGATAGCTTAAATGAACATTTTTTTAAATGAGAATCTGAAATTTACATTGTCTCTGACTGCTAACTGCTGCATGCTGCTGTGACAACAAGTGGCACGGAGTCCCCCTCTAAGCATAAGTGTCTAAGGTTTTAAGCAGCACAAGCACTACAAAGATTAGTGCTTTTATGTAACTATAACCAACACTAATTTATTTAACTGTGTTTGTTGTGAATTCTTCATATCTGTAACAAAGTAGAGAAGTGTGTGGGTTTGTGGTTTGGGATACACACAGGGATTGCTATACACAATACTGCTATACAGGAGTTGCAGTGCTTTGTCAAGACAGCAGCAGTTTAATGACATCGCATGATATTAATGTCTGTGCTTTTATTTATTTATTTATTTTTCTCCTTTCCCAGACGTAACCTTGTGATGGAGGGTGCAGCAGCGAGTGCAGGAGAGCAGCTGGTGGAGCTGACCTCTCGAGATGGAGCATGGTTTCTGGAGGAGCTCTGCAGCATGAGTGGAAATATCACTTGCTTGGTGCAGCTGCTTAAGGAGTGCCAGCTCCAGTCTCATGATCTGGATGTGCTTAGCCCTGCTGACACCTCGCAAGCTGTCTACCTGGCCAACGGAGTCTATACCTGCCTGCAGGTGGGAGCTTTTGCCCAAACATTTAATTTTTTAGTGTTTTGTGTTTACTTGTTTGTTAACTTTATGAGCATTTGACAAAATTACTTTTTTTGTTAAGGGTTTTTTTTTGTTAAATTAAATTTTACACACCAAAACAAACCTCTCTTGATTCGATTTATAGGAGCTCAACACCGATTTCCGCCAGATCATCTTCCCCGAGGCTCTGCGCTGCATGCTGAAAGGAGAAAGCACTTTGGAAACCATGCTCTCCGAATTGGACACCCTCATAGAGCAGTGTGCTGACGGGGTTTCCCTGCAGGGCCTGGGAGAGGCTCTGCAGGCCCACCTCCGCAACACAGCCATGGGACTGGAGGACTCTGATGCACACTATCTTGAGGTCACCAGGTAAGTTCTATCCAGAGTTATATAAAGAGAGAGAGAGTTGTGACAACAGAACACTTGGTCCAAAATGCTTCGTTGTCACATGATCTATGGGGAGTACCAATAGCTCCGGAAAGATCTTAGTGGGCAATTTAAACAGTTAGATGCACTAATTAACAGTATTTATATGGCAAACCTTCCTGTATTAGTGATTTTAATGAAAATACTTTCTCTGACTAGGTCATGGATAAAATCATGATTTTAATTTTTTTTTTAATCATTATTTTTTTTTAAATGCTTGTATTTTTTTGTATTTATGGGAAGGGGACAGTAATAATAGTGTAGTGTGGTTTACACCGGGTGGACTTTTTGATGGTTTTTAAAATCGAATATTGGAATGTGCTGAGTTTAACAGAGTTTTAGTGGCGGAAATAAACACTAGTCTAGCTCCATATTCTACCTTCAACAGTTGTTTGTGTGCATATGAGAGAGAGCATAGACTTCAGCATAAACAAAATATAATCTTCCTTCTAAACTCAGTAGTAAACATTTTAGTGTTTTATACCACTAAATAAAACTGCTAAAGCATCACCAGATTGTCAGTTTTATTACTTGATTAATTTTGCGTAAAACAAAATGAATCTGTTAAAGTTTCCAGGTTAACGCCATGCTTTAACTCGTTAGTGCTGACATTGACGATGGTAATTTATTGGGGAATAATTGCCTATCATGCTCTTAATATACATTTTATTTTGATTGAGGTGTGCTAACAGTATTAAATCTGTTTTTTTTTTTTTTTTTAATCGTCTTACTTTGTAAAAGTGCATCGCAAATGCTTTACTCTGCTGGAGCTCTATGTGAGTGATGGTATTTGCCTGTTAGCCACTTCAGAGACTATTGAGACTATTGAGTCGCCATTGCTGTCATTGATGTATATAGAGAGAAAGTCACATCAACGCCAATGGTTTACTCCATTGTTTTTCTATGTGTATATATATTTTAAAAAAGAAATGTGTAAATGCTGTATGTTGCATGGAAATTGGGTTACCCAATGTGTTTGTATGTTTGTGTGTGTTTTTTCTCTTTAGAGTTCTGCGTGTCCAGTACTCAGAGTTGATCCAACCACGAAACCTTGACGGCTCAGTGCAGGACACTCCTAAAATGAGTGCTGGACAGATGCTCCTGGTGGCCTTTGATGGAATGTTTGCACAGCTTGAGACTGCTTTTGGGCTCCTGATTGAAAAAGTGAGGATTTCATGCAAAGAATGCTTTTAATAGCTCAAATTTATTTAATTATAACTTATTAACTTATATATGCTAATATTGGATCACTATCTTTCCTGCAGCTGAATTCTATGGATGTACCTGCTGCTTGGAGAAAGGTGGACGTCATCCGGGAGGCCAGGGCCACACAGATGCATTTCTTTGACAATGTGCAAACCCGGCAGGTCCTGGAAGAAATATTCTTCCTTAAGAGGCTTCAAACCATCCGTGACTTCTTTAAACTTTGTGCCTCGTTTGCTCAGACATTATCAGGTAAGATGAGAACAGTCCAGTTCTCCAGTGTATTAATTGTTTCAACTTTTAAAACGATATTTATCCTTTGCTTTATAGAGTATCTGTCACTAGTTATGAAAAGTAATATAGCCTTTAAAGCATTTAATGGAGGTCCTCTCATATTCTTACTTCTTCCATAATGTCTTTCATTTGTCTCGTTTTCACCTCAGGCACATGTCCCCCTCCCACCGATGAACCCCCGCCTACTAACGGCCCAGTCCCCATAGTGAAGCCCCTGTACCGTGGCTCCACTGTGGTGAGTGAGGAACAGATGACGAGGCCCATAAAAGCGTTCACCGCAGACTTCGTAAGGCAGATGGTGATGGGGCTTCCCACGCAGGCCCTCGGCCTGGCCCTCTGCAGCGCCCTCAGTGCCCTGGGCACGGACCTCATCGCCCAGGTGGAGGCTAAAGATTTCGGGGCTGAGGGAAAGGTCTCTCTGGATGATCTGTGTAAGAAAGCAGTGGAGCAGGGTGTTCAGGCCGGGCGGTTGTCTCAGCTGCTGCTGAACAGGGCCACGGTGCTGGCCAGCTCTTACGACACGGCCTGGAAGAAGCTGGACCTGGTGCGCCGTCTGGAGGTCAGCATAGATGCCTACAAGGTCAGCCTGCAGAGAGCCCAGCTGCACATAGCCATGTTCCAGGTAAGCGCAGGTGCTGCAGTTGATATGGTCCTCACAGCTTAAAGGGGCTATTAAATCTGCTATGCTGTCCTCACTAAAGGTTGTTGCAGGCAATGTATTTTCAGATAAACAGCTAGTAAAACACAAAAAATTCCAGTCTTGCATCCTCCAAATGACAGACATATTGTTGTATTTGGCAGGATTTTAGTAGTAAAATGTCATTTTCTTGTAAAACTGCAAGAAGGAACACAAAATACAGGCTAATAAGTACTAGAGTAACACTAAAATATATTTAGCACAGTTGTATGTAGCTGACAGTGAATCATTAGAAACAAATAACTCTAATCCAAACAATACACACTAAAATGCATAAACATAACTTACAACAGTACAAAAACTTACAGATGAACCTGTATTTTTGTGAACTTTAAGTGAGGGTTGTGAGGATTTCACTGCAGAAGCTTAGTTCTTGAGTCATAAGGAGGAAAAAAAAAAAACAGGACTTCCTGATCACTACATCTACAAGATTGTGCTAGCAAACCTGAAGAAGCAGTAAACTATACCTAATACACCTGCCTTGTTTGGTCCTGACTTCAGAATTTTCATTTTGGGTTCATACCAAAGTAGCAGGTGTGTGAGGGGCCATGAACCATAGTCCAGAGTTTAATCCAACCAAAAGAAGTGGTCTTGGTCCGGATCAACAGAACCATAATTCGGTTCTTTTTTCATTTGCAGATTAAAAACACTTAACTTTCTATAAACCAATTAATAGAGATTAGAGACTGTAAAAAAAGACGTGTCGCTGTTTCCATTTATTCAATGATGATGAAGCCAAAATCTTCCGCCATGTTGGCGGTCCTGAAACCAGAGTCTGCGCAGTAGAGACCAGAGGAGGGAGAAAGACTGTAGAGAGACAGCCTACTCATTTAAATAACCCCGCCCCTGAGGGCTGCCTCCACAAAGCGCTCACAGTCTATGGTCCCGCCCATACAGTCATTGTAACCCAGCCCTTTACAATAACCACACCTTTTTGAATAGAGCTGAATAACGTTTTAAAAAACTAATTCTGTGGGGATCTAAACATTTGACAATAAAAGCAGAGGTTACACTAGCTGCTGCATTTAAATAATGGAGGTAGAATTACAGTATATTGGAAAAAAAACGTGATTGAAAGTTGTCTGTTTTACCATTGAAACCTATGGGGATGGGTGGGGTTACACAGCTTTCTGCAACCGGACAGCAGGGGGTGTCCGACCTGTGGTGGCTTCACTTTAGAGAGACGATGCTCTGTCCAGTTATACACAGTCTATAATAGAGATGGAGAAAGAGATGGAGTTTATTGACTGCACCTGAAGAGTTTAAATGGTGTAAAAAAAAAGAAATTGTGTTTTTTAAAACTTTTGACCATGGTGTACACTGGAGTTGCATAAATCATCTTTTAAATGCTAAAAAATAAAATATCATGTAAAATAAAGTATGTTGTATATACCCAATAATGGGCTGTATTCCATTGTCTTTCTTGATGAATCTATTTGTAATAGCCAGTGTGTGTTATCAGTATAACCTTCCTATTTCCATACAGTGGCAGCATGAGGATGTGCTTGGTGCTCGGAGTCAGCCCATGACTGTCAGCCCTCCACCTCGCTCCATTATTCTCAGCAACATGAAGAAAAAGCTTTACAAGCTCAGCCAGGATGAAGCAGCGATCGCAAGCGTTCAGGTTAATACCTCCTCCTGGAACATCTTTCTCAATCTGAGCATTTCTTGGTTCCTCTTCTTCATAGACTTTTTTTCTGTTTTTCTTTCTTTATTTAGGAGAAGCTGGCGTCACTAGAGGGCAGTATCGAGCAGAGGCTGAAATGGGCCGGTGGTGCAAACCCTGCTCTGGCACCAGTACTTCAGGATTTTGAGGGCACCATTGCTGAGCGCCGTGCCCTGGTGGTAAAGGAGAGTCAGCGCACCAGCCAGGTCACGTTTCTCTGCAGCACAGTCCTCAACTTCGAGGGTCTTCGTACGCGCACCCCGGAGGCCTTGAGCATGGATGCTGCCCTCTTTGACCTGGTGAAGCGTTGCCAGGCAACCTGCTCCTATGCTGCCCAGTTCAACACATCTGTTACCCCTCTGGAGCTGCAGCTACTCCACAGACTGGTTTGTGCCTTTGCTTAGTCAGTTCCAGCACTCTGGGCAATAGTAGCAGTTATTGGGTGGAGAGTACTGTAATACAATTTTAAAAATGCTTATATTCCACAACTATTGTTACTACTATTTTACTCTTCTAAACATGGTTTCTGTCTCTGTAGACCCCGGTGATGGAGCTGCCTATTGGGGGGTCGGAGTGGCTGACCTGTGCTCAGAAACATCTGTCGCAGGAGATGTCCAGCCAGAGGGCTCTGCAGGAAGAGCGAGAGCAGCAGCTGGACAGCGTTACTGAAACTCTGCAGCTACTGGTGGACACAATCAAAGGGATCCTGTCCAATCACAATCGCCTTCTTGCTGATGTGAAGCACCTGCTACGTGCTATGGCCAAGGTGGGTTGTGCACATGGGTCTTATTGGGCAAAGGAAATGTCATCTGGTTTTGAATCCCTTAAACTGCACCATGTAACTTTGGTGAGGTGGGCAGGACAGTGCTCGCCAAGACTGTGTAACATTTGAATCATATATGTGTAAATGTTTGTATCCCCTCAGTTCACATGCTTCTTTCTCTTGAGACAGTTGATCTGTGTCTCTTCAGCTTGTAAAATGCACAGTTCTGGGGGAAATAACCTCAAATAATGCAAAGAAAAGTTAATATTTATAAAGGTTTAAGAGTTCAGAAATCAATATTTGGTGAAATAACCCTGTTTTTTAATTACAGTTTTCATGCATATTAGCATTTTCTCCTCCCCCAGTATTACACACTGCTTTTGGATAACTCTATGCCACTCCTGGTGCAAAAAATCAAGAAGTTCAGCTTAGTCTGATTGCTTGTGATCATCCATCTTTCTCTCTTTTAATTATATTCCAAAGGTTTTCAGTTTGGTAAAATCAAAGAAACAATTTAAGTGGTCTCTTATTTTTTTTTTCCAGAGCTGTATGTGCATAGCATTTTAGAGATTAAATTCTATGCCCAAGCCCGACCCAATGCCCAACCCACACTCGGAACCAATATTTCCTATCACTTTCCTATTTCCTCAGGCCCTGTCATTTTTTAATGCTGATGTTTTATTTACTTTATTTAGCTATGATGTGGTGATCCCAATATAGCAAAGTAACAAATTACATGTTTTTTGTGACCATAAAAAAATGCACCATATGGACCATTTATAATCATGCAGTACTGGGCTGCACAGTGAGCACTCATGAGCTCCTCCACTCATCTGCATTACACTTCCGCTACATTAGAGTTCCATTATTAATAAACAATTTTCTTAAATCATAGGCTATAGGCCTTCATCTGTGTTGCACTGTTCATTAACGTTATTCACAACAGATTTTGGTCATTGTAGTTTACTACAATCAAAATTGTAGTTATAAAAGGTCAGTTTTAACATTCTAATTACAAAAATGTTTGGTTTAAATCAGACTCAAGTTCTCAGTGACAGTTTATGGGGTGGACTGGTTCAGGCTCAGTTGTGTCATCAGGTTATGTGCAAGGCCTGATGATGGGAGCCAGGTAGGTAGGATATAGCAAAAGTTATGGGACATGATTAAAGAATTTTGCAGTAAATCTACATAGTTCCAAAGCACACTGTTTTTTAAGCATATTATTTTTGTTACATGTATACATACATCTCCATTATGGTCTTCTTTTGTGTTTGGTAGGATGAGGAGAATGCCCTTGCAGAAGGAGAGGAAGTGACTTACGAAGGAAGCGTGCGTCAGTTCCTGTCTGAGTACAAGGCTTGGCAGGATAATGTGCAGATAGTGCTGTTCACAGTGGTGCAGGCCACAGGTCAGCCGCGCAGCGTGGAGCAGGTGGAGCTGCTGCAGGAGATTCCTGCCACACTCAAGGAGCTTAAAGTCCAGAGTCAGAGGTGAAGAGCGACATTACAATACAGCTTACATTTCCAGGGTGGATGGACCAATAGAAATTCTCCAAAATCAAAAATTACATTTTCTTTGTTGTTTTTGTTGTGCTTTTTTTAACACTTATTTTGATTGACAGTGAATAATATATATTACATAAAGAGAAAAAAAAAATCTTAATTTGGTGATTTTGGAGCATTACTATTGGTCTATTCATCGTGAAAAAAATATTAAATGTGAAGAACAACATAATAATGGAATATAAATGATGAAAAATGACTTGTCTTTTCCCATGGTACATTTATAATTAACTGTGTTAATTTATTCACTGCAGTACCAGCTCTTAGTAGTACAATCACAATGCTATTATTTTCTCAATTGGGCAGCCCTTGTTTCAGTGAGATTGATCTTCCACTATTGTGTCCTTTAGTAATTATTATTTTACATGGACAAATTTGAGCTGGACCAAATATGCTTTAGAACAAAAGTCTTAGTTTCTGTTTAACCGTTTATAGTCACATGTTTTGGCTCACTTTGTAATCTTCTGTTTAATGCAGCATCTACAATGGGTTGGTTGGTTTTGCTTCTCCCCTGGTCACTGAAAGAGGAAGCGACTGTGCAAGCCCCACATCAACAGTGCAGACGAGCTTTGCTGCTGGTAGGGTCATTATGATGATTATGATGATTATAGTGTGTAATAGTAGTTGCATTGCTGCTAATTGTAAAAACGTATCTGTTTATAATCTCATGGCTTTCGCAAATGTGTTTTTGGTGTTGTCTATAACAGCTGTGCGGTGTAATGCAGCGAAGACCCAGCCTGACAGCATGTCTCAGAATGCTCGCAAAGCCCTTCCTCGAAACTTTGGGACCCCAACAGACACCCCACCCAGCACCCTGCTCATTGCCACCAAAGGCCTGGCCCCGAGCCCCAAGAGAGCCGTAAGGGACCCGAAAACTGGGAGAGGTTTGTGAATCCTGAGCCTTGTTTGCAGTGCATAAAGCTGGAGTAACATTTCATGAATTTAAGACCGATTTTAACCCGATTTCCAGTTGTGGTGAGTCTGTGCCTGTATCCTCTAGGCTGCAGACTCTGGTGCAGTCGGAGTGAATGTTGTGTAGTGTGTTGTGGGCTGAGACCCTATTTTTAACCTCAAATTTGCGTCCAACTTCAGTCACAGAATATCAGTTTGAAAAAAAGAAAATGTGTTTGGGTGGAATCTGCTACTGTAATCTCTTTACCTGAATAAAAATGTATAAAGTTATAAATAAAAGTTTATAAAGGGTATGAATAGTTGTAATCTATATTGTTTGTATTGTCTAACTCTTTCTTTTTTATCTTCATTCAGCTGTACAAGAGAGGAACTCGTATGCTGTGAGTGTTTGGAAGAGAGTGAAGGCGAAACTTGAAGGCAGGGATGTGGACCCTAACAGGAGAATGAGTGTCACTGAGCAGGTATTTATCAATTGATTCTTTCTGATTAAAATCTGTTGGTGCTTCATGTGGTCCAGCGGGCTATGTGCTGACAACATGATCAGGAGATTGCCGGTTCAAATTCTGTTTATGTAGCTTGCTATCTGCTACCGGAGCCCTGAGCGCGCACAATTGGTCTTGGGTGGGTAGATGGCACGCTCTGTCCACATCACTCCAAAGGGTAATGTTGATCAGCACAAGGAGTATGTTAGCTGATGTATCAGAACTAAGTCGCTGCATTTTCCTCCGAGTGCTCTTTGATGCTACTCTGCAATGCTGCATCAGCAGCAGTTCGAAAAGAGAGGCGGTGGCTGATTTCACATGTATCAGAGGAGGCATGTGCTAGCCTTCACCCTCCTGGTGTTGGGGCGTCACTAGTGATGAAGGAAGTCCTAATCAGTAGGTTGGGTAATTGGCTGTGGAAACAAAATAAAATTAATAAAAAGAAAAAAAATTCTAATCAGTTTTATTGCAGTTCATGAAGTATGTTTGTCATTTGCATTGATAAACTTCTGATTAAGGTTATTTTTGAATAAAAATGCCATGCAAGTACTGGAATCAGAAGTGGGTAAAAAAAAAGAGAAACTTAAAATGCAGCATTTTGTAATAAAAAAAATAAAATTATTTCAGTGGAAACCTGAGCAAGGGGTTGCAAAACTCTGATTAATATTGGAGCAACTGAGTACAGATGTTCCACAGTAACCTTTGTTTTGAGAAGTAGTAGTCACAGAAAAACGTCCCAGCTTCACTTTTTGTTTTTGTTTGTTTTTCCACAACAGTTACAACAACAGTTGCTATAAAATTGAAACACTAATGTGATATGTTTCTCACAGGTGGATTTTGTCATCAAAGAGGCAACGAACCTGGACAACTTGGCCCAGTTGTATGAGGGATGGACAGCATGGGTGTGAACAGGATCCTTGTAGATCACTTCGGTCCAGCGAGGGTAGAAATCCACCAGAATCCACTGGGTCTGGGGCGTCGGAGCCACAGAGCACCATGCGGGAAAGGGGGGGGTGTAGAGGCCCTCCTGCGCGCCCACACGGGATCCCCGTAAGCAGCTGCACTCGGCGATCCAGCTAACACCACCGAAATGGGTCTGCATCTGTCTCCCCGAGCTGTGTGGGGAGCATACCGAGACGGGGAGGGGGGGTGGGATGGGGGACGAGGCATCCCAGCTTGAACTACCCCCCCAACCAGCCCCTGTATCATCGTCAACAACAATAATGTCTGTCAACTATCAATAAATAGGGTTTGCCGCAGGGAAAACGATGAATCCAGTTCTCTTTAGAGGGGAGAGCCGTGTTGCGCGGCACGTCTCTGGACTTCACTAAAGTGGAGATGGGACACCGGGATGTCCGTTCCTCTGAGGATCCTCTGGCCTCTGTTTTTGGATGGCTCAGGGACGGTGAGATTGCAGCGGCTGAAGCTGAGGCGGGTGTGTGGAAGGTTTGAGGGGGACTCCATTCAAAGCCAGATGGCCGTTGGCAGAGAGCTCTTTAATGTTTAAACACGTTTGTAATCAAGACTTTTTTTTCCCCTCTCCTTTCAAACAAACACTTTACCCAAAACTTATTTTACTTGCCTCTAAATGCATCTCATGAGTATCAAAATTCAGCGGGAAAATTAATAATAACACGCCGATGGCTTCAGGGGAAAACAAATGATTTGTTAGAATGTGGCACTAGTAAATGATGTGCTTCGAGGTGGTTAATGCACTGTCATTGGTTCTTTGATTGGTCTTTTGGATAAGATTTGGACAGTTGGTGGGAAATGTGTTCGGCCCAAACTCAAATCAAAATTTAGCAAAATTGGTTTAAATGTTTTTTTTTTCTTTATGCATCTCTGCGATTTGTTGTGTATTGTAGGTATTTTTCTCCCTTTACCTTCTTTACTAGCCGTTTAGATTAGATTGCACCTTTTTTGACTTGCCTGTGGAAGTGTATCGTTTTTGATGCATATTCCCCACTAAGCTTGCGTTTTACTGATCTTGACCTAGTTTTACCTTTTTAGTGGGAGAAATAAATAAGTCCTGGATTAGTGCTGTGGTGATGGTAAAAATATTGTCTCTTAAAGATTTTACTCTTTGTTTTGTTTGCCAAATAAACCTGGATTTCAAACCTTAAGCTCTTGGTTCATTTATTTGCTGTGCTTATTTATTGGGTTCTGTTTTATGTTTGGCTATCAGCCTTATTCATTTAATCATTTTTATAACATTTCTTATTTTTTATGCAAATTTAGTGACACAATTGACAGAGCCTGCTGATGCCTGTGCAGTTGTATTTAGAGATATAGCACAGCAGCACTTACTGTTGAATTCAGAAGGTAGATTACCTTGTTTTATGCTGAAGTTTATTCTCTCTGTGTCTTTCTCTCTCTCTCTCTTTCTCTCAGCAGATGGCACAGTCCCTATTTTCAAACTGTTGAAGGTGGAATATTGAGCAACACTAACGTTTCTCCATTAAAACTCAGTAACTCAACCAATTAAAATATCACAGTTTAAAAGAGCATCAAAACTACCTTGAGATTATTTTTTTAATAAAAAATATACACTGCTCAAAAAAATAAAGGGAACACTCAAATAACACAATATAACTCCAAGTAAATCAAACTTCTGTGAAATTAAACTGTCCACTTAGGAAGCAACACTGATTGACAATCAATTTCACCTGCTGTTGTGCAAATGGAATAGACAACAGGTGGAAATTATTGGCAATTAGCAAGACACACTCAATAAAGGAGTGGTTCTGCAGGTGGGGACCACAGACCACTTCTCAGAACCTATGCTGTCTGGCTGATGTTTTGGTCAGTTTTGAATGTTGGTGGTGCTTTCAAACTCGTGGTAGCATGAGACGGACTCTACAATCCACACAAGTGGCTCAGGTAGTGCAGCTCATCCAGGATGGCACATCAATGCGAGCTGTGGCAAGAAGGTTTGCTGTGTCTGTCAGCGTAGTGTCCAGAGGCTGGAGGCGCTACCAGGGGACAGGCCAGTACACCAGGAGACGTGGAGGAGGCCGTAGGAGGGCAACAACCCAGCAGCAGGACCGCTACCTCCGCCTTTGTGCAAGAAGGAACAGGAGGAGCACTGCCAGAGCCCTGCAAAATGACCTCCAGCAGGCCACAAATGTGCATGTGTCTGCACAAACGGTTAGAAACCGACTCCATGAGGATGGCATGAGGGCCCGACGTCCACAGATGGGGGTTGTGCTCACAGCCCAACACCGTGCAGGACGCTTGGCATTTGCCAGAGAACACCAGGATTGGCAAATTCGCCACTGGCGCCTTGTGCTCTTCACAGATGAAAGCAGGTTCACACTGAGCACATGACAGACGTGACAGAGTCTGGAGACGCTGTGGAGAGTGGTCTGCTGCCTGCAACATCCTTCAGCATGACCGGTTTGGCAGTGGGTCAGTAATGGTGTGGGGTGGCATTTCTTTGGAGGGCCGCACAGCCCTCCATGTGCTCACCAGAGGTAGCCTGACTGCCATTAGGTACCGAGATGAGATCCTCAGACCCCTTGAGACCATATGCTGGTGCGGTTGGCCCTGGGTTCCTCCTAATGCAGGACAATGCTAGACCTCATGTGGCTGGAGTGTGTCAGCAGTTCCTGCAAGATGAAGGCATTGAAGCTATGGACTGGCCCGCCCGTTCCACCAGACCTGAATCCGATTGAGCACATCTGGGACATCATGTCTCGCTCCATCCACCAACGTCACGTTGCACCACAGACTGTCCAGGAGTTGGCGGATGCTTTAGTCCAGGTCTGGGAGGAGATCCCTCAGGAGACCATCCGCCACCTCATCAGGAGCATGCCCAGGCGTTGTAGGGAGGTCATACAGGCACGTGTAGGCCACACACAATACTGAGCCTCATTTTGACTTGTTTTAAGGACATTACATTAAAGTTGGATCAGCCTGTAGTGTGTTTTTTCACTTTAATTTTGTGTGTGGCTCCAAATCCATGCCTCCATTGGTTAATAAATTTGATTTCCATTGATGATTTTTGTGTGATTTTGTTGTCAGCACATTCAACTTTGTACAGAACAAAGTATTCAATGAGAATATTTCATTCATTCAGATCTAGGATGTGTTATTTGAGTGTTCCCTTTATTTTTTTGAGCAGTGTATATATATATATATATATAACTAGTCTGCCAAATGTAAACCACACTACAACATTATTACTGTCCTCTTCTCAAAAATTGCTTAAATGTAGTCATGTTTAATCACAGAATATTGTTGTGATTAATAGAAAGGGATTTTAAGACACCAATAATGCAAATATGTGTTTCTAACACTGATTCTTTATTCACATTTTTAAATGCACATTAAAAAGAAGTCTCAAGAAAGAAAGTGCTTAGTCATGATCACATAATTCTGATGTGATTTTCATTATTTGTTTAATTGATTGACACCACTAGTTTTATGATATGCAAGATGTACCTTTTGATGTTATTGGAAGTTTTAAGTTAAACACAAGATTCAAGTTGCTACAGTTGTCATACATTCTTAGGACGTTGCAATAATAAGTAAAACATCTTTTTCCCCTTAGGAATGATATTGGAGGTATTAGGGGTGTCACAATTTTGATATTTCGTCGAAATCGATCGAAATTGTGTCATGGTCTCGAGCCTTGAAGTCAAAAAGAGCATCGACGATCCCTCCCTCTAAGCTACGCGAGCTACGCAAATGGCGCAGCACACTGTAGCCGACGCCGCCGGACATTGTGACTGCTCAAAGAGCAGCCCTTTCTCCAGAGAATGTGGACATTCTCATCTTCTTAAAGAAAAACTTGAAAATATAAAAATAACAGTTGTTTTGTCTAGTCTCAAATATGTTAATAGTTTTGGTACCTTAAGGAGCATCTGTCTCTCAGATAAAGTTAATAATATATCTTTGTTAAAGAAAAAAACTTGTCATTCTCAGGGACTGAAAAAGTCTTAGTCTTATTTTTCATGTTTAACTGTTATAGTAGGATAGAGTTCAGTTTGTAAAGGCTCTAATTGTTCTATTATTTTGTACATGACTGTTCCTGTATTTTTTATTATTTATTTTGTTAAGTTGCACATTTGCTGTTTTAAAAGTGCACACTGCTGCTACCAAAAAAGCCACTACATGGCATTACATATATATCTTAATTAAATTATTTTAATTTGACCATTAGTGCCTAATGTGGTTTATTACAGATCACTTGTATCACTTTGCATCATTTATATCAAGCCCACCTTTTGAAATATTGTAAATTTGATTAATCAAACCAATGGCTGACCATAGACTAATCTAAAACTGGCATAGGCCTCTCTGCTGTACGAAAAAAAAAAGAGAGAATCGCATGAAATCGTGACCATAAAATCGGAAATAAAATCAAATCGAGGATTTAGAGAATCGTGACACCCCTAGGAGGTATGGGTGAATATGAATATAACATGCCTTTTGTGTCTGCAGCATAGTTTTAAATTTAATTTAAACACTGTAAAAATAGATTGTTTAAGATTTACTATGAATAATCACAAACATATTGTTACAAATATAGATTATATGTTCATCTTGACTGTGAAGTACATTTTGTACATTTTATTAGAGGTGTCTTCAACTAAAGATTTTTATAGTCGAATCTGATTCGTCAGATTTTCCCTTTAGTCAACTAATAGTCGAATCATTTTTTTCCCTATAGCACCATAAAAGGGATCCCCATTCTCTTCTGGACTTTTTTTCACTTCAAAGGAAAAAAACTAAAACACAAGTTGGGAAATGTGTTGGCTAACTTTGTTAGACAGGCACTGTGCAAAAAAAGTATACAAAAAAAATTACAAAAAATAAATTATGTAATTTCTATTATTATTAGAAAAATAACAAACGAAAATAAACCCAAAATGTTGACAAAAATATAATCTAACGAATTTCAAAACACAGAAACGAAAAACGTTAAAATGGTATTAATATAAGATGATATAATATAACAGCTGGATCAAACAGTTTAGCGTCAGTCATAAGAAAAGCGCGCGCGGCATAGCGATTAAAAAAAACGTTTTAATAAATAAGGTCCTATCAAGTGAATTAAAATATATGGTATTAAAAGGTATTAAATTCACATATTTATTGTGTTTAATCAAGAGAAATCAGGCAAAATGCGCCGCGACGAGCTGAATTCAGCGCGAGGCTTTAATAATATAAAAACTCAGTTTAGTAAAATAAATTAAGATGAGTGAGGACCTGTAAAGTTAATAAAATATTGTCAAATATAAAGGATAGGTTGAGGTTTTGGGGAGCTGTTTCAGTTATTTTAAACTGAAACTAACTGAAACCGATATTATTCTGCGCACTATTAGATAGCCTTTGATTGTGTTTTAAATGAGTTTTTATTTTATATTAATTATTTTTTATTCATTTTAAATATTTTTAGTATTTTATTGATCAAAGTCTTTTGTATAAGCCTTCATCTCACTGTTTTCATCCTCCGCCTGGTCCTCCTCATCCTCATCACTGACCAGCAGCATAGACATCACTGTGTCTTTATGTCTGGGCACAGTCGGCCCAGCATCCACCACCATGTCACTTTTCTCCAGGGATGATCTGTCAGTGAGACTCTCGGCTAATTCTGCTACCGCTGAACACGCCTCTTCTCTTTGCGCATCAGAGAGAGAGGAGAGCTTCTTAAAGCAAATACACCGGCAGACGCTGACAGCCCTGTAGCGTGTTCAGCTCCGCTCATTTGGATTGTGCAACTGCAGGGGGTGATATATTAATGTGTAAGAAGCCTTTTTGTTAATGCGCACACGTAATTAAAAACAAATAACAGAAATTAGTACGATTTTATTTGACAAAAGGCAATATATTACAAAAAACAAAGACATTTCCTATAACAACTAATGCTTAGCAGCCTTGGGCACCCCCATGCAGTCAGAATAGTACATTCGACTATGAGGTTAATAGTCGAATAGAGGTCCTCCGAATCAAATAATCAAATCAGCGACTATTGCAGGTCACCCCTATTTTATATTTTATATTTATATTCTATTATAACTATTTTATACAGTTTTTTTGTTGTAATTGGAAGTTTAGGCATTTTCAAATATTCATTTAGCTTAACATTTAGCTATTTAATCCTGTCCACAAATTCCCTGCTCATCTTGTCAACTTTGGATAACCCTACTCTGTAAAAAAAAAAAAAAATAATAATAATAATAATAAAATAACCTTTGGTTTCAGTGACATCACAACCTTTAGACTTTTTCTCTATCTTCTTCAAGGGACTAAAGACATTCTGAATTTTCAAAACAGTCAAGATGGTGTTTTAATTTGCCTGTCTTACCATCAAAGTTCTCTTAAAGGTGTTCTAGATCTTATACACAGCACTAAAATCTTGTATCACCAGCTGAATATGATATGCCTTCTTTGTCTCTTTAAATATTGTTTAATTATTAAATTGTCATTATTTTTAAGTACTGTCATTTCTTTATTTTGGGGTGCTAGTCATTTTGAGAAAAAATATTATTTTGAGATGATTTCCCTAAAATATCAGGAAAGTAAGTAAATATTTTGAAAATAAAAACATTATTTTGAGATGATTTCCCTAAAATAACAAGTCAAAATAAGGTGAGTTCCCTAAAATATCAAGAAAGTAACTTATTATTTTGAGAAAAAATACATTTGTAAATGATTTCCCTAAAATATTAAGAAAGTAAGTCATTATTTTGAGAAAAATATATTTTGATATGATTTTCCTAAAATATCAAGTAGTAATTATTAAAAAAAAAGATAATTCCCCTAAAATATCAAGAAAGTAAGTCATTTTAGAAAAAAATTATTATTTTGAGATGATTTCCCTAAAATATCAAGAAAGAAAGTTTGAAACACTTCTCTATATTTTGACATGCATTAGTTATGCTTTTGGAATGTCGTGTGTAACAACGTAACCATTTCGGTTTTTGAATTAATTATAAAAAACTTTTATTCTTTCTTTATCTTTTGTATTTGAAAACCACATTTCCCATGAAGCTTTGCGCTCGAGTTTGAGATAAAAACATCCTGCTTGTAACCGTTAGCTGCCAGTGAGCTGCGCATTTCTCCAGTGAGGCGGTTACTTCTGCTAGCCCGGTGAATTCACAAACACACACACATGGACACCATGGCAGAGGGCGACAATAAAAGCTCTAATCAGCTGGTAGGTGTTCCGGTTTATTTACTCTACAGTGTGGAAACGAGTATAAAGGGAAAAAACTAACTAATTAGCCGGTTAGCTTAGCGCGGACTGTTTACAGCGGGGAGGGCTAGCCGCTCGTATAGCTAACTCCAGCTAGCTGCGCTAGTCCTGTCACTTTGATAGCCAGCGAGCTAGCTTAGGTTAGCCAAGCAGCAAGCTAACTTAGCTGGCTAAATTACTGATGTAAAATATATAGTAGTTTAAGTGTGTTCTCCTGTTTTATTATTAGCTTAGTTTAGCTTAGAATTATTGAGGTTACTAGGTTAGCTAACTGTAAATTAGCTAGCGTTCGCTGGTTAATGTTATAGTGAGCACGGATGCTGGAGAATTTGAGAGAAAAGCTAAAGAGAAGAAGACTTTTTAATCCAAATAACTGATAATGGTCTGATATGTTTGCTATATACAGGATATTTGATATGAAAAATACAATTATTCCTGCCTGCTGTTAAAAGCTATAGTCAAGCTTTATTAGCCAGTTAGTCAACTAGCTAACTAGCTAGTTAGGTTAGGTGTGTCCCCACTTCCCCTATTATTGCTCAGTGAACACATGAACCAAACCCTTGTTCCGTGATAAGATAATAGCCATATAACGCTAGCTCAGCTATGTCGACCACAAATGTACATTTAGCGAGTAACGAGGAATTAGAGTTATTAGCTAGTTAACGCTAGCTACGACGCGTTTTAAACTGACACCACCTCTATCAGTTGACATTTCATTTCCACCTTAAATGTAGCTGCAGTTAACTAGATGCTCAAGCCTCTACAAGCGCCTCAATAAAAGTACTGCATAATTTAAGGTGGAACGGGACATTTAAGTATATCTAAAGCTGCGTAGTCTTTAATTTGGGAGTAGTTTCCTACACGAATCTCACTTTATTGTCGGGTTATAGTGAATCACAATTATCTAATATAGTTAGCTAGCAGCCTTACTGTTAAACATATACAATTTTACAGAGCTGTAGGTTAAATAACCTACAGCTGAGTCAAAGAAATAGCTAGTTAGCCAGCAAGCTATAAGAGGTCTGTTTTTTTAGGCCTCATTCTAAAGCAAGTTTAAGTACAAGATAATCTAAGTAGGTATAAATCAGTAATGATTTAAGTTTTAGACTAATTATTTCATGACCTATATAGTAGCTATCTTGGGCTTAGGGCGGGACTGGGCATCCAGGCTCTGTTTGGCACAGGCCTAGCTTCTGCAGTATGTACCTGAAGTCTGGACCAGATATTGCCTGTATTGATGTATCGTGATTTTTTTATGTGGATGATTTACACTGTTATTTTTTTTGCTTATGGTGTTCTTGCCAATTGATAAATAATAGAACGTTGTAAAATGTTTTCTGCTTAATTTTAACATGCTATTTAAAAATCATTAAAAAACAATGGAATCAAGCCATAGCCCTATCCGGATGGGATTAGTTTCTCAGGGGGACGTTTGTGAAAAATATTTCACACTTTTATTCAGTGATAAAACTCTTGCATCCGGACTGCTATTGAAAAACAGGAGGACCAGTGAGTTTTTTTTGTCTTTTTCGGTCACATTACATTGTGATCAGTAGCTCCTCAATTTCCACTCGCTGTTGTGTTTTTACATGGCTGTCCATTGAAACATGCACCTAAAGTGTAATCCAGTTTGTTGCAGTGGACAAATAGCTATTTTATTAAACGCGAGGTGAAGAAATTCAGAAATGGCGTCCAGACAGAAATAAAATTAACAGACAACCACAGAGTTCAGCGAAAAACAGTAGGTAGTTCAGCCTGTAAGTTTTTCAAAGGATGTCTGACAAAAACACATACATGGTCGTTCTGGACGGGATTATAATCACAGAGGACCCCCATAAATGAGAAAATGACCCCAGGACCCCATGAGAAACTAATCACGTCTGGAGAGGGCTCATATCAGCCTTGTAAGACCAAAGAATTTTGTGATATCATAGCACCACGGAAACATTTATTTGTTAGCCTTATTAATTTTGATATTATAGAAATGATTCATCCCACCTCACTTGTGACTCCTGTGATTTTAAGACAGAGCTAGTGAGTGACAGTGAGGGTGTAATACAAAGATCCTGATTGGCTGTCTTTGTGCTTATTAGTGTTAGTATTGGTGTTTTCTGTTGACAGGATTTACACTCAATCTCTCTCTTTCATAGTGCAGTAGTTCATTTGCAGAGTGGGATGTATGCTAGTAAAAATATTATTTTATTATTATTATTTACCCAGTTTAAATTAGGTTATATGGCACTTTACTGACATTACATTCATCTACGGCTGTATCTGAAGATATTCAGGTTAAAATACATGTATTCAAGCTTTCAGTGACCTGAAAGGATATGCTACATTCTACTGTGTGTTGTTGCAATCATGGCACTGGGCACTGCCCATCCATGGAACAGGACAGAATGTTTTTGGGGATGTAATGCCTGTTATTTATCCCTATTTTACATGCTATACCTAAAAAACAGTACTGTCATATGGCATCACTACCTGCATAAGACAGATCGTGCTCATCCCTCCTATGTGAACAGACTGTTTTCTGTTCTGTTGTTGACTGTAAATGTTGTATGTAATATAGGCCCAGGAGACTGCGCAACTCGAGGAGCAGCTTCAAGGATGGGGGGAGGTCATTTTGGCCGGGGACCAGTTCCTGCGGTGGGAGAAGCCATGGTTCCCCGGTGTGCTGATGGGTGCCACCACAGTGCTTTTCATGTGAGTTAACAGATAAGACACAGTTCACACTGCCAACTCCACCACGCCCACACACTGCAATTAGAATGTGTTGTATAGGCCTCTAGGTTTTTGAACAGAATTATAGATAAAATCTACAGCAAATAAGTACAGTCTTTTTAAATTGATCATACTTCTACTATATATATATATATATATATATATATATATATATATATATATATATATATATATATATATATATATATATATATATATATATATATATATATCTCCTGTGTGTAAGTGAGCAATGTTTTCTTATATATGTTCTCATTCATAATTCCTTTTCAGTGTTTAGTTTTGCAATAAGGTGTCACTATCTGTGCTGCTTTGGGACTAGTTGCACCACTAGTCTAGAACAATCAAAATCTTTAAAAGAATTATGTAGAGACAAAAATAAAAATGTATATCAGGATTAGGTAAATAGAGTAAGAAAATGGTCAATATATAAAGAAGTGATACTAATGTGAGAAATCTTGATATAGCTGTAAGTGGCTGCGCAACATAACCTTTAACCCGCTTATAGTAGTAATGACGTTTTAGGTAGAAAATAATCAGCTACATGTTCATAACACACATGTAGGTTATAATCTACTCTATGACCTTTAGCTGCCAAAAGCCTCCCTCTGCTTGTCTTCTGCATTTGAGGTACGCCTCAGATTTGAACAAGTTGATGTATAAAAAGCAGAGATGCATCTTCAAGTGCCTCCGTACTTAAATAAAAAAAAATATATACTCATAGAGTATTAAGGAATACAGCCCTGGAAAAAAATTAAGAGACCACTTCAGTTTCTAAATCAGTTTCTCTGATTTTGTTATTTATAGGTATATGTGAGTAAAATGAACACTGTTTCCATATAATTCCATATAAAAATATTGTCATTTAAAGCATTTATTTACAGAAAAAGAAAAATGTTTAAGTTTTAAGAGAAATCAGTATTTGGAATAATCCTGGTTTTTAATCAGTTTTCATGCCTGTTGGCATGCTCTCCTCCACCAGTCTTACACACTGCTTTTGGATAACTTTATGCTGCTCCTGGTGCAAAAAGTTCAAGCAGTTTAGTTCGGTTTGATGGCTTGTGATCATCCATCTTTCTCTTGATTATATTCCAGAGGTTTTCAATTTGGTAAAATCAAAGAAACTCGTCATTTTTAAGTGGTATCTTATTTTTTTCCAGAGCTATATTTAAGAAATATAAATAAAATTTAGGAATCTTTACTTTTCATGAGCCAGTGTACAGTCTGTGGTATAAGTTCAATAGTATAAAAAAGTATATTCAGTTCACTTACTTTGTTCTTTAATAGTTTATTGACCTAATATTTTTTTCTATGGGTATCTTTGTCAATGTACTTTTATGAAGAGCTCTTGAGTTCACCAAAGAAGCAACAGTTTAGTTTTTTTTTTTTTTTCTTCTTCTTCTTTCTTGAGTGCCGGTTTAGGGTTCTCTGCACATGTCCACTAACAGTACAGCCAATAATCACTAAACTGTTGTGCATAATGTCTGAAAACTGTCCTAATGTGTCTTCTAAACATTTAGAGAATGTTTGGGATTACACTGTCCTCCCATCTGGTATGGATGGAATTATTGCATTTGTAAAGATTAAGGCTTTTGTTTCTTCTTTGTTTCTGCATAGTTTTAGATTTAAAGGAGTGTTTATAGGATTATGTTTCAGTACAGGGATTGTTACTGGTGTTAAGTAGGTTGTTTGCTGTTCTGTTTGTGGGATCTGTTCTGAGGGATTGGGTGAATTTTGGAATGCGGCGCCAGGCACAGTTGTAGTTATCAGGGGTGGGGGAACTCCCAAGATTCTTGCACGGTTTTGTGGTTTTTCTGCTCAAGCACACCTTATTAAACTCACCAGCTTCAGCTGATGTGTACAGACTGGGAAATCATCAAACTGTGTGGGTCTGAAACTCAGTTCTTCACCTTTTGCTTTATAACTGTATAATTTGATTTAACAACATATATATAAAACTATGCCACAGGGACAAGAGTAATTTGACACAACTGTCAGTCATTTAATAGGTGTTTGATACAGGTGTTTACAAACAAATGTCTTAGCCATACAGTTTGCTTTTACAAACATTAGTAAAGAATGGGCATTTCTGAAGAGCTCACTTAATAAGTGTTTTGTTTGGGCAATATATTTTCCCAAAATTAGTTGTAATATATATGGTTAGTGCGATTTATAGTCATAAATTAACCTTTTTAGTGTTATTTTAAACATGCATTTACTTAAGCAGTGCAGTTTTAGTCAATTTTGTAACAAGAGTGCTATGCAAAGCTATTTCACACTGTGAAAATCAACCAAATTTTTGGTAAACTAACGAATGCTAATTACTGTTGTTACTAATGTTACTATCATAGCCCTGTGCAGCCTGCATCTTTTAGTTAGAAAAAGTAAAGTGGGGAAGTAAACATTTATTTAAAGTATCTGTTGTTTTTTCCACTCACTGTAGGTTATACTGTAGTGTGAACTGTACTGTGAATTTTATGTACCGTTGCACCCCTATTCATAATGTAATGTAACGTAAAGCCCATTAAGATTCCTTACCAACATAGGATTCTTCATCATGATTCATCATGATTTTTCGAAAACAACTAGCTATGTGGGGGAGTGTTGGGGGCTCACCCTGGTCGCTGCACAAGTTTTGGCTCTCCAGAGATGACAGATCCTCCACCCAGCCCTCACAAGCCAAAAGGACAGATTTCCAAGGATGTAGTGGAGTGAAAAGTTTGATGTTTAAGCAACAATACACGAGAGGGCCTGCTATAAGGCCACAGGCTGAGTGCCGTTGATCAGCATAGCAGTGCCATAAACACTTCACGAGTTAAAATAGTTCCATTGCTACTCTGTTTGTAGATGCGTTGTTTGACTTGAAAGCACAGCATTGTTGCTAGGTTACCTGTATGGGGAGAAGTAATACATGGAGAGCTTTGTTTAGAAGGCATTACTGGCTGATAATGGCACTCATAGAACGCCTCTCAGCCAATCATTTTGCAGGGTCGAAACTAACTGTGGTGTAAATTTAATTTTGAATGTAACCAAATTAAAATAAAAATGGAAATACTTTAGTAAAGCTACACAAAATCCTCTTCAGGTGTAGTAATGAGTTAGATATCCTTTGTTACTGTCCACTTAGAAAATGCTTTCACTCTTAACAAGTGAATAATTGAGAAATAAATGAGGACAGTAGTTTGTTCACGCTTAGAACTGTACATGAAGCATTTATACTTGTGCTTTTTCTTTCGTGAGCAGAGTGCATCGTTACACCCCTAGTTATTCACTCTTACTTCAAGCAGGTAGAGTGAAAAATGAATAAGATCCTGCTGTTATATGGCTACATGGTCGCATAAATATATATTAGCGCTCTGATACCAGGGTTGCCAGATTGCTATAATGGTTTCCAGCCAAAACGTGTCAAATGGGGGGCCTGCCAACTGCTAAAAAAAAAAAAAAAACACTTTGTAGGAAACACTAGTATTGTATGTCAGGGGTTATATGAAGGTATTGCAATACTTATGTTCTTGTAGTGAATTTTGATAATACTGCTTTATTTATATATACTTTATATAAAATTGTGTCATTCATGTTTTGTTAAAAACATCCATCATTCCAGAGGACAGGAGTTGAAACAAACCTTGTCCAAATGCAAGCAGTGCAGCTTTTAATCTTATGCAGTGCAGATTTTGCCTTAATCCTTAAAGCTCTTGGGTTCCCTCCAGTTCAAGCTACATGCCTTCTCTTCTCTCTGGCAGGCTCATCTACTATCTGGACCCCTCTGTGCTGACCGGGCTGTCCTGCACTGTGATGATTCTGTGCTTGGCTGACTACCTAGTGCCCACCCTCGCCCCACGCATCTTTGGCTCCAATAAATGGTATGTGACTGTCCAGCCAGGTTACATCACATCACTTGGAGAAGAGCACGACCTTTTAAAACTGCTCTGCAGGATCCTCAGTGTAATAAATCTAATATAAAAGAGACAAAAAGAAGTTTTTTTTTCTCCAGAATTTAAACAAGGTTACTAAAGTGCACACTGTGCTTCATTGTGGTCTTTCTCTTAGCAGTAGATATAAATATCACACTTGGCGGATATGTTGCAATTTCAGAGGGAGAGGTGATATCTCTGAAAACACTTGCGGTTAAAGTTCAGAACATAGACTGAACTTTGTCTCCATGTGATTGAAGCAGTTTAGTTAGAAATTAAAGCTGCACAGCACAGTGATTCAGATTAATAAACAGTTGGTTGATTTTAGGGCTGCAACAATTAGTCACCATAATTGACAATGTCGACTATAAAAAAATTGAGAGATTATTGTGAAAATTGTGAGAGTAATCCTGAGCATCCTGATTGGCCTCTCGTCATGCTTAGTTGACCAATGAGGTTTACATGTGGGTGGGACTATTACAGTGTAATAGCAGTGCTGTGTCAATTAAATACAAAAAAAACACATTTGACTCCACAAAAATACTCTACAGTCTGTCTTTGCTAGTTCTGTTAAGTTTGAACACTGATTTTTATATTAGCTAAGGTGAGTTTAAACAGGCTTCAGTCTTTCATTAGCATCAACATTAGTTTAACATTTATCTGGCTAAGTGTTAGGGATATACTGTACTCTGTTATATGTTAAGTTATATATAAGTTTTATGTTATAGTAATTACAGACTAATAAAAAACTATTTTCTTAGACAAACAATAATTTTATGGAGATATCTCCTTGGAAAAAAAAGTAAAAAAAATAAATAAATAACAACAATCCTAGAATCTCCTGCAAATAACATGCAGCCTGTGTGAAAGTTTCCTATAATATACTTTGTAATTTTTATTTTAATATAGATGTGTCAAAATGTAGTGCAAAACTGGTATTGGGGCCTAAATGTTTAGCTGTCCTCACCAATAGGAAGTACAAATTAAGAGCACGACAAAACATAATCGTGACTAATCAACTAATCGAACAAAAACTTGGCATACTAGTCGACTGCTAAAATAGTCATTAGTTGCAGCTCTAGTTAATTTTACAGGCAACTGTTTAGTTCAGAGTGGTTCTGGACACTAAATTCTGCATCATATTTGTTTGATTGCATTTGCAACACTACAGAAAGACATGTTAGACTGATGTGTTTGAAACTAATTGTAAGTAAAAGCACAAAGATGTGACCGTATCCAATGTAAAATATACCCTTGTGTACCGTTTTAATAGCATTATACAAGTTTTTTTTTCTTTTGGGCTCCCTCTACATTGAGAGTGTCATTCACTTTTACATCGGTCATAAAAACAAATGACACTTTAACTGTCTGCCCCTTTATGTAAAACTGTACACATGCATTGCTGATTAAGCTGAGAGATATGATCTTGCACTAAAATGACTCCAGTTACAGTGTTGCTCAGTTCTGGAGAGACTGTTCGTACAGCTCCTCCATAGTTCAGTAGCACCATTCTCTCCCTGTTACAATCAGTGAAGCATCATGATACTAAAGCTGCCATTTTAGGGTAAAATTGTTACATAATGTTGCTTTTAAATCAGTAATTCAGCAAAATAAAAAACAGCATTTCTCTCGTTGGTCAGTGTGCCCAGTAGCTGCCCTTTCCTTCAGTGTGTCTCCTTGCTTTGCTGAGTGGCAGACTACAGGTGCTGCAGGATGTGCAGCGTCAGACAGAGCTCTGCACTGACTCAGCAGGCGTTCTGCTCGCTGGTTTGGGCTGAGCTATCTGCAGACGCACTGCTGAAGGCAGAGGACTCTTTAACAGTCAGCTGAGGGAGTGCAGATCAGAGCTCAGGGGTTTATTTTAGAGTCTGGCAGTGACCTTGTCCTTCTGCCTGGAGTATATATGGTCATGTTTTACGTCCAGAAATAAAATGTCGTGTCTAAGCACATATGCAGTTCAGCTTCAAATATGGACTGGGGCTGCAGAAGTGTTACTTCTGGTTACAGGATCTGTCTTATTCTATTTGCATTGAAAAGAGTTGGATTATTTAGTCTTGGGAATATGAATATTAATGCATGAAGAGCTAAGAAATTTCAGTACAAACTTTTGTCGAATAGGCCAACTACATTCACCCCCAGCATTTCGAAATACAGCTATTTTAGCTGACTCTCCCAACAGGCTTACAATGCTAGTGATGGGGACATAGCATTGCTCACGCAAAAAAAATCACTATTTTAATGAAATTTCAAGGTGCCCTGACATTTAAAACAAGGCACTAAGAACTTTCGAAAGTGAACCAATAGTTTACAGGATCACTAGCATTGTAAAAGCGCTATATTTCCAGATGCTGGGGGCAAACAGAGATAGGCTATTTGACAAACATTTATACTTGTTATGACCATTTTATGACCGGATTTCTCCTGAATCTGCTTCATTTTGTGCTGTTTAGAGTGCAGTTTTGATGGTTTGATAGATCTTGCACAGTTGTTATAGGTTGTTGTACACATTTTATGTGGAATTAATCAACATCACACACAGTCAGAACCCAGTTTACACCAGAAATTAGCAGAAGAATTCTGCAATATCATATTGTGCCAAAAAAGTCACAATTTGTAATTACCTTTTTTTTAACAGCATCCAGGCTATAGCTGTTTAGGCTACAAGTAGAAGTTGAAACGTTCTTTACGCATCACACTTAAGTACAAAAAAAATGTTGAATATTTTAGTACTTCCACTTTGAATTGCAGGTACTACTCAAATACTAAAAGTAAAAGTACAGTTATTGTTATGTAGTTTTTACAGAAAGCAGTAAAAAGTTTCAATATCATGTTGCATGCAGGGAGCAGAATGGGAGCAGTGAAGTCTTCTTATAAAATCAGCTTGATTCACTCAGTGATAAGGAGCTTTATCAAACCCAGTGACAGTGCAGAGCATGTACTGCTCTGGCTTTTGTAATTAATGTGGGTTTGAAATGAATCCTAACATTTGATTCCTTTTTATAATTGTATTGTGTATCGATGCAGCACATAACAAATGTGTCAGAGTAAAAGTGTTAAACTCATGGAAATTATGTAGTGAAGTAAAAGTGGAGTAAGAGAAAAAAATAGTACACCAGTAGTGCTTAAGTAGAGTAGTGAAGTAGTTGTTCTTCATAATCTGTGTAATAATCATTGTTATTATTAGAGTTGGTCTTAATAGAATAACAAATCTTTAAACTTTTTAAATATTTTTTTCTATGTTCTACAGGACCACAGAGCAGCAGCAGCGTTTCCACCAGATCTGTGGGAACCTGGTGAAGACCCAGCGTCGTGTGCTCGGCTGGTGGAAGCGCCTGTTCGCCCTGAAGGAGGAGAAGCCAAAGATGGTACACAGTGGCTTTTTGTCTGGCTTTAAACAGTTACTCAGTTCTTCCTGACCTCTGTACTGGGTGACTGTGTGCAGTAATAAATTTAACAGTGTTTCTGGTTTGGTCAGGGTTGAGTAGATGACTGTGTTTTAAATTTGCTGACAAAAGCCTCTTTTGTTTGGACATAGTTTGTATCACTTCTGTTGCCATCAACACAATTATATCAGCTATAACTTCATTTTCATTTTTTTTTTTTTTTGCTGGTTTCATTTCCCAACAGTACTTCCTGTCAGTGATCAGCAGTCTCGTGGTCATGGCTTGGATTGGACAGCAGGTCCATAACCTCTTCCTTACTTACCTGATTGGTATGTATACATTGTGCAGCTGTTGTTTAATGGGGTGAAAGGTCACTGGGGAAGAGGTTAATGACATCTGTTATGGCCCAAAGTGCAAAATCAACTCTGTTCCGAGGGGGAAGGGTTACACTAGAAAACAAGAGGTAGGCGTACAAGAGAGGATTATGATTGGGCCCAAGCATAGACTGTATATAGCTGGACAGAGCATCGTCTCTCAAAAGTGAAGCCACCACAGGTCTGGCGCCCCCTGCTGTTTGGTTTCAGAAAGCTGTGTAACTCCACCCATCCCCATAGGTTTCAATGGCAAAACAGACAAATTTCAATCATGTATTTTTCTAATATACTGTAATTCTACCTCCGTTATTTAAATGCAACAGCTAGTGTAACCTCTGCTTATATTGTCAAATTTTTATATCCCCACAGAATTCGTTTTTAAAACGTTATTCAGCTCTATTCAAAAAAGGTGTGGTTATTGTAAAAGGGCTGATTATGGGCGGGACCAATAACAGACCGTCAGCTCCGCCCCGCTCTGCAGTCTGTGACTGCGAGGCAGCCCTCAGGGGCGGGGTTATTCAAATGAGTAGGCGGTCTCTCCACAGTCTTTCTCCCTCCTCTGGTCTCTACTGCGCAGAATCGGGTATCAGGATCGGCAACATGGCGGAAGATTTTGGCTTCATTTTCATTGAATGAATGGGAACGGAGACACGGCGTCCATCTTTTTTTACAGTCTCTGGGCCCAAGTCTAAGTATTTTCTGTTGCTGTAAGATAAAGCTTGTTAAAATATTTATCTTTACTAAAATACTAATTATACCAAAAAAAATTCCATTTCACGTTAACGTGTAATATAAAAGGGCAGCAGCTGTAAGTGTTGTTTATTTTACAGCTTGGGGGTGGAGGAATGTAAATTATTTCTGTGTAATGCAGAATGAGTCACAGGCACAGTGTGTTACAGGAGGTTCACATTCTAAGTGTAAGAAGGCTGTACCACAAAGAGGCCACAGTATGTAGGCCAAGAAAACAGGCCACAGCACCAGTCCAAAAATATGCTATTCATTAACCTGCCTCCACTAAAGCAGTAAAGAGGTTGACACAGTGTAGTTAAGAGACATATATAAGTGATGAGGTTTGTGTGTTACATGTTGTAATGAAGAACTTGACTGTGAAACCTTTAGGAGGCTTATTTTGGTTTAAACTTCTATTTTCCAACCTGTCTTTCTTTCTTCAATTAAACAATTTATGCCTTTAGGACCAATTGGAATTCAGAAAAAAAGTATTAATATATGCAGTCAAGTCAAGTGAAATAGTTTTTTATAATTAGTGTAGTGTAGAAATAGTTTTTTGACTTAGTGTACACAAGGCTCATGAGGGTTGCCAGATTGACACACATTGGAAAACAGCAATGAGTCTTACTCTGTAGCTGATCTGTAGCTGATACATGTCCAAAATGCCCGTCTCTGCTAAACTAGGGTTGGTGCTAAATTACTCAGCTATTGTTAGCAACCTAACTGAAAATTAGTCATTACCTGTTCAGGAAAAAAATATAGATGGCTCCCCTGTTTCCATGGCTGCAGCACAGTGTTTGGGTGCTATTACCGTGATGTACTGCACAGTTCAAGTAAGAATATGCAGATGCCCTTTTTCCATTTTTTTTTTTTTTTTTTCGTTTGGGCAAGAACGAACATTTCCGGTCCCAGAACCTACTTTTGTTGGTGGAAAGGCGGTGAAAGGTTCAAAATTAGATTTTCAAACCAAAACAAGCCGGTTCCACATCTGTGGAAACGCGCTGAGAGTGAAGCTCTGCTGACCCCAGTAGTATATGACTCTCTGCAGCAGAGAAATAGGTTTCTTTTAGCAACTATGTTTGGGCTAGAAGAGTATGGTGCCCCATTAATGAGCTGTGGAGTAGTGGAACTGTGTTTATCTAATACTTTTAGATGGACAGAAATTAAATTGCAGTTTTGCATTTTATTTATTTATTTATTTATTTTTGACATTTAGGCTATTTGAATTATTGCATGGAGAAAAGGTGACCAATTTAGTGAAAACCTTAAAAAATGGCCAACTATTTTAATTTGTTTGGTTTGAATTCGGCCAAAGATTTTCATGATATGAGGAGTTGGGGATCAGTTGGTGTGTTGACAACAATCAACATTCTGATCTCACTGTTTTTTTTTTTTTGTTTGTTTATTTGTTTGTTTGTTTGTTTTTGTTTTTTTTTAAGAGATTTACTCCCAACAAATTCAGAAGTAACAATGACTGTAAAAGTGTCCTAATACTTTTGTTGTTACAGAACTATGTGCACCCGAAATGAATTTATTTGGTCCAAATTAGTTGAGTTAATTTACTTAGTTGTAGCACCAACAAGCTATAACTTATCATGCAAGTGCATCATCTCATGCAGTCTGGTGAGTAAACATAGCAAGTAGATTCTAGACCAGAATGTATATTTATTCGGTGTGAAGCTGCTTGAACTTTTTAAAAACTTGCATCTACGCAGTTGCGTTAATAAGCAGAGTGATCTGGACGTGAGCAATGTGCACTGTACCTATGGTGTTCAGTGTTTAAAAAAAAAAAAAAAAAGCTTAGCATGAAGTAGGAGCAGCAGAGACTGGTTGTTTATGGCTATGGTAATGATCTGGATAATAAATCAGGTTAAACAGCACCTGGACAGCCATTTAGCTCAAACATGAGAGGAGTATATTTGATCACGTTTTCCTAAAGTTGGTTTGGAACGGACTGAGACCACCTCCCATAGTGTTTTATCTGGACCAAATAGTGCTGAAACTAAACTCAACTATAAGATAGCTGAATGCATTCATTTTAGTTATTTCTTAAACTATAATCACAAAAAAGACTTGATGTTCTGTGGGGAAAGAGGTGTGGCTCTGATTTGAATTATAGGACAGATGTTCTCCCCTCAGAGCAACTTTACACTACACAGGTCTAATAATTAGTGCTCAGTGAAATACAGGTTTGACGAGTGCTGTGACTCTGGCTGTGACATCTTGTGATCTGTCAAAACCTGCCTCCTCAATATTATTATTTTTTTTCATTTGTGCTCTTTTCCCCCTCCTTACAGTGAGCTTCCTTCTGCTTCTGCCCGGCCTCAATCAGCATGGCATCATCACCAAGTACGCCGGCATGGCCAAGAGGGAGATCAACAAACTGCTCAAACAGAAGGAGAAGAAGAACGAGTGAAAAGGCGTAACAGAGTGATGACTAATGATATAGGCGTATTTAAGAATCGAACACGGCCATTTCCCCACCCGTACTTTAAGCAATGGCACAGACCAGTGATGTTCTGGCTTGAGCTCTGTTGAGCAATGGAGAAAGATGCAAATCTATAGGCTAGTTAAACTAGAGGCTTTAACACGAGCCAGTCGCTTCTAGGTTTCAGTTCACCATTTGGAATTTTCTCACATTTTCATCTTGATTGGCAGAGCTTGGATGTTCTATTCAATGCGGACGCATCCTTCTGTGTTTCACATCTAAATGTTTGTGTCTAATAATAGTTTTTAATGCATCAAGTATTGCTTTACAAAAAAAAACAAGCCATTCCCTTTTATAAGCCAATAAGGTAACTACTGATGTTCCTGAAAAGCTCTCGACATGTAGCCTTCTTGTTCTCCTTCTTGTTGGCTTCAAGAGGTGACCAGTCATCCTGCTGGAGCACGTAATCGAAAGCCTTTAGCTTTGTTTTTAAAAACTGCACTGGAACCGTAGAAGAAACTGGATATTATGAAGCTGTGTGCCGGTGCCCTGTGATTGCTTGCATGAGGGGTTCAGACCCGTACTGCTGTGATTATTTGATTTGTTCTCCTCCAGCTCCAACCCCTCGTGCAGAGTCTTGGGTTACCACTGTAAATATATATACATGTCCTCTTTGACTTCCGTATCTGTGCATGTCTGTCTCTCTGTCTGTGTGTGTGTGTGTGTGTATGTGTTCGAGGTTTACTCTACAGCTTGTCTTGTCTTTTTCTTCTCACTCTCTCATTTCATCCTCTTTTTTTCAATTCTCTGTTCAACCTTAATTAAAACTGATTTCAAAATATGTCTTTGGATGTCCTCAGTTTTTTGTTACCATTTTAATCAGTTCTGTTTACAACCTGCTAATTTATACTTCTGCATAGAACCTACGCCATAGCTCGTAACTGTGCGTCACGTGACGTGGACATTCGCAGCTGTGACTGGTCTGCTGTCCCCCGCGTTTCCGCCCATACATTCCCGCCTTCGCTGTTTAAACTGCAGAGCGATGTAGAGCTGCAGATACGTGCATGCAGAAGTATGTGCTTCGCTGCATGGTGCACTCACTGAATATGCGTAAGCTACTGCGTCAGTTTGGATAATCAGCTGTTGTAGGCTTCATAATATAAGTAGGGCCTTAAGGTCAGGAAATATTAAGGGAGGGGAAAAAATCGTTTTTCGATTCTGTTTTTTTCCATAGGCATGAATTAAAGTGTGTCCGAAACTTTTGGCAAAAAATGAAAACTGGTCTACATGGCTCAAACAGCATAGAAAACTTCAGCACCTGGAATGCTGGACCGACTTTAAAACATCATTACGACCACTTGGTAAACCATAACAACAGCATAACCCCGACTTAGCTATGTCTCGTGATACTATAGCAAATGCCTACCAACACATTAGCAACCACTCTTCTGGCTGAAACAGCTTAGCCACCATTTTCATTTTTCAATGTTACTTTTACCTTTCTACTTTTATTTGGACTTTTTTGTTTGATGTTACTTTACAGAGTAAACATTCAGTTAATATTAGTAACTAGATTAGTAATCTTTCACTGACGAGAACAAATAATTGAATATATTTTATTATAACTCCTTATTGAGTAATGTAATTAATTGTTTGATTTAGCTGAATCTTATCAGGCTGCAGTTCAGTACAGATGAAGAGAAGGGCAGTCAGTCTCCAGGCGGCGAGTGGCCCACAGTAATCGGTCTCCAGACAGTCTCCTCGCAGTTTCAGGTCTAGCTGGGCCTCTGTCCCCTCCTGTGGGCCAAAACAATATGATATAGTTCACTGTGTATTGAGCTCTGCAGACTCAAGGTTTCTGAACAACCTAGGACCACCACATTAATGCATTAATTTAGATAAATTATTCACAGAAAAAAATTACACGTTAAAAAATGACAGCTGATAAATTATTTTTTGGGCTTCATGAAAAATGTCCACAGAAAATTTACATTTTAACTATTTATGGCCCTAACTCCTTGATCAAACAGGTATGTGAATGCCTCTTTCAAGTTGTTTGGCCACAGCCCTGTTAAAGTTTGTGGCATGTCAAAAATGTTAAACACACTCTATTGTTAGGCCTTTTCAACTTATAATGCATTCAGTAGCCTCTACAATGCCCAGAAAACCAAAATAATAGCTAAATTCATGCTAAATGGTGGTTTTATGTGATGTGTTGCTGCACTCTAGTGGTCATCTCTTGCTATTATTCTTTTCTCAGATCAACATTGATGTGGAAAAAGCTTTTGGTTTGTGGCATTTAAAAACATTGATCTTGGGGCAGTTGCCGGCGCCCAGAGGGAGTACAATTGGCCTTGCTCTCTCCTCATCACGCTTAAAGTTGGCGTCTGTGGGCGAATGTATCGGAACCTAGTCGCTGCGCTTTCCTCGGAGCGCGCTAGCCTCTCAGGCAATGATGCATCAGCAGCAGCTCGAAAAAAGGGGTTACTAACTTCACATGTGTTGGAGGAGGCATGTGCTCATCCGCAGCTACTAGAACTCCATATATATCATTTAGAGGTGCAGTAGCATGTAGCATCCAAAAGACGGCGCCATACATTAACTGCATCTGTAGTGGTCGAAGAAGGGGTTTATATATTTTTTAGCTTTTTAAAATGGAATATCCCTGTGTTCCTCATGCTGCAGCAGCTGAATGATTCCTAGCTTTGCTGTAAATTAATTAATGCTAATAAACTGTTCTTGTGTCAGTATTTCAGTTGTAAACCCTGAAGAGAAGCAGTTTCCAGTGAGTATTTGAAGTGTAAAGCAATATTTAATGCTAATTGCTAACCAGTGCTAAATGCTAGCTAGCACTAATTGCTAAGCTAAGGTTGGTCAGTTATTAAAAGCACTAATAAAGCAGTGTGAAGCCTTAAAGAGACAGTACGTGAATTCTGTTGAATTTTATAAACATACAGTGTTTTTTTTTTTTTCAAAATATCCCCATCTACACGGAAACACAACGCCACTCAAATATGCTGAAATTAACATGCCAGCCCAGTACAGGCTTAACACAACTAAAACTAATACATGAAATAGATTTTACTGCAGTTTAAACACAGTAACTATGAGGATAATATTAAATAGCAAACGATTTAAAATAAGATATTCTCTTTTGTTACCCTTGTAAAAAAGTTGTGTTTTGTATTTAAATATAATAATAGTGTACTTGAATTATATGTGGAATAATTAAATAAAATTTTGTACTGGTGATGTACTTAATAAAAATATATGCTTAGTATTACTTTATGAACCTGTGCTTTTTATGATAAATCTATACTTTTACTAAATGTGTCCTAGGAGCCGATATTTCTGCAATAAAAGTGTACTTCAGTGAAATTTGCTACCAAAACATTTATTTTTTGTTGACAAATTAAAATTGTGATGATGAATTTTTGTGTATGATTATATATTATATATTAAAAAGTTTACTTTAGTTAGTTTAGTGTAGATAAAATAACTTTAACAGCTGGTGATTGCAGCAATGAGATATCTTTTGTTTTTACCAGTTTATATACACTCCTCAAATTTATTGTGATGTTAAATCTATATTTTAATCACATCTTTAATATGTTTTTAATGCTCACACATAGATAATTACATGACTACATGACTAGAATACTCAGTATAAATGATGTGCAAATTTATATAATTTTAATTCCAAAGTACAAATTTGTGGTTCCAAAATAACTTAACTACAGCCCTACTTCAGCATAATTTAAGTATATATATATATATATTTTTTTTTTACAAGAGGATCTATAGAGCTCCCCTCAGGAACCACATTAGTAAGAGTATTAAAGATTATTCTTACTGTTAAAGGTGAGTGTATACTGCAACTGGTGGTGTAGATTTATATGTCTTCTTTTGGTTTTGGTTCATTAGATACATTTGCAATTGGGTGAGGGGTGTAAATGAGCGAAACCTACATATAAACAAATGCTTATTATGGGCTGTTGAGCTTTGGTGATCTGGTTTATGTGTGCAGGGGGAGAGTACAGAGAGTAAAGAACTCTGGACTTTGATCAGAGTAATCCAGGCCTGGATTAAAAGCTCTGTGCTGTAAAGTACCTGTGAGGATGTTGTGTTGGTGCCAGCGTGTGGGCTGGCCTGAAGCGCCGGTCTGAAGGCTGCTGGCAGGGCAGTTGGCAGGGCCGCAGTACTGTGTGTGGTAGGAGCTGATGTAAACTGTGGATTCTGGAGGGTTAGTGATTTCCTTCACAGCTAGGCCTTCTCTGTTCCGAGTCCAGTTCCTGCTCCTCAGACTGCGCAAGACACTGGACTGTATAGAAGAAGAGAAGTCACAGCATTTGGACGCCTGGTGCCATCTACTGTCAAAATCTGTCAAGCAAAGATTTAGTGTAGGACAGGAGTACAATCATATGCACAAGTTAAGACATCCCTGTTTAGATGACACTGTCATTTTGAAATTTAAATTGAAGAATGTTGTTTTTAATCATAGACTAAACTACATTTTTTAGATTAACAAACACATTTTAATACCAGACAAAGATAACCTGCCTCTATGTGAAAAAGTATTTGCCCCTAAAATAATAACATGGTTACCAGCATTTGCGAAAACAGGCAATGAATCTTTCACATCTCTGTGGAGGAATTTTAGTGCACTCTTTTTTACAGGATAGTTTAAATTTAGCCACAAAACCTTTTTTTTTTTTTTTAGCCACATCAATGTGGATTTGCCGGTGTGCTTAGGATCACTGTCCTGCTGCAGAACCCAAGTACATCTGAGCTTTAGGTTACAAACTGATGGCCTTTAGAATTTTCCTTAAGGATTTTCTGTTACGAGAGCAATTTGAGGTTCCATCAATTATGGCACGTTATCCAGGTCCTAAAACAGCAAAGCAGTCCCAGACCATTACACTACCACCACCATGTTTTACGTTCAGTATGATGTTCTTTTTTTTTAATTGATGTGTTAGTTTTACACCAGATTTAACGGGGCATACACCTTCCAAACAGTTCCACTTTTGTCTAATATATTTCTATAGATAAATAAGTTCTGGGGATCATTAAAATATTTGTTGGCAAATGTGAGAGACTTTTGTGTTCTTTTTGGTCAGAAGTGTTTTTTTTGCATTGGAACTCTCCCATTAACACCATTTTCGCCAAGTCTCTTCCTTATTGTTGAATGATAACACTGACCTTAACTGAGGCAAATAAGACCTACAGTTCTTTAGATTTTGTTCTGGGTTCCTTTGGGACCTCCTGGATGAGTTGTCCATGCCCTTTTAAAGTATTTTATGTAGGCTGGTCATTACTCATTCACATAGGGCCAGGTTGGTTTGGACTGCTTTTTTACAAATCTGGAAAAATGAAATTATAACAAAAAAAGTGAAAACAATAGAAATCTGTAGGGGCAAATACTTTTTTACAATGTATATTATTTACAGGACTTACATACATTTTTTTGGAGTGACAGATAACATATATTTGAAGTAATTAATTGCATCTAGTGTCAAAGAGGTGAGTATATTGGACTGTAGTCTGTATGTTTGTCAGGTCAAAACAAGCTACGTTGGACGAACTGCTAACTGATAGGGCCATCAGTCTAGCACTATCGGGCGCCATTTAAGTTCCGCCAGCGTTGCGATTAGCCGCTAATGCTAATGCTGCTGCACATAGCCTAGTGCTGGAGAAACTTTACTGAAAACTTGTGTCACTTAATCATTTATAATCCAGTATGTATAAAAAAATAGACCAGAAAATAGACGTTTATTGAAAGTACACCTTATAATCCACACTCTAAGAAATATAAGTACAGATTTGTACTTAAAAGAGTACAAAGCTTGTCGCTGGGGCTGTACCTTATATTGAGGCACAAAAAAGTACCTTTCAGTGAAAGTCCTTTTTTGTACCCATGGTTTTTGTGGCAGTAAAGATCATAAAGATTATAAACGTTATCATCAACTAAACATGGCTCAAAAACTTGATGATACAAAATTGTCTGGCTTTCAAATAAAAAATGTGCTATTTAAATATATATTGTTCATTAGTACAGTGATGCAGAATACTGAATGTACCCTTTGGCTGGTTAAATGGTACAAATTTGTACTTATTGCTGTTAGAAATGACTTTGTACTTCAGAGGGAACAAATCTGACCCCGTAAAGACCAAAATTGTACCTTTGAGGGTACAATTATAAAGAGTGTACCTTCGAGTACAAAAAAGTACTCATATCGTACCTCTGTTTTTTAGAGTGCAGTGCTCCTTATAGTCCGAAAAATACAGTATGCTATGGTTATTTATAAAACAGTAACAACTATTAATATTAAAAACATTGAAAAAACTGAAATGCTGTTTGTACCGGCGTCATGTCTTTAGGGTTGTGGACGTCTCTTGAGTGTGTGGAAGTGTATGAGGATTTTGCAGAGATGTTACTGTGATCTGCACTGCTGTAATGCTGAGAGGAATAGCTTGGATCCCTCTGCTGATATATAAGTGGTTGATCTTTACGACTCCTCCCAGAAAAGTTCTATATAAAGGAATAGTAAGATAAATATGTTACAGTTCGCACTTTCTTAACTGAAGATGTACTAACAGCCCCAGTCACACTGCATACCACAGAGATTCATTACCTAATGTTTACCACCACATACACATGTATAGTTCTTATTTATTCATTGTGAAGAATCAACAACAAGTGGGACACAAAAATGTATTGGATATTTTAAACCTTTTTTAGAAAAAAAAAGAAAAAAAAAGTGGAGCGTGCAATATTATTCGGCCCCATTGCGTTAATACTTTGTAGCGGCATTTTTGCTATTACAGCTGCAAGTCGCTTAGGGTACGTTTCTATTGGTTTTGCACATCGAGAGACTGAATTTTTTGCCTATTCTTCCTTGCAAATGTTCAAGGGGGCCGCATACTTTAGCAAGGCAATGTAAATGTGATTTGTAATGTTTTTAGATAACTAAGAAAGAAAAAATTTAGATCAACAATGAACTAACATGTAACATGCACAAGACCAGACAAAATATTACTGAAACAAAGGTGCTATATACACACGAGAGAGACAAGGAACACCTGGATGAGATAACGAGAGGGCTGGGTATCAAATGAGACACATGTTGATCCACTAATGACAAGGCGGAGCTAAGGTGGGACAAGGGCGGAGACAAGACAGAACCATGTTCTGAAGTTACAAGCAGACAGAACTCTCCTACAGAAAGTTCTACTCTACCAAAAGATTATAAACACAGATTTAAATATACCTTAACATTTAGTTATAGAAAAAATAATAAAATAGAATTCAATATTTAGGGAATAAAATAATATAAAAACAAATAAACTTAAACTACACTAAATAACTAAACAGGCTATGACACAAAAACAGAAGAATAAATCATATTTTTAGTTTTCTTACAAGAAAATACAGTTAAGTTAATATTCATACTTGTGTTCTTACTTGTTTCTGTTCTGTGGTGAAGGTAGTTTGGTTTTGGTCTCCAAGAGAAAGTGTAGTCTGGTGCAGCCGCCGCCCTCCTGCAGCAGATCTGCTATATATATAAAGATACCACGCAAAGTTATTCTATTTAACTTATTTTATATCTGTTTATATTCAGCACTGACTTTATTACTGACAGTTTACCTTCCTGTCTTCATTCTGCCTCTGTTTCTGCCTGGTAACCGATCAGCTGCCTGAATCCCCATAGCAACAAGCACAGCACTAACAAAGAACTGCAGCCACATTTCTCTGTATATCTCTATTTATCTCTCTATGTATCTTTAAATGGCCCTTTATACATTATTGTTTATTGTGTTTATTTCTGTGATGTCTTTGAGTCTGTATAAAGCTCTTCAGAACTGAATAAATATCAATATCAGTTCTGAACTGAGGCTTTGTTTTAATCTGTTCACTTTTCAGTCCCTCATTCACCTAAGAGAGTGACCCATTCATCATTATGTCCAATAAATAAAAGTAAATTTATTGTCACATCACAAATTACAGGTGTACAGGTGAGTGACTTGGGTGCAGGTTCCCACTAGAATAAGTTAAATAAAATAGAAAAATACAATTAACAATATACACAATAACTTACACTGTATACATATGATATTGCACTGTAGATGTAAGGTAAAATATAACTGAATATGTAGATATTACTCTTTTTTAACTTACAATGTTATATACATGTGCCAATAAAATTACATAGCGTTAACTTATTTATTAAATACATATCGCCAATTTCCTGCAAATACTATAGATATAAAAACTCACTTAATAATTCATTAATTTAAGCCAGTAAACAAGTGAAATAACAGTATATGTATATTGTTTGACTAGTACTATATCTTTTTATGATTCTTTACATTGTAAATTAAATATTAAAGACATTTAAGCTACAGGTTTAAGATACATTTAAGATACAGGAACTATATAGTCAATTATCATTGTTTAATTTGACTTAGACCATAAATTTGTCTGGACCAAGAGAATCTTGTTTGTGTAAATATACAGTGCCAGTGAAAAGTGTGGACATGCCTCTTTTCATTCATTCTCATTCTCATTGCTTTCTTTCCTTTTATTAATTTTTTACATTGTAAATTTAATATTAAAGACATTCAAGCTATACTGGAACAAATGTGGAGTTATATTGTAAACAAAAATGTTAAACAAACCAGAATATGTTTTATATTTTAGATTCTTCTAAGTAGCCACCTTAAGCATTTATGAGGTAGAGTCACCTGGAATAGTTTTCTCAGCATCTTGAAGAAGTTCCACGCTGTGAAGCTACAGCTCATCCTAAATCACCATCTCAGTTGGATTTAGATCAGGAATTGTGGAGGCCCAACACTTATTTTCTATCTGCTACGTAAATCCATATGTGCCCCTGAACTGTTTTCTTGTCTTTAAAAATAATCTACAATGTAGAAAATGTAATAAATGTAATAAAGAAATAAAGAAAAACATTGAATGAGAAGTGTCCAAACTTTCAACTGGTACTGTACACAAGTGTTTGTAAATTTTTATATAAAAATAACCCTTTTTACAAAACACCCATTCTGAATGACTTTTAAAGAATTTTAATCACAATATATTCTTTATTATATTTTTTCATGAAAGGCAGTGTATTTCAAATGTAATGAAACACCTGTATAGTTTTTTTCTCTGTACAATAAATACTAATATAAACAGCAGTATAAACCAAATTATTAATTTGTAATAAATACGCATATTAATAAATGGGTATGTACTATTACATTTTTATTCTTGAATTAGTATTATGATTATTATAAATGATTACTGTTTGTAGCCTAAAAGGTTAATTATTCATTATAAAAAATCATTATTATAATAATATATATATATATATATATATATATTTTTTTTTTTTTTTTTTTTTTAATCAGTGTCTCTCGTCTCTAAATGAAGTGAATTAAGTTATAATAGCTGTTTTTTTGTGTTTCTGGTGTTATAAGAACAGTGGAGCTGAATGAAGTGTTGATGAGTGTTGTTGTGGAGCAGCTGCACAAAGGCGGAGTAATGAGCGCAGTGCAGTGTGGGACAGTGGAGGACTGCGACCGGTAACAGAAATGGTGAGTGGGGATTAGAAACGGCGAGCTGCGGTTATTTTACACCGTTATATCGCTCTGCTTTACATGTTTACGGTGTATTTAGCGTCTCTGTACCTGGTTAACCCATATTAAATGTGTGAAGTCGGTGAAAAAGCGAGAAACGCCGACGCGACGCTGCTTTGTTTCGCAATATTTTTAGCATGCTAACGTGAGTTAGCTTCCAGTAAATGATGCGGTGTTTCCGTTCAGCTCTGATTTCTGGGATTTGTCGTGTCGAGGGACAGCGTGACTCATTAATTATGAGTTAATTAGACTGGTAAACAGTCATTAAGCGTTCTGTGGCATTTTAAAGACGTTATTAATTGTTACTTGGTTAGCTGAGCTAACTAGCTGGCTAAGGCAAATCCAGCCTGGGCCAAGAAGTGTCCGTAAGTCTAGTTAAATCAGTCAGAACTGAAGGGAGCCCTCGCTCAGCCGGCCTGTGGCTTTAACTTCAGCTGCACGGGCCCTGTTTTATTTATTTTGGACATTTCATATTTCTAGTTGTTAGATTACAGTAAAGTTACTGTGTAGGAGCTAGAGGTTAATGGTAGCGTGTGCGTGCGTTGCAGTTTGTGTAGGCCAGGTGGTTTCACTCCTGCTGGTGAAGTTTCTCATTATTCCTCAGTAGGTTTTACTGTTTTCCTTTCTCCAGAACACCTGGCTTAACTCGTCAGCTCATTCTCAGCCCTGTCATGTAAGTTAGTTAATAGCTACCCTAGTTTATTAGTTAACTGGAAAACTCTGAACCACGAGGAGAGGAACAGGCAGTGGCCAGGCAGTGTCAGAAGGGTTCTCAAATAATTATATCACTTTTTCCTGTTAGAAAAACTCTACACAGACCTCACGTTTACTATGTGTTTACAGCCCAACTGTTCAAATGTATTTCATATGCAAATATGTACAGTATGGATGGGTGAGATGACCCTAAAATAATATCACAGTATTATTATTTCAGGGTGTTTTTGTGATATTTTTTGGAAATATAGCAAAATATTGAATTAAAAAAATATATTTTATTTGTGAATAAGTTTATTTTGAGATTTTATTGAATATGATATGATATGGCTCACCCCTATTCAAGATTTATCATGATTAACTAACAATGTACGCCATATTTCCAGTACTAAAATAAAATAACTGATAGTGGACATATAATTTGTCTCTAGTAGATATTTATAGGGAGATAAGAGCAGTGTCCATTTTCCTTTTGCAACAAAAAAAATTGTACCCTGATGGCTCAAAAATAATATATATTTTTTGTAATATCTCAAAACATTGACAAAGAAAAAATATTTTTGCCACAACAAAAAACAGTTGTACCTTGGATGGCCGCAAATTAATACTGTTTTTCCAATAACAATGTTTTGGTGACATTGCGAAACATTGACAAAAATATTTATTATATTATTATATTTTATTTATGAATAAGTTTATTTGGCTGTATTACTGCATTTGCTATGTTCTGGCACATCCCTAATTGACCTTTTTTATCATATAGTAACAGAAGTCTATCATCCAACATGTTATGAAAGGAATAATACATATGTCTCCATATATCAGGTTTGAAGTAAAATAAATGATACTGGTCATATATAATCTCTAGTAGTAGTAGTCTCTTTTAGATATTTAATGGGTAATGGGAACAGTGTGAATTTTTTTTGTTGCATCAAAATAGGTGTGCCCTGATGGCCCTAAAATAATAATGTTTTTGCTAGAACAATATTTTTGGTAACACCGCAAAACATTGACAAATTAATTTCACAAACACACTACTGCAACAAATGAAATATTTTAATGTGAATAAGCTTATTTGGCAATATTGTTGCATATGTTATGATCAGTCTCACCCCTAATCAAGTTTTTCACTAGAAAGTAACAGAAGACTAATGATCCAACATGTCATGATAGTACTAATAATGCATATGTCTCCACATATCTAGGATTGAGATCAAATAAATGATACTGGACAGATATAATCTGTCTCTAGTAGATATATAATGGTAAATAAGAACAGTGTGAATATTCCTTTTGATACAGACAGCAAAAAAGTTATACCCTGATGGTCCATATGACCCTAAAAAAACAGCGTAATATTTGAGGGTATTTTTGAGGTAACGATATATAAAAATATTGGTGATGATATTGTGTACAATACAATTTGGCGCACCCTTAACGTACAGTCATTATTATTTTTATTATTGGATTGGCGTATGAGATCTTCTACAGCAAAATGCTTTTAGGCTTTTAACTACTTGTAGTGTTAGTATTATTATAATAACTGTTGATTGTGCTAATAGTATTACTATTTTAGTAACTTCTTTTACAGTTTTCTTCTCATTTGTATGGTGCTTTGCAATCAGTCTAATTTCTTAATTGCCTTGTTTGATTAATTACACAGGTTGTGCTTTAGTCTGTTATCACTGTTTTTTAACACAAACTGATTTGGCAGTGTTGTCATTGTACTTCAGAGTAATTTGATTTGTTCTGATTATATATAATGCTTGCATGTATGTAAGCAATATCATGGTCAATAACCTTGTTTAATTGGAGCTAGAGCATCAATTTGTCTGGTCTAAGGGGGTTTTGTTTGTGTAACCATGCAGTACCAGTCAAAAGTTTCTTAAAGTTACTTAATGTGTTTTCTACTTTTTATTATTTTTATACATTGTACATTTAATATTGAAGACATTAAAGTTATATAGAAACATATGTAAAATGATACTGTTAACAAAAAAGTGTTAAACAAACCAGAATATGTTTTATACTTTAGATTCTCTTTCTGGTATTCTCTCAGTGTTTTCATGAGGTAGAGCCACCTGAAATAGTTGGCTGTTTTTCTTTCACACTGGAGCTTTGCTGGCTTTAGGGCAAGGGAATTGTGGAGGCCAATAATAACTTTTTTTTTTTTTTTTTTTACTTTGTAATTCAATATGTGTCCCTTCATTGTTTTCATGTCTTTAATATTAATCTACAATGTAGAAAATACATTGAATCAAGAAAAAAGAGAAACATTGAATGAGAAGGTTTGTCCAAACTTTTGACTGTTACTGTACTTTCTTGCTTGTCGTTTCTGTGATAAAAAAAATCCTGTTCTCTTAAACCCATTTTGAAAGTCTTGGGTCTAATGGTTGCTAATGGTTCAGTATTTAGTACATTGAATTTTTAGTTTAAGGGTTTTAAATGGAATTACAGTATGTGAATAGGAATTCGTATAATCAAAATATTCATTACATAAATAATGCATATTAAATACTTTGATTTAAATGAAACCTAAAACAGCTTTTGCAATGGGTCATTTCATCTGACTAATATGTGAATTTATTCAAGATTTAAGATTTTAGCCACGCTTGTATTTATATTTGGTAGTATACTTGGTAAATACATTTTAGTTATTGTTAATGAATAAAACTAGCCATATACAATTTAGTAAGAATTGTTTGCTCAATATATGCTCATTTCTGGACAGAATACATTTATTTTACCGTTGGCGTTTTAATGAAAAATTTGGCACATTTTTGTTTCACTTGTGAATCTGGTGAAATATTAGATTTCTGCTTTTACTGAATGTTTTTTTCTAAAGAATGGCAAGTTGAACTGAGGTTGGATCAAAGGGATATATCTGGAAAACAAAGGTTTCTGGAAAAGTTATGTTAAAGGAAGGAAAAATCCAGTGTGAAATGGAGTTAGGGTTAAGTGAAACATGATAACCAGTACAAGCTTTTGTTGAAAAGCCCACCTCAGTTCACCCCAGCATTCTGAAATACAGCGCTATTAGACGATATTCCCTATAGGCTTTCAATGCTATAGCTCAAAGTAGCTCCACATGTCATTGGTATAATTCTTATAAGTTGGCTGATTATGACGAGTACAAACCGATGGGTAGAAAAAGGGGAACAGGTTGCAAAATAAATTCAGTGGAAATGCTTAAATATTATTGAGAGATTTTCAGCTGCAGCTAGATTTTATGCGTTTCCACGTGATTAGTTTTGCTATCTAGTCCCCTTTCCTACCTAATCGTTTGTGCTCGTCAGTCGATATATCTTGACTTGATTTCAAGACGGCGGCATCCAGAGAACTCAAGGTAGTGTGTGTGTGTGTGTTTGTGTGTGTGTGTGTTTGTGTGTGTGTGTTTGTGTGTGTGTGTTTGTGTGTGTGTGTTTGTGTGTGTGTATAAACAGTGTGTTTTAATAAATTACCTGTGGGCTTTCAAAGTTCTCAGTGCCTTTGTTTAAGTGTCAGGGCCATTTCACAACGTATTTCTTCTTTAACATATTAGCGTTCATTGCTTATGTCTAAGAGGAAACCTGTGAAGATCAGCATATCAGAGACAAGTAGAAAGATTTAATCATCCTGTCATTCTCTTTATTCTCTCAGGATGTGTTTTTGATGATCAGACGTCACAAGACGACCATCTTCACAGATGCTAAGGAGTCTACTACAGTCTATGAACTCAAACGTATTGTGGAAGGCATCCTGAAGCGACCGCCTGAGGAACAGAGACTTTACAAGGTGAGAAAGGAAAACTCGTTTTTATTGTAATACTTAACTGTAATTCCATCCTCCACATTCTGGGTGACATTCTCAAAGAGAAATATGTATTCAGAGTAAAAGTATTCATCCTCCTGTACTTTGAAACCCCTAAATAAAATCTAATTTGTTAATCAGTGGTTTGTTAGAGAACACTAGTGAACAAACAGCATCATGAAGACCAAGGAACTCACCAGACCGTTCAGAGATAATATTGTGGAGAAGTTTAAAGCAGGGTTTGTTATATAACATATCTCCAGATTTAAGCAGTTCAAGGAGCACTGTTTAATCAATCATCCAAAAATATAAAAAGTATTCCACAACTGCAGACCTACCGAGACATGTCCATCCACCCAAACTGACAGATTTACCAATGAGAGCACTAGTCAGAGAATCAGCCCAGAGGCCCATTGTCACTCTGGAGAAGCTGCAGAAATCCACAGCTCAGGTTGGAGAATCTGTCCACAGGACAATTATAAAGCATGCTCTCCACAAATCTAGTCTTTATGGAAGAGTGGCAAGGAAAAAAAATTGTTAAAAGAACAACATAAGTAGTGCTGTTTGCTGTGTTTCCTACTTTGCTTGTTGCAAACTCCAAATGTGAAAGAAGGTGCTGTGGTAAGAGACCAAAGTAACACTGCTCATCACCCTGAACACAAATGCTGATGTGTAAAGCTGGTAGAGACAAACCCCAAAAGATTTGCAGCTGTCACTGCAGGAAAAGGTGCCTCTACTCAGTATTGACAAGGGGGGCTGAATACTTTTACACTTAACACTTTTAAGATTTTAAGTTAAATATAATTTTGAAAATCATGCATCATTTTTATTCTACTTCACAATGATGTGCTTCTTTGTGTTGGTCTATTACTTAAAATGATCAAATGAGAAAAGTGCAAGGGGTATAAATACTTTCTTGCAAGCAGTTGTACATATAGGATTATACATGCGCTTAGTGCAGGGTTCTGAATATCATTTTATATACTTTTTTATATTAGTAAATATAAATAAATATATACGGTATCACAATAAGGTGGGAATTATTAGTGTGTTGGATATAACATTGTGTATATTCAACTAGAGCAGGTATTCCGTTATGCATGGTGAAGTTGGTGAGATGATTTTTGTTAGTAAATTAGTTTACTTACATTTACGTGTATCGCTCTTTTCCGTAGGATGACATGTTGCTAGAAGACAGCAAGACTCTTGGAGACTGTGGATTCACAAACCAGACAGCAAGACCCCAGGCTCCAGCCACAGTAGGACTGGCCTTTCGCGTCAGCGGTGAGAACATACACTGATTTATTTGTGTTGACTTTTGATATTGAAGGTGCACAATATATATACAAATGGGAAATTTAAATATTAATCTACCTGACACTAAAAATATCGCCTATAGTAACAGCTGAGAACATTGCAGCCTATTTGTGCTTGAACTTTTACTGATGCATATTTAATAACTCCTCCAGCAATGTCTAAAAATCTGTCCACATAAGAATACAAAAACTGCGTATGTGAGCGTATCTCTTTCTCACTAAGTTTAAGCAGTAGGTCTTTTAAAAACATCTTTTTACAAATAAATAAAAAGTCTATGACGCGTACATTTAATGTGCCAAAAAGTCATGGGATCATTGATCATTTTTGTTACCTCAGGAGACTTTTAAGTTCCTATCATGTGAGTAAAGTTAAACAAAATAGCCACATATGGCAATGTGCGTTTTCTGAGTTTAAGTGAGGCCTAATCATGGGTGGGTGGTGAATATTATAGTCCATTTCCAATGTTTTACAGGTATATAACAGACAGCCTTTGATACTCTACATATTTTTTAATGTTAAAGCAGATAGCATTCCATCTTGAACCATTAAAAAGCACACTATAAATGTCTTGATGCGCATGATGCACTACGCAGTCAGATTCTTGATGACACGTGCCACCATGCAGGTGCATGAGCTTGCTGCAGTCATTTGTTTGTGCTGAGGAAGCAATCAAAAAAACCCTTGTTTTTGGTAAAGTCGTTGGTCGGGAGACTTGGTCAGCATGGTCTCCACACGTCACATAAAGAGATGAAGGGAAGCAAAACAAATATGACTCCAGCTGCTACAACAGGGTTAATGTTATAAGAGGGAAAGGAAAATTAGAAAAACATTTTAAAAAGGGAATTACTGTTTGTGACTCACTGTGTGATTATTGGTATAGAAAGTGGTTACTTCAGTAAAAGTCTGTTTTAATGGGCTGTTGATGGAGTTGGTTTAGTTTGGAGTTGCAGAATTTACCCTACTAGATTCCACCCAAAATCAGGCAGAAGAATCAAGTGTTTGATTTTCTGTGACAGAAGTCGGATGCGATTTGAGGCTAAATATCAAGTTTCAGTCCATCATACACTGCAAGATTTTCACTCTGACTGTCTGCTCTGACTTCACCAGAGTTTGCAGACCAAAGCCAACTACCACAGACCTGTCATAATTAAAAATTGTATTTAAGGGTATTTTCGCACCAGCACTATTTGGTTCAGTTAAAACTGACTCTGGTTTTTGTACCTTTTTAATGTGGTTTGATTAAGTTGGTGTAAAAACAGTAATCACATTTTGTGTGAGTCAAAAAAATTAACCAAGCTACCAGCTAGAGAAGGTGATTTTGGTCCAGTCCCAGACGAACTCTGGAGTCATTTGTTTGTGGTGAGAGCCTGATCTGGTCTTGAACCAACCCAGCCCAAATATACTCGTTTATTTATGCTAAACTGCTGATGAGGCGCAGTTAAATCGTGTATATTAGCCAGATAACACTAATTACCACAGCTATAAACAAACCCTGTTTCTGCTCCATGCTGTTTACACCCACGGTGTGTGCTTTTTCTCACTACTCGCAGCCGTGCGGCTCTGTTTACTACGTGTACATCTGCGCTGCATGTCCCACTGAAAACACTGTGTGTGAAAGTGTTTCAGCGTTTTTTTTGTTAGAGCAGCTTTATTCTGCACAGATATTCGCAGTGGAACACAGAATCTTCTTGCTGTATTTTCTTTCTTGCTCCTGCACCTACAAATATTATGGGGTTGTGGGTGTCTGTCCAGCTAGCATAGCTCAACATCTCTCCAGATGTCTTCTTCTATTCACTAAATTTGATGCAAAGAAGTTGCTGCTCTTCACCGTATTAGAAGGTGAAGTTTCTATTAGTTCCTGTCTCATTCATTTTAGCGTGTCTGTTTGTCTTCAATATACAGTATCAGTCAAAATTTTGGACACATCTTAAATTCTCTGGTCCAATTTCCAAACACTGCCCCATCTGCTCATAACCCAGAGATGGTAACTTAACTAGCTGTGTTTAGCGAACTTTACTGAAGCTTAGTGATCATGTGTTCAGCAGAAAAATAGCCAGCTCTACTGTTTCCATGGCTGCAGAACATTGTTTGCGTGCTGCCTGTCAACCCAGGGTGTGAAAATGGGACTGGGAGGAATGGTGGGAGGCCACAACCCACACAGATTTCCATGATGTACCGCAGAGTTCAAATAAGAACCTAACTGTCTGCTGACAAGAGCTGTCAGTTGATGACAAACCCTGATCATGTTATGACTTATTAAAATCATGTTATGACTTATTAATGGTCCTTTAATGCTGGTTTTGATCATTTTTCATACATTTTCAGTTCATTGCTCAGCTCTAGTGCATCTCTACATGATGTGGAATTTGTTGCTTTCGTTAGAACTTGACAGAACTTTGCTTGTTTCCTCAGATGATGCATTTGAGCCTCTGAGAGTGGAACCGTTCTCCAGTCCTCCTGAACTGCCCGATGTGATGAAGCCCCAGGACTCCGGCAGCACTGCCAACGAGCAGGCGGTGCAGTGAAGCAATGGAGGACACACACCAGAGGGCAGGATGGGGGAGATAAAGGGAGGGGAACTGGGGGGGAAACATCAGGCATGTAGAGGATTAGTTTGAACGTGGCAGTGTGTTGAGATGTGAAGGGAAACTTGGGTGGGGGGGGATGCATGAGGTAGAGTGATCCTGTGTGATGCTGTGACTTTTGCTGAAATTTTGAATTATTCTCCTTTGCAGCCCTTCTCTAGCCACTGGCTCTCTGACTGACTGTGTTAATCTCGAACCCTTCATGCACCCGGTCTCTGTGCGAAGGTCGTGACCCGCCACCCCGCCCCCTGTATACGCTTGGGCACGTTTTTGATTTGTTCATGTGTCTCCATGCATTTCTGGTATTAATCGCTCATTGGTCAGACTGCTGAGGTCTAGAGGAGGGGTGGTGAAATTGCAGACTATTTAAAAATCATACTTTTTATTTAATTCACATGTTTAAGTTTGGAAAATTGAGCTTTATGTGCTTTGTGTGTTTTGGCCTTGTGTAAAGGGTGGGTGGGTTTTTTTTTTTGAGGGCTGGAGTGGCTGTGCAGTTTTACAGTGCCCACTAGAATTGTATTAACAGTTTGTTCTGTGTTCATGAATATTAACTATTATTATTATTATTATTGTTATTCATTGTTTGGGGCCCTCAATTACTCAGTTTTACCAAGAGCCATTGGGGGATGTTGAAGGTTGACGTTGCAGTTTTACGTTCTCTTGTAATTTAGCAAAATGCGTGTGAAACTGCACAGAAACCAGAACAGGCGTTGAAGTCCTGTCCCCCTGACGTCGCTAAGAAAAATCCATACTCCACAGCTAGGTGATAGGTTCATTGTAGAAATATTTGTTGTGCATTTTTGCTTCTGGACGTGTTTTTTGCTTTTCTTTCCATCACCATACTGGAATGTTTTGTCTCCTGTTCTTCTATCATGTTTCATTTGAAAAACAAAGCAGTGTCATTTTGTTTGATTCCCTTATTTTGTATTTAAACCAAAGGGGAAGTGTAAACGCATGGTCGACTTTTTTTTTTTTCTTTGTGTGCGAGTGAGTTAGTGTGTGTGTGTGTGTGGGTGGTTGAGAGAATGGCTTGAGTTACATTTTGCAGACCAGTAAGAACAAGGCGTAGTTGCATAAACCTTTTGATTGTTTAGTTTTAACAAATGCTGACATAGTGTTCATCCCAGAAACAGAACTCCTGCTGTCTTGTTTTTGAGAACTTGCTTTTTCTCAGTGGTGCGAATGGTTCCTCACAGCGCTCTTTTTGGAAAATAAAAAAGGAAGAAACCCTGATGAACAACGCAATGCAGCAGTATCTGTAATCATGTTTAAATTAAAAACAGACCCTTTTCACACTTGGTGTAAGCTTTAATGTTTCTTTTATTATTATTTTTTATTTATTTACCCTTTCCTAAACATTGTAACATAGGATAAACTGTTTTTTTTTTCTTTCTTCACCATCTTAACCTTTTAAAAACCTAAATGAACATGTTGGTGTATGTTTGTGTTTTTATACTTTACCCAACAAAAGTTAATACTCTCTTCACAATTCTGCAAATATTAAGTTGAATCTTTTAATGGGAACACTATAGAATTTAAATTTAAATATAGCTATATAGTCCATGTCCATCTTGTGCGGCTGTATAGCTTTACTTTTCACTGGAAATAACACCCAGCCAATAATGTCTAAATAGCTGGAAACGTAAGCGAGTACCTCTACGTGAACACGACCAAAATGTGACTGAGGTGTTAATGTTTTGTATGACCACCATTATTATCCAATGCTGCCTTAACTCTCTTGGGTATAGAATTCACCAGAACTGCACAGATTGCTACTAAAATCTTGTTCCACTCCTTCATGATGACCACATGGAGTTGGTGAATGTTACACACTGTCCTTGTCAACCTTCCATTTGAGGATGCCCTACAGGTGCTCAATTGCCTTTAAGGCTGGAGGCCTGGTTTGGTCAGCGTAACACCTTTATCTTCAGCTTCCACTCCAAGGCAGTTGTCATCTTGAAGGTGTGTTTGGGGTTGTTATGTTGGAAAACTGCTATGTGGCTCAGTTTCTGAAGACTGGGGACATGATCTGCTTTATAACAACACCATTCTTAACTGCAGGCAAGGGGCAGTTGTCCAGGTACTCTTCATCAGGATGCCACCACACATCTAATATAGTGAACTCGTCACTTTTAGTAATTAGTGCAGAGATGTTTTTGGGTTGAGGACAAACATTATTTAAAACGATGTTTAAAATTAAAAAAAAAATGGAAAACTGCAACTTAAAATATACAGTGTTATGCATTTTAGGCCATTGTCTGTTATAACATTGTTTTAAATAATGTTTAAAACACGAGGGAATGTTGAAAACAAGGTCACAAACTGTAAAGGAAATTATTATAAAATTATTGAATTATTTAGTAAACAAAAAAGTGCTAAACAAATCAGAATATGTTTTACATTTTAGATTCAAGTTAGGCACCTCTTGCTTAGATGACAGTTTTGCACATCTTGGCTGGATTTTCTCATTTAGCTTTAAAAGGTAGAGTCACCTGGAATGTCTTTTAGTTAACAGCTGTGCTGAACTTAGCAAGAGTTAATTACTTGAATTGCTTGCCACTTAATGTGTTTGAGAGCATCTGTTGTAAAGTTGTGAAGAGGTAGAGCTGGTATACAGTGAATAACCCTATTTGAGTAATGTTCTAATCCATATTATAAGAACCAAGAACTAATCAACTAAATAAAGACAACATACTAAGAAATGAAGCTGAGTCAATCCGAAAAAAATCAAGAACTTTAAAAGTATCCTCAAGTGCAGTCACAAAAACATTATTATGGCTCTCATTAGGACCCCCTGATCAGGAAAGGAGGATCAAGAATTATCTCTGAATTATCTCAGAGTTAACAGCCTCAAAAACCACAAGTTAACAGCAGCCCAGATAAGAGCACCGAAATGCTTCACGGATTATTTTGGTTTGTTTGGTACGTTTAATTTACTACATGATTCCTTATGTGTTTCTTCATAGTCTGTTTTCATCTACAATGTACACACTGTTCACATGGTATTTGACTTTGTGCGCATGCGCAGTAAATTAGACGACGGCTCTATGCTAGTCATGTTGTAGCTTTTCGGTTGCAGGTTTTTATTTTGTGTTTTATTTAATAAGAAGAAACGGGCTCTCCGGCGGAGGTAAGTAAATAAAACTGAACTCGGGACTGAGAAGTGCAGCTAGCTAAACTAACCCAAGAGTTACAGCTCATATTTACACTAGTTGACCTAACAATAACATTAGCCAGGCAGCTAACGCCACGAAGCTAATAGTTCCGCTCCACCTTAACTTGCGGGAATGAATGCAGCTGCTGTGCGTTTTAAGGTGGAACGGAAAAAAAAAACTTCAGGACTCCTTTCTGGTTTATTTTGGTTAATATAATGTAACTTTACTGTTATTAAGGGTCAGGGAACATGTAGTTACTAGTCTGTAAGTGTAGAAACTTATTAATAGCATTGTTTTTAAGTGGGAGGTACAGCTACATCCTCTGTCCACTTTATAGCTCCCTTAAGCTTCATAAAGCACTCATAATAGGGCTGGGCGATATGGACCAAAACTAATATCTCGATATTTTTAGTTGAACGGCGATATACAATATATATATATATATTTATACATTTTTTAATGGAGATATACTAATTATATCTCAATATTTTTATGCCGCTATCCAATATATATTTCTATATATATTTTTTATGGTGATATTTAATATACAGCTCTGGAACAATTTAAAAGACCACTATAGTTTCTCTATTTTTTATTTATAGGTATATGTTTAAGTAAAATTAACATTGTTTTTTAAAAAAAAAAAACTACTGACATTTCTCCCAAATTGCAAATAAAAATATTGTCATTTACAGCTTTTATTTTCAGAAAATGAGAAATGGCTAAAACAACAAAAAAGATGTAGAGCCTTCAGACCTTAAGTAATGCAAAGAAAACAAGGTTATATTTATAAAGTTTTAAGAGTTCAGAAATCAATATTTGGTGGAACAACCCTGGTTTTTAATCACAGTTTTAATATATCTTGGCCTGTTCTCCTCCACCAGTCTTACACACTGCTTTTGGATAACTTTATGCCACTCCTGATGCAAACATTCAAGCAGTTCAGCTTGGTTTTATGGCTTGGGATCCATCTTCCTCTTGATTATATTTCAAAGGTTTTCAATTTGGTAAAATCAAAGAAACTCATAATTTTTAAGCGCAGCGACTCAGTTCCGGCACATCAGCTCACAGACGCCCTGTGCTCCGAACATCACCGTTTAGTGATGTGTGGAGAGAGCGCCATCTACTCACCCGGAGGGATCAGGGCCGATTTTGCTCCCTCTAAGCGCCGGCAGCTTGATGCCAAAGCTGCATGAGCGCGGGTTCGAACCTGCGACCTCCCACTCATAGTGGCAGCGTTATAGACCGCTGGATCACTCAGCGCCCCCTAACAATTCTTTTTTTAAATCCCCAGAGAGTTCTTTACCATGAGGTGCCATGTTGAACTTCCGGTGACCAGAATGAGTGTGAGAGAGATAACATAAAATTTAACATACCTGCTCCCTGTTCTCACCTGAGACCTTGTAACAGTAACGAGTCACATGACACTGTGAAGGGAAAATGTTTAAATGGGCACAGTGTGGCACAAAAATGGTAGTGTGTCGAGTTATTTTAAGGGCACTAGTTGGCTGTGCCTCCGGCTTTGCAGCAGTGTCTGTCTGTTAGTTTGTGTGGTTCAGTAAATGAATAACTGTGTTTGTTTTTATAGATGGAGATCCGTAAAGCCTGTCTTGGAACAGCTGGCCGCTTCATGATGGACATCATGCAGTTTGAATGGGAACCTCTAGGTCACTGGGAGCTCGACCAGCGTCTGGACCAGGCAGTGGAGGAGATGATAGAATCTGACCTGATGGCCAGCATCCAGGCTCAGTGTAGTCCTGTTCTAATGCAAGTGTCTCCACAAGAAGACTTCATACCTTTTACCCAAGATCAAGCTCAAACTGTGACCATTCATTTGTCAGAGCAGCCTGTCTCAGCTCTGTTTCAGGAGGAGGGAAGTGTCTCTGAGCAGCAGGAGCATGTCGGAGAAATAGAGGGAAACCCCACTGTTCAGGTACATTGCGAACAGCTGAAATGAATGGTTCTAAGACAGAGCATCAGTCCTCTCGCATGACCGCTCTCTGGATGATATTGGTTTTAGAACAACCCTATTGTTTACTAAAAAACTTTTTTTTTGTTTTTGTTTGATTTTATTGTTGACCATTTACTCACATAGAAAAAGTTAAAAGACAAGGTGGGTATTTCATAAGAATGGAAATATATAAAATAGATTACTGAAACAAAATGAATATTAAAGTTTATTTGTCGATATTGTTGCATATTATATGATACGGCACAAACCAGATTGAAATTTATATCAGATTGTAACAGAAGTTAATAATCCAAAATGTCATGATACCGATAATGCACTGAATATATGCAGGATTGAAGTCAAATAAATGATACTGGACAGATATTTAATGGAAAATCTGAACAATGTAATTTTTTTTATTTTGTTACAGCGAAAAAGCTGTAGGCTGTTGGACCATATGGCCCTCAAATAATATCTCGATATTTCAGGGTATTCTTACAATTACGATAATCAAAAATGTTGTTAATATTATTGCGTACAATACAGTATGGCACACCCTCTTTTGAAAGCTGGGGTGTACAAAAGTAATCATTTAAGTGTACTGTGTAGTGTATTTATGTAATGACAAATAAAATGCACTATATTGGAAATTAGCAGTTGAATTAGACTTTTTACATTGCTGCATCCTGTTTTTTTTTCCTGTGAAGTCTCTTTGTTTGTTCTGTATGTTGATAATTCATTTATATTTCTGTTTTATCTCTTAGTACATCACAGCTCTCCTCCAGAACTCGAGCTCTAGTCACAGTCAGAGCCGGATGACTGGGAGAGCCCGTTTGTCCCTGCCCCACACTGTCTTTTTGTCCCTCACCCTGCTCTCCAAACGCCTCAGCTACCGCAGCGTCTCCTCTACCTTCCACCTGGAGAAGGGCAACATCCACAGAATCTTCTTCTCTTTCTGTGACAGAGTCAGTGCACTGCAAGACCAGCTGATTCGATGGCACACTGGTGAGTATACATGAAGGGAACTAATCATAGAGCAAAAAGTAAGAACGTTTGTGTTTGATAGATTATTTCTTTGTTGTAACAGTGCTTCTTGGCAATAAATCTTGTATCGTTGGAAAGCTTGTTCATTTTCCTTTTAAATGGAACATGCGTTTTTGGGATGAGCAACAGAGCTAAATATTTAGGTTGCAAAAATTTGTCATATCTTCTCTTTGACACTTGTTTTGAGCTTCTTGTACCATCAAACCTTACTGAAGCTCAGTGATTAACTGTTCAAGAAAAACAAATCGCCAGCTCGCCCATTTCCATAGCTGCAGCACAGTGTTTTGTGTGTTGCTGTTTATACCTGACAACCCAGGGTGTGGAAATGAAACTGAGGGAATGGGCAGGGGGTGGACAGGTTCAGATTTTCCTGATGTAATGCACAATAAAAAAAAAAAACATACTGGCTGAAGCACTGCTGAAAAGAGCTGCCAGTGCTTAAACCCAGCATGAATTCTTAATATCTGATGATACATCCTGAACATGTTATGAGTTACTACAGAAAATGGAAGCCTTCATGGTCCATTAATGCTCCTGTTTTTTTTCTGTATTTTTCATTGTATTCTAAAAAAAAAACTATCCTAACATTTCCATATTATCACACTCTCCACCCCTAGGCGAGGAATCTTTACAGTACATGCTTCCCTTCTGCAGCTGGCTGGGTTGGGATGAGCGTCTGGAGGAGCGGGGTTTACCTCGGATCTTTGGGGTGTTGGGACACACTCGCATTCCCATTCGGCTTCCAATCAGCAAGCAGGATGTGGAAAGTGCCACGCCGGACACGAAGAGACTGAAGAAGGAGCCGCATCCGGACTCCTGGCTGAACCTGGAGCTGGTGTGTAACAGTGAGGGTCGGTTTATGCACTGTCACATCAGCAGAGGCTCCGACAGGCACAGGGCGAGCAGCCTGAGCGAGAAACTCCAGCAAAACCCACAACTCATGCCTCCAGGAAGCTGCCTGTTGGCCAGAGTGGGCTACCCGCTTACTGGACACATACTGACGCCGTTCTCCCCAGGCAGAAGCCCACAGGAAAACCTTTACAACAGGTCTGTGGAGGCTCACCTGGGTCGCTTCGACCAGGCTGTGGCTGACTTGAAAGAACGCTTTCAGAAACTGAGATATTTGGACATGGCCAACTTTGAGAGGGCAAAAGCTGTGGTGTTAACATGCTGTATCCTCCACAATGTGTTTCTGGACATGGGGCATGTGATTAAAGGGCAGGTGGAGCGGGAGATGAGGGAAGAGGAGGGGGAGGAGGGAATGAGCGAGGAGGCTGGTGTAGCTTTAAGGGATACTGTAGTAAATCTGTTGTACAGTGCCTTAGAGTCTGGGACAGCGTAATGTGTGAAACTTCAATTAGTTTCATGTTTCCTAAATTGTTACTGAAATAATGTGTATTAATTTGTCTACTGTATTTTTTTTTATTTAATTTAATATATAATGTGTGAACACTACTGGTCAGAATGTTTTCAAGCACTAGTGGTTGGTGCTTTCACACCTACTTTTAGACTTTGTTCCAATTCAAAATAACAGGTGTGAATGGGTCGTGGACCATGGTTCAAACCAATGGACCAAACAAATGAGATGTTAAAAATAAAGGAAGGTTAAAAAAAATAAATAAAATAAATTAGGTTAAAGGTCACCTCAACTCAGAAGTCGAGGGGATGTTCAATACATTTGGTAAATTCACACCTACCTTGTTTGGTCCAGATTATTAGACTTTGGTCTGAACCAAAACATTAGAAGTGAATGGTGCCATACAAACCATGGTTCTAACCACAGGACCAAACTTTGGTCTGACCAAAAGATTTGGGCTTAGTTCAGATCTACTGAATCATGGTTGGGTTGTTTTGCAATGTGAAACCACATTTTTGGATGATTCAGACATTTGGACCAATTACAGGAAGATAAGGCAAGCTGCTGTCATCCATTAAAAGTGGGAGATTATACTTTGTTTTACACAAGATAGAACAGGTATATGGGCTGTACAAAGTAAGATCATTTCTCACATGAAGAGATCTCACCAGCTATATTCTTGCTAATTTGATTCCCTTTCAGAATGAGCCTTTTAAGGGCTCTGTCTCTTTTATGCGAAATAGGCTGTTGATGTCCACTCCATCTATACGCTTTGTGTTTACCAGGTTAGCTTGTGTTAAACAACAAAACACAAACATGAAATAGTTTATGCTTACCTGTGATAGAAGCACTGGTAACTTGCCACAGACAGTAGGTACAGACCCATCCATCAGACAAAGTTTAATGGCTATTCCTGCTGTGTGCTCTCTGTGGATCTCAACCAAAACAACCAAAATGGCATATCTTCAGCTGATCTAGTGGGTGGGGCTCTGGTGGTGGTTGATGGGTGGAGAGTGGTGTCAATTCTTTTAACTGATGTTTACAGGGGCAGTCGAGACCGAAGTAGAAATACAAAAGCATGCAATAAGTGAATTTTGCATAATATACCCATGCAATATACATAATTTGCACACACAATGCACCCTAATGCAAATATCCAATGTATTGTATTTATTTATTTATTTTAATAAAAACATTTGTCTTGTGTATAGTGAAATTCTGCTCATCTACTAATATACTAATATACCTACTCTTTTTTGTGGTAATAAGCTGATTCATGAGATGAGAATGAATGATCTCTCATGTTGCCAAATGACTATTATGAGTCCTTTATTTTAGCTTAGTCCTAAAACAATCCCAACCTCTGGAGATTGCAGAGCAGCAGCAACAGACTGAAATTTGTTGCATTTAAATTTCTACCAAACTGATAATGATTAGAGACCTGTACAGATTATTGTTGTTTCCTGCTCAAACAAAAACTGGAAAGCTGTTGTATTCTGAGTGGCGAAGTCATTAAATGAATGCTTTCTATGACAAATTCCTGGTACAAAAGTAACAATCAAGACCGAGGAATGTTAAATACTATCACAACCTCAGTAATGTTACATCCATCTGGCCTCCTTAAAATTCACAATGCCTTAATAAAGACCATATTGGCCAATGTTTAGCCTCACTTACAAGATAACTTTGTGCATGGTCTTAAACAACTCCCAGTGGTCGCTGTGGGGCCCGAGCCTTTTGGCCCCTCATATACAGCTTTCTGTCCTTTATTTTAACTCATGCAGTTCCTAGATGACATATACTAAAAAGCCTGAGAGCATCACTACAGAACACTGTGTAAATCTGTGTTCGTTCATCAAGCTGACCTTATTTACAGAATGTAGGAGTGCTTGGATAGTTCTGGTGATAAAACCAGCTCCTTTAAAAGGTTTATTATTTGCTTTTACAGTTCCAACTATCTGTTCCAACTGTTTAACCATTCAGATGCTTAAATTAATGTGCTTTGAATTCCATATTCAAAAACTACTATTTAACTATTTTCACACTATTTGGCGCAATCAAAACCTTTAATTTTCCACACAATCGGCAGTGCGTCTTATGTTTGAATTCTACCAGTCAGGTAGTAAGAATCAGTAAGGATACAGTGAAATAAGTGTTTGGGTAAAGTTTCTCCTGCACCGAAGCTGAAGCAGTATTAGCATTAGCCACTAACCACTGCGCTAACTCTTTCGCCGTTCAGAGGAGAGTATTTCAGACTAGCCTGCATGTTTAACATGTTAAAACAAGCTATGTGGAACAAACCGCTAGTTGATAGCGCTCTGGCTTACCAGAACACTCAGGGTTCCTCAGTGTAGCCCTGTGGAACAGCATTTACTAGCAATAAACTCTGCTAACCCTGGCTAGCGTTGCTGCTAACCAAGCTGTTGAAAATATTGGAAATTTCAGCTTACTGTAAACAAATGGAAGCACTTTACTCACCCAAATAAACAGTTTTTAGGAGAGAAATTTGTGTAGATTAAATTCCCATTGCTCCTTTGACTTTGAGAGAATTAATTTATTCTTTTTAAAGAATTACAGATTTGTTTTCTTGGGCGCTTCCCCCAGCTTTCCCATTATAAGGGAAAAATGGAGACACCCTCTTTTCTTACTATTGTCGCTTAAAATGCGCTTTATAATCCGGTGCACCTTATGTATGGAACTAGACCAGAAACAAAACGTTCATTGATAGTGCGCCTTACAGTCTGTAAAATATGGTCCTTTTTAACTATAAACTAACAGAAAAAGACTAATAAAAAAAGGAAAGGAAATAACAGGTTTTATTAGACAGTGTTTACTTGGGTGTGGTAAATCTGTGTGGGAATATATTCAGCTTTCAACTGTTTAAACGTAAAAATCTGAAATGAAAATCTTGATGTATTGTGTTTATTGTCTGTTTTACACTACTGTGTGAAAATGTACATGAAATAGTTCTGTTGTACTTTTTGTAATCTTTTTTTAGTGTTATGATGAAAGTGAAGACAGCGGGTCAGAGACTGTGGGCTCTCTGGACACCTGCGCTGTACTGTCCTGTGCCAGGCTGCTGATGGCCCTGGCCAGGTTATTAATAGCCTCGATCTTCCTCTCCTCCAGAGCCTTCTGCTGCGCCCACATGTTCAGCTTCCTCTCCTGCAGCTCCAGGTACAGCTGGAGGACGTCCTGTGGGGGTCTGCTGGGAGGGGCTGCTGTGGTTGTTAGAGTGGGGGTGGGTAGGATGGGTGTGTAACGTTTATTGGCCATGGCCTTGCCCACCTTGGTGCAGCTCAGCTTGGCTCTGCGCTGGGCCTCGATCTCCTCGTAGCTGCGGCCCAGAACTTCGTGCATGGTCTTGAAGAACTCCCAGTGGACGCTGTGGGGCCCGAGCCTCTTGGCCCGTTCTGTGTTCTTCCGATAAGTTGCCAGCATGTTTCTCCACTTGAGGTCACACTCGAAGGCCTTCACTGCCACGTCCTGGTAGCCCTCTTCTCTTAACCTGACAGTCACTCTCTCGGCCACTGTCTCCCAAAGCTTCTTCTTCTTGCACACAGGCTGGTCAAACTCGTGGTCCATTTCCAGACGAACTCGAACCAGATGCCACGTGGCTTGTAATGTCCATACAAACTCTTTACAGAGGGGGAAAAACATAAATAAATAAATAAACAAATATTGACTCTCATAAAAGGCAAAGTAAATACATACAAAATGCAATACAATATAAAATATTGAGATTAAAATACTAACACTGATATATTTTGCTCTGTAATTATGAATTTGCATGTTTTATTATACATTCCTTTTTTCAGAAAGTTGTGTGATGAATTAGTACAATTATACACATTTTGTATGTATAAGAGGAATTAAATATGTAATAACATGTTATAAGAATTACTGGTATTGCGTCCCATGCGGCTTGGTTGGCATTGGTTGCTAAAAGATTACTCCACTTCATTTTATTTAATGAAAGCTTATGTGACATTATGTTAAAAAATAACATTAACCGTTTAAGGGATTCTGTATCTACCAAAAAAAGTTGTTTGCTGTCTGAGGACAACACAATGCCATTGAGAGTTAAAGGACTCATCCCTCCCATTTTGTCTCTCAGATAAATTTGGAAATTCTTATTTTGCAACTCATTACACTTTTTGGGAAATACTATAGGCTCACTCAAATAAAAAAATAGTAAATATAGGCCAAACCTCAAGGTAAGGTTTTCTTGGTGGACTTTTATTCATTTGTTAAGTTTCTAAGCTAATTGTTATATAAATAGTATATATATATATATATATATATATATATATATATATATATATATATATATATATATATATATATATATATTATGTTTCTTAGCAAGTTTAGTTTATTAATAATAGTATATTTCTGCTATATTATTGTTGAGTTTCTTAGCTAATTTGGTTTATTATTAATAGTATATATCTGCTATGTTATTGTTGAGTTTCTTAGCTAATTTGGCTTATTATTAAAAGTATGTTTCTGTTATGAGCTAAACGAGGGGTTAAGTTTTCTGAAAGCCTAATTGTGTTGTGTTTGCTTTGTTGCTGCATGTGTTAATTACTACTAACTTTGATTATGCATTTTATTCTAATTATATGTGTTTACAGTAATCAAAATAAAAATAAATAAAATAATAAATGTGTAATAAATAAATAAAGTAATAATATATTCAGACTATGATCATCACCTCCATGATCACATTCATCACTTTTAGTTACCTGTTTTCGACTTTTCGCACTCCAGAGTAGAAACCGTGGCTGTGGACTCTTCTACCTCAATACCGTCCGTAACTATCGACTCGATCACCTCCATCCCTGCGGTCACTGCAGGTTAATGTAGCTCTAATAATAATAGTAATAATATCTATATCACTTACTGCCGTTTTACTGTAATCGCGGAATTTAACAACGCTAAGCTGGTAGCGATGACTCCTTCCCTACATCGATGACTATAACAACAACCTGAGCCAAAAACAGGGCGGGTTCGTGCAGAGGATGATGGGAAATCGAGTTTTGAATTGAGTGCGCACACATCTGTTCTTCGTTTAAAACAATGATTGTACTATATTTTGTATTATTATTTTGGTATAAAAATGAGCAAATATATAAATATAAATACACAGTTAAAGTTGTGTATTTATGTTGTACTTACGTCTCGCTTAATATGCACGACATCTGTTTATTGAGACTACACTACCCATAAAGCAGCGCGCCCGGGCTGCCCGCTCCCCCCCGCCTTCCCCTCCCCATTCGTTGTTCTGCAAAAGATGGCGTCAGTGCAAAACCGAGACGATTGCGTTTGTTTGAACGCACGAGACCGGCCGCGCGGAAGGTAGACTCTTGTAAAATCATTCGAAGTCTGCGACTAAATATCGATACAAATCCACACAACAGATTTTTGCCGCCCGCGTTTGCGTTTAGTTTGGAATTGGCCTACTTTCAGGCCTGGTGTTATTTTCGAGCGGACATGGGGGGCAGGTAGAAAACTACAATTCCCAGAAGCCTTTGCTGGAGGGTGTTTTTTTCTTCTCAGACACACGCGTTCTATGGTAATTGTAGTTTTTTTAGGCTCCACACAGCACACAGTATAGTTTAATTTAATTTACACATTTAAAAGTTTAGAAACGCGCTTAGCATGGAGTTCAACATTATGAGCACCTGTTTAGAAGCGTATTCAGTATAAATGTTGCTGAAAATAAGGATTATTCGTGCTGTAAACCAGTAGAAAGGAGAGTTATTGTGTGGGCTGGGTAAGTTAACTAATCATGGCAGCTCAGGTAGGAAGAGAAAGGAAACACCCTAAAGGTGGTCCAGCCAGTGCTAGAGAAGCTAACTCTGAGTCTGTGGAGTCCTCGCTGTCCTGGTGCCTGGCCCAGTTAACCAAACAAAGCTCCTCAGCTGAGAGACCCAGCACTGGACTGACTGGGGCAGATAATAATAAACCAGTCAGTGGCAGGGAGGCTGATAAAAGGCTCAAAGCTGGGCAGTGGAAGGCCCTGGTGGCCATCCGGACCCACCACATCAAAGGTGGAAGGAGCAGGATAGCTCAGTACCAGGCTAAGGGGGGGCTGCCTCCTTTATTGGAGATCCTGCGCAGGCCTGAAAGCTCCAGAAAGATTTTGGATCTTGCCCTCAGCATCCTGGCCAACTGCTGCACTGAAAAGGAAACTCGAACAGAGGTAAGAGGAGGCGTCTGAGTATTCATATGCTGTGCCATATTTAAGACTTTAGAACTAAAGGCAGAATCAAAGCAGCAGCTGTCCCTAATGCTTTTTCTTTTTTAAAATGAAAGCAAGGTTTTTCAAAATTTGGGGAGAGGATATTTTAAGCATTTATTTCTTTTATTGTTGATGATTTTGGCTTACAGTAAAAAAAAAAAAAAAAATCACTGTCTCAGAAGATTAGAATTCTATATAAGACCAGTTGGTACTTTCGGCAGTGCACAGTCCAAGGTCTAGTGATGGTTTAAAGAATCATGTCATCTGCTGGCGTTGGTCCATTGTGTTATATCAAGTCCAAAGTCAGTGCAGTGTTTGCCCAAATAATATTACAGCACTTTATGCTTCCCTCTGCTGACAACCTTTATGGAGATGCAGATTTCATTTTCCAACACGACTTGGGACACTGCCCATACTGCCAAAAGTACCAAATGGTTGTATATAATATTCAAATTGTCTGAGACACTGATTTTGGGGTTTTCATTGGTTGTAAGCTATCAACAAAAAAAAAACTCTTAAATAGATCACTCTGTGTGAAATACTGCTGTATAATCACATTTTGAACTGAATTACTAAAATAAAGTAACTTTTCAATAATATTCAATTTTTTAAAAATGCACTGGTATTCATTCCAAAAGCAGATGGGGTCTGGTAGGCTTTGCCAAGTGATTTTCTGACCATGTCAAGTGTCTTTACGTACTTGCATGGTAGGGTTTGTTGGGTGGATTAGTTTCTTATGACATAGCTTTATTATACAAACCCTTCATGTTTTTGTCTCACTTCTTTCAGGTGAGAAAGCTGGATGGCATTTCTATTGTTGGTAAGTCATTTTAAGTCAAAATATCAGCACTCCTGTGATGTTTTACTTAATTTTATTTTGAATGTTATTGCTGTATGTACGCTCATGCTGTGATGCTGTTTAATATTTGCAGTGGAAGTTCTTAAGAGGCATTCGTCTGTGGAGTCGGTGGAGAATCGAGCAGCCCGTGCTTTAGGAAATCTTGCCATGGACCCTGAGGGCTCTGCAAACGTGCACTCTGCAGGTTCGGTGTACTCTGAGCTTTATTAAGTGTCATGTTACAGTGATTTACAAATTGTGGAGGCAGTCTGGCCTTTGGAACATCGTGGATGCTCTGTTAGTTAATTTTTTTTAAATTAGCATGTGAGAACCCTGGCTTGCTCCAAAATAGCTCTTGTGTGGTTTATTTGAAGCATGAATGAATGAATCATACTTCATACTGGTACAAAGTTTAATGACACCTCAGTATTTAAAATGTAATAATTTTTTTAATTGGCGTTCAAGCTGTTTAGGTCCAATGAATAACCAAAAATGTCCATTGACTTCAAATGCTATAAGGTACGAAGTAAATGCTACATAATTTATTTAACATTGATGATTAACAACTTACAGCTGGCCTTTAGCAATTAAAGTAAATTTTGCTTTAAAAATTGATGCAAACAGTTTAAAAGCTCTTTTTTGTGTGTAAAGCCAGTGCTGGAACAGGTTGTGCTGTCCTCTGCAGTATTTACACAACAGTGCACATTCAGATCATTATCATAATGACTAGAAAAAGTCACACTGATAAAGCATACTAACTCTGAAAAGTGAATATCTTTTGTTTTTAAAGCAATTACAAATAAAGCTTACATTATTAAATTCTCTTTGGCCCTGTCCACACAAAGCTGGGTATTTTTAAAAATTGAGATTTTTGTCTGCTTTTTTGCCTGCAGTCCACATTGCTTTTCTAAAAACGCCTTGTAAGGTGTCTGCCTGACTTGCAACAGCATTAGAAGACAAGTTTATGAGGGTCAACAGAATAGAAAACTTTAAACTGCAGTTTTGTCAGGTGGAGTGGAAGAAAGAAAGTAATTATGAAAATTGTAAAAGTAGAGAATCACTGGCAGTGCCCTCCTGATAACCATTGGGTGTTCTAAACTTTTTGTGCGAATTGTGCACACACAACACAGATAGGTTAAAGACAGAGGCCACACTCGATCAGTCTCTAAAAACACAAGTATGTTAAATATGGTTGTGTGGTCTTGTTTTGCCTTGAAAACATCTAAAAAGCTTATTCTGCTCACAGACTTACTATTTCCCTTTGTCATGCAGGTGGTGTTCCTCCACTTATTCTCTGCCTGACTCTTTCCAACCCTCCATCTTGTCCTTCACCTTCCTCACCTCCCTCCTCTCCTTCTGCCCTTCCCCCGGCTCCGATGCCTTCCTGCCCCAAACTGGAGCGCGCTCAATCTGCCGCCCGTGCTCTGCTCTACCTGTCAGACACCCCAGCCAACCGACTGTCGCTTCTGTCTCAAGGAGCCCTGTCGGCCTTGGCTTTTTTCATTGCTCCGGAATACCCGGCAGGCTTGAGGCGGGCGTCACTCCGTGCGCTTCATGAGTTAACCCGGGGCTGCGGCACTGAATGCGCCAGAGAGATGTCCGGGTCTGGGGCAATGGCTCAGCTCGGGTTGCTGGCTTCAGGAGAGGGAGAGGCGTCTCTGGAGGAGCTAGCTTTAAAAACGCTGGCCAATTTGTGTTCCCAAGGCTGCTTGCGCCCGCTGGTGGGCTCCCTGGGAGTCATTCCCAAATTTGCGGAAGAAGTTAAAAAGGATCCTTTAAGGTCAGGCATCTTTTTCAAAGCTTTATGCCTCTGCTGCAAAGAAGCCGTGAACCGGGTTAAAGTGAAGGAGAGCGGTGGGCTGGAGGTGCTGATTAACTTCCTCTCAGCTCATCAGAACCATCCGTTCACTCGACTGGCCATTTTGGCTTGCGTGGACTTCGTCTACGATGAGGCAGCTCTGGAGCAACTGCAGGAACTGGGCCTGGTGCCGCTTCTGGTTCAGCGGCTGGTGGATCTGGCTAGAGGAGAGGAGCTGAGCACTGTCAAGATAGATGCAAGCCTCTCTTTAAGTGGTGCCAGTGAGTTGATGACGTCTTGCTTCGATTCGTTTGACTTCCCTCCTCCTGAAGGGAGCAGAAGAGAGGAGGTCGGGAAAGAGCAGGGGTCTGGCTCCTCCAGCTTCCTCAGCCTCAGGTAAGCCCACAGTGTTTTTAAAATGTTATTGTATTGTACAGTATTCTAACTGAGGTCAAGTTCTAGCGATTAATCTCTATGTGACATCTTTGCTATAGGTCCTGGCTGGTGTCTGAAGGTTTGATCTCTTCAGAAGGGGAGCTAATGGAGTCCCCGTGCGGAACAGATGGAGATGTGGGGACTCCTAATCCCTCCTGTTCTCCATCATCCTCTTGCTCATCATCTTCATCAGGTTTTACACCTCTTTTTGATGTTCTTTGCACAGCTCTGCCCCTATCGAAGCCTCACTCGTCCCCAAGGCCCAAACCTTCCCGGCTTTCTGCCTCCAGCTCTCCTGTTCCAATGATGCCACAGAGCGTGCAGAATAAGACCTCCCCCACATCTCCTTCTACTACTATACTGCCCACCTGCACCTCCACTCCACAAGCCAAACCTCCAGTCCCTCTCATTTGTCCCGCCAAAGTTTCGTCCCCTCCCAGGAAGCGACTCCGCACATATTCATCGTCCTCTTCCTGTTCTACTATTTCCTCTTCTTCCTGCACCTCTTCTACAACCTCTCGGTCCAGTCTGGTATCTTTGGAAGCCCTTCCAATAATGCCAAAGACTCCGATCTATCAGCACCCCTACCACCCTGAACCGTGGACCCCAGAATCCCCCATCCTTCTGCTGCTTTCTCGCTTCTCTCACGCCACAGACCCAAGCGGTGTGCTCATAAACGCATCAGTGATCTCTGGCCTGCTGTACTACCTCACCCACCATCAGGACCCCAGCAGCCGATGTTTCCGCATGCTGGGGAGGCTCAGCTGTAACCCCAACTGCCTGCAGGCTCTCATTCGAACCGGGGCAGTGGCTCTTATCAGACACAGGCTGTGCCTCGGAGAGGTGGACCGAAGGAGGGATGGAAGGAGAATTGAAAAACAGCCTGATCGAGTCAAGGCCAAAATCAGACAGCTAGGTTTGTGCAGTTTTTTTTTCTCATTGGATTTTATTTGCTTATGATCATAAAAAATATAGCACAAAAAGTATAGAAATTTATGTTTGGTAGATGATTTGTGTATATTAAGTTATTGTGTATATTAAGTTAATAGTATATTTTATATTTTACTACCAGTTTATTATTTTATTGCCAGCCTATTCTACTTTACTTCTGTAATCCGTGATGTGACAAATCTGATTTAATTTGATCTAAGACTTATTGCCAAGAAGCATTGTAACAACAAAGAAATAATCTACCAAACACAAATTTCAGTTTACTTTTGTTGCTATGTTTATATGTATATTTCGATGAACACTATCTCCTGTTTAAAGCAATACTATCTATCAATTTTCCTTAAATTGGCAGCTACAGTTTTAAAACAGTAATATGTAAAGCAGTAACTGGTGTGTTTTGCTTTCGGACACCCCCCAACAGTTGGAAAGTGTAACTTGCACTGTAAGGCTACGCTTTAAACATGCTTTGTAGACACGATAAGAGCTACAGAACTGGTATCTGAAGTGAAAGAAGAATTGAAATGAAACTGCAGAGTAATATTTTCCAAATATAACGTTAGCTATGCAGCTTTACACAGTTCTGGCGAGTGTTCTCCTTCCCACCAAAGCTACAAAAGTAGTGCAGTAAGCAACAAGCATGCCATGCCTGAAGCAGCAATAATACATTGCGGCACTATTTTCATGATTACTGTCAGTAACCAAGAGTCACAATGATTTTGAAGCTGATATTTTAAGACAAAATGCTGCTTAGAGTGATTTTGTATTGTTCTGGGCTTAGTTATACTCTGGTTCTGAACAAAATTGCAGCAGCTTATATGTATAACATTTTATTGAGAGTATTGCATGGTATACAATTAAATTGTAAGCTTTTTTTCTTGTAGGTCAGGGGCTGCTGACTAATGTTCGAGTTCAGAGCGAGACTGGATTTGGCTCTGGAGTTCTCAGCCACATTTTTCTCTCAGGCTCAGAATCTGACAAGCTGTACTGTGTGCTCTCCTTACCTTTAATAACCAGGTATGTTCTGCTGTCCAGTGCTTGGGTGTGGTGTTTGTGTGGGGTTTTAAATCAAGTACCATAAAAAAAAACTCTTTATTAACCCTTTCAGTTCCTGCATCTATTACAATGGACCTCATGTGTTTTATTTATTTTAAAATGTTTTGTTTCACATAAAACTCTATTTGAGAGCTGTTGTCCTTCAGAATAGACCATGAACCAGCCAATAAACAAGTTTACTGATCAATGTAACAGTAACTTAACCCCACGCACTATGCTGGTAAAACATCAAATTTTTACTAATTTAATGTGATTTAGAACACTTTTCAATCATGATTTTACAGTTTGGGATGGTTTATGAATCAAAAGCTCAATATGAAATATTAAATATTACACACAGGCTTCCAATGCAATAAAAAAGCTGTTAAATATTTTAGTTAATTGGATTTATTTGCTATATAGAATTTATAGTAGAATATGCATTACAGACACTGGAGATAATTCAGGTCTGAAAGGGTTAAATAACCTGCTTCAGTTATTTGTGTTCATAAACACAGACCGTAAAATGTTGCAAATTATGTTCTGCCAAAATTATCTGTTTATTTAAATTCAGTTACTAAAACAAATTAAACAAGTTTTGAAACCATTTTTATAGGGGCCAAATCTTATTTGAGTTCAGCAATCATCTTATTTGAGTTCAGTAACTAAAAAAATGAAAACACACTTGCATACATGATTTTTTATTTTATATTACATTTGATATGTCTGAAATTTATTGCTTGAAATGTTAAAGAGAAACTAAAACATGCATAACACAAATTTGTTTAACTACTTACACTCCACTGAGTTGCCTTTACAAGTTTACTCAAGTAATGTTCCACACTTTAGAAATCTGTATGAATATTTCTGGCGCATGCAGAATTCAAGTTTTTCAAATTATTTAGGATAATTAACCTTGAATATGAAAAAAACTATTATACACTTTAAATATTTAAAATGTTTAAAAACTTTAAGATGCACTGACACATCTGTTATTTTTGTTTTGCAGTAACAGAGTTCTTCTGAAGAAGCTCCTCTTGGACAGCGGAGGCTTGTTGTTTGCTCTTGAACCTCTCAGCTGGCTGGATGTTGGTGACGATGAAGAAAGCAATGACTCTGATAAATGTAGGACATTCCTCTCTGCTTGGTTGTGTGCACCGGAACAGGTCTCCCTTCCCAAACTGCATTCACTGTACATCTCCCTTCTGATTGGCTGCCTCTCGAGTGTCCTGGTGGCTTCTAAAGTGGAGTTGGAAAGAAGAAAGAGTGGAGCAGATGCTGGAGTGGTGGTGGAGGTACCGGTCAGTCCGATGAAGAGTCCATCAACTGTGGAAACAAGAGACCAAGAGTCCAATCAGTGTCCACAGGCCTCCTGCGTCTGTCCTTACAAAGCATCAACCCACAACCTCAGCTTTCTCCTGGACGATGGCACTCTGCTTACGGCTAACCGAGAAGCGATTGCTGGAGATGAGGGCGTGGAGGAGGTTGGATCTGAATACTTCCGTGCTTTGCTGAGGGGTGGCTTTGGTGAAGCATGTGAGTCCAATTCTATTCCCATCAGGGATGTGAGTAAAGGGATGCTGCTGCCTGTCCTCCATTATCTTCACGGCTGCCGGATGAAGAACTCAAGTCGTGATGGGTGTTGTCGTGTTTTGACCTGTTTGGTCTCTGCAGGGCTGAAAAGTCCAGAGGTTGGTCCTGAGACCTTTCAGAAAAGCCCCTTGGCTGAGGTTCTGATTGGAGCCAGTAGGTTTTTGGTACCTACATTACAGAAAGAAGCTGAGGACTTGTGTATATCCCTGCTTTCTCTCTCTGTGGCTTCTCCATCTCCAACGAGAAGTCCATCTAAATTAAGTGCATCAGAAGACCAAGCTAAAAAGACCAAACCTGACATGGGTTCTGCGTGTAAAGAATTAACACAGTCAACACAAATGTCTAAGACCAGGGGCCGGGACACTCAGCAGGCAGCAGAGCAGGAGGCTGCAGCGGATGATGATCAAATCATTGGCCTTGGTCGTTTGCGGTACCTTCTCCCCCAGACGTACTCGTTCTCTCAGCGCTACTGCTACTCCAGCTTGGGCAGGGCCTGCCTGTCAATTCTGCTGCGGCCTCAGGAAGTCCAGAACTCCAGGTTGCCTCCATCGCTGTCTGCTGACTTTTTCCTCCGACTGGTTAGAGAGGTGGACAGTATTGAGAGCCTGTGTCAAGACCTGCTCAGTATGGTTACTGTGGCACTAAGCTGATGCTGCTGTTGTGTGGTGGTAGGATAAGTGGGGGAAAAAAGCCTTTGTGTAACCTCTAACATGCAGAAATGTTTGACATCCATTAAACCTGGAATTGCAAAGTAATTCTGATAAACATGAGTTACTTTGACTGATAATTTAACTGAACATGACAACTGAATTATATGGCTTATATGTAATTATACGAAAAAGCTTTATATAAGCTTTCCATTGGAAAAAAAAATCACTGTTAAATTATAAAGGAGAAAACACACAGATAATTTTAAAATAATGACCAAAAATGGTCAAAACATTTCTCCACATATGTATGGATCTAACAAGCCTAATAAGATTAAATTAGTGTAGAATGGTACGTTGTGTCATCATATTCGTAACAGTTGTTCAGTACCAGCAAATGACTGAGGATGAACAGTATGTTGGAAGTTAATTTCATCCTCAAAAACTTTTTCAAAGTGCAGACCCCTGACCCATAAAGGCTGGACAGAAGTACCTTGAAGATCTTGGACAAAGACTGGTAAATGTGACCAGTGATGTGAGAAATAAAAAAAAGTTTTGATCTGAATTGAACTGAAAAGGGTTCCAATATTTTTGGGAACAACAGGAGCAGAAGGAAATCTATTTTATTTTTATCTTAATTTTTGGACCCGGAATTCTTTTCCCCTCATGTACAGTATGGACATCAAGTGGATTTTTCGTTTAATTTATTATTGTTTTCTCTTTTTTTATTGACTAATGCCATTAGTTTAGTACCTTAGTGTCGGTTGAGCTACTGTCTGTGTGGTTATGCATTGTTTCCCACCGTTATTTCTTTAAAAATATGGCCTGTCATCACATTAACATGCATAAATTAACTTTACCATTTGGGCCTAAAGGATATATTGATGCTGCATTAAAAAGCTAATTAATTTACTCAGTGATTCGTTATACTATAAAAACAATTCTCTCTATATAAATATATAGATATATATATACTGAAGTAGTTTGTGACCTTGTACAGTGTATTATTATGTTTATTAAGGAAATGTCAGGGATAGAGTAATGTTTACGTTCTATTTTTCATTTGTAAGTTTTGCAAAAAAGAAAAACTACAGAAAAACTGAATGTATGAAGTGTCAGAAGCCGACTGGAATCAGCTGGTTTAATGTTTTACTGTACATTTTTGCTGTCACACAAAAGGTTTTGTACACAAGTTTAATATATTGTGAATCTGGCAGATATTCTTTATATTGTTTCAAAATTTCATGACAAATGGACCAATAGAAATTACTTTACTAAAAATGAATTGCTTCCCTCCTCTAGTAAAGATGCTTTTTTGGAGATACAAGGTTTTTGGGTGACAGCGACAGTATGCAAATAATAATAAAATTTAAGGCCAAAATCACAGGAATCTTTGTCCTCTTAAAATCTCTGAATAAAAAGCCTCTGCACTACAACTGTGTGTGTTTACTTTTTCATAAATATATCTTTACAGCTTTTATAATGATGTACACTTTCTGATAAGGGGTCATTCTCACTATAAAAAAAAAAAATTGATTCATTCTAAAAGCATCTCAAAATCAAAAAAATATTACTAGTGATGTATCTCAAAATTACTTACTTACTGACTTACCATTACAAAAAAATGAGAGTATCAAAATAATGGGCTAGTATCTAAAAAAAAAGAAACAAGAAATTATGTCACAGTAGTGACTTTTTAAGTATAAAAAGTATAATATATTTTTGTCTTTTAAATCTATAGATTGGCATCTGAAAATAAAAACTATATAGTATCTAGAAATAATGTTCCTACAAAAAGAGAAATTATCTAAAATGTTTGCATCTAACAATAAAATACTATTTTATTATTAGATTATATTTTAAGACTTAGCATCTCAATATAATTATATTACTTTAAAATAAAGACTTAGCATTTTAAAACAATGAGATAGTAACTTAATATAAAGACTAAGCATCTCAAAACTTTTAAATAGTACCTCAAAATAAAGACTTAATGTCTCAAAACAATGAAAAAGTACCTTAATATAAAGACAGTGTCTCAATATAATTATAATACTTCACAATAAAGACTTAGCATCTCAAAACAATGAAAAAGTACCTTAATATAAAGACAGTGTCTCAATATAATTATATTACTTCACAATAAAGACTTAGCATCTCAAAACAATAAGATAGTACCTTAAAATAAAGACTTAGTATCTCAATATAATGATATTACCTCAAAATAGATACTTAGCATCTCAAAACAATGAGATATTACCTCAAAATAAAGACTTAGCATCTTAAAACAGAGATAGTTCCTCAAACTGAGGACTTAGCATCTTAATATGCTATTGCCTCAAAATAAAGACTTTGCATTTTAAAACAATGAGATTGTACCTCAATATAAAGACTTAGCATCTCAAAACTATTAAATAGTACCTCAAAATAAAAACGTAATGTCTCAATATAATGATATTACCTCAAAATAGATACTTAGCTTCTCAGAACAATGAGATATTACCTCAATATAAAGACTTAGCACCTTAAAACAGAGATAGTTCCTCAATATAAACAATTAGCATCTCAAAACAATGAGAATATATCTTGAAATAAAGACTTAACATCCGCAAATGTGACTTAGCATCTCGAAACCTTTTCATAATAAAGAGATGGTATCTCAAAAGAGTGAGACATTTTATTACAATAATGGTATGAATTGGATTTATATACGTGTTTTGACAGAGTTGCCAGGTTTGCGGTTTTCCCGCCAAATTGGGCTTGTTTGCAAATCCAGTCGCGGGTGAAAATTCAAGGGTGGCGGGATACGTTTTTTGGGCTACTTTTAAAATAATAATAATAAAAAAGTGGGTGTTAAGGTAAAGTTAAGTCGTACACTCATAGTTGTTTTGTCATTTGCTTCAAACGTCTGACAGACATATTTTTTGGGCTAGTTAAGCTTCTAAAGGGCGGGATTTAGATTGACTTTGGGCTGGATATTTTTGTTGGACCTGGCAACCCTGTGTGTGCGTTGTAAGTTTAAGTAACTCGTCAGGTTCTCCAGAATGTCTGTAGATCAGTTTGGTGAGTTGCAGTGTGTGTTTATTAATGTAATGAAGAGCATTTTAAAGAATGGGAGGTAAGAAATTAGAATGATTATTTATTATATATTTGTGTTAAACACATTATATTCATGTTTATAAAAAGACACGTGGTTTATTTGTGTCATTCAGAAGCTGAGCCGCTGAGCACTCAGAGCAGGAACAGGGTTTAGGGTGCAAAGTTAATCCTGCACACCAGGTGGCGCTGTTCTCAGTGGTGACTGTCCTCATAACCAGTGGGCAGGGCGTTGGTGTGAGAGTTGTGGAAGAGAGAGTGGTTTCCATCACCCCAGGGCCAGGGCTGAAAGAGAGAGAGAGAGAAAGAGGACAGTCTTATGGAGTGAATTTTGTGACAAAAGTTTTACACAAAAAAATAAAATCTGCAATTAAAATGTTAAGAATTAAAGGGAAAAAATGAGAAATATATTGCAAATCTATATTTTTAAATATACTTAGTTACTTTATCATTCTTTGCAGTTATATGAAAATTTTTTCAGTTTGGATTTTGGACTTTGCTTTTTGTGTGTTTTTGTGCATTTTGCTGCTGAAGACTGCAAATAATAAAAAAAAGTAATTAAGTGTATTTAAAAATATATTTTTGCTAGATTTTTTTTCTCTTTTGAACTTGCAACATACACTTTTCCTTTTGATTCTTAAAATATTAATTGCAGATTTGATCTTTTAGCACAAAATTCATACAATCTGCCTATAATATATTCTAAAGGAAGAGAGCATAGATCTGTAGAGGTTCCTAATGCATCCCGCACATTTTTATCCCAGGATAGAGCTAGCGATGAGACTGATAACCGCACGGTGTCTGTTTCTTGAGGAGGTGATTATTCATTGTACTGACTGTCACTGAATGCAATCAAATCCTCACAGAAATGTTCTAAAATATACTAGTAGAAAACTTTCCCTGAACAGTAGAAACTGTTACTCCAACAAAAGTAGGATAAACACTTATATAAACTTTTTAATACCAACACCCATTCCTTTTGTTCATATACTGTGTGTATAGAGTACATACAGAGAGTGTATGCTTACCTTGGTGCGAAGGCGCAGGTGCGAGTATGGAATGAACTCTGGTGTCTCGTGGGAGTGAGAGGTCATCTTCAGGTAAGCATTGACCATGCATACAGCCACGCCCGGCAAGGCCACCACGAACGACAGGATCTTCCAGGTCTTTGCTGTGATCAGATCAATAACATTACTGATATATGGCATTATAGATCAGCTTGCTGTTGCTTAAATTATTACATTTTTGTAACTCAGACTCTTATTTTACAGTTTTAAGACCCTTAAATGTTATTTTATTGTGTGCTTCCAATTCTAATGTAATATGGATGGGGAAGTAAATTTAATTAACATAAAGAACTTCACTGTAGCCAGAACTTAAACTCCTAAACCTATTGTTGTGTACGCTAGATCCCACAGAGTGGAGACCTTATAACATTAGATAAAGGGCCCTTTTTCTCAATTGTGTCTTAAAGGCACATGGTGCAACATTTTTTAGTTAACCAATGCCTTTTATACTGTTTTAGATAATTAAATGAGTCATTACTAAGTGAGTGAAGGTTCTCTTGCCCGCCATTGTGGTCTTTAGGGGAAAACTTGCAGGTTTAGGAGCCCTTGGCCCGCACCCATGGGCTCACAAGTCTTGGGCATTGTAAGAGTCAGTCTTCCTTTATGACAAATACTAGGAACACGCCTCCAGCAAAGAGCGAGAGGCAGGCTAGCTGCTAGCAGCTCTAAAATCTTGTAGGTTTATCATGACGGAGAAAACAGGAGAAAACAGCAAGGGAGCCGAGCCTTCCGGCGAGAGCTAAAGGGCTGATTGTAAGAAACACTGGGATGATTTCTCTCTTTTTGTGTATATTTGTACTTTAACTGTTGTTGTTTAACTGTTTTTATGGATGTGGTCTGTTACTAAATAGCTAAGTAGCTGGTGTGGATGTTTGTATAGTAAGTTAGCTAGCTCGCTAGTTAGATAACTGCCTTTACATCGCATGCTTTTTGGCAGACTTGGCTCATAATAGAAGTTCAGTCCAGGTACGTGTATTTATTTTCCTAGATACCCTGTAATTTGGTGCCAGTGTTGGGCACGTTACTTTAAAAAAAGTAGTTAGTTATAGTTACTAGTTACTTCTCCAAAAAAGTAACTGAGATAGTAACTAAGTTACTCCACTATAAAAGTAATTATAGTGATTCTGTATTTTATATGTTTAATGTTTTTGCCTGATTCTTTGTCCTGTAATCATGTTTCTGTAAAGCTGCTTTTTGCCAACACCAGTTGTAAAAAGCGCTATACAAATAAATTTTATTTGATTTGATAAATTAAAATTAAATTTAGAAAAAACATTAAATTAATAAAAAAAAACAGAAATGAAAAATGAAATGTATAAATGATAACTGACAGCTTAAATTAGTAGAGAAGAATTAGTAGAGAAGAAAATAAATTATATAAATAAGACCAAATTTAGAACAGAAAATATGCCAACAGTTTTAAAAATGTAACAAATTGTGCAATTAAAAATTGTTGGTCATCTCCATCAAGACAAAAGCAGAGTACAGTGAGTTTTCTTTAGTGACGAGTCCTGCTTTTGTCTTGTTGGTGAAAAATTGCCAAAGGAATAGGTCTCTCTGCAACAGACAGACATAAACCTATTGGCATCATGCCAAATGTAACAACATTTAAACATATAAACATATCAACATATAAATCATTTCACTGTTATTCTGTGTTCTGTAAAGATCGTAGACTAAATTAAATATACAGTATGATCAGTGAAATAACATCATACACACATATATAAATAAGTATATAAACATAAAGATCAGACCTCCTCCCTCCTGGCCGTGTGATGCAGCAGCCAGGACCCGCCGTGCCACCATCGACGAGGCCATCCCTCTGCAGAGCAGACAATTAACAGAGATTAATCACATTACACCTGCTATATATACTAATGAGATTACAGCGTCTGAGGTGAGATAAACAACAACAATCTGGAGTAAAGTGTCAATCACGATGAGGGACTTGAATTAAAGCTGCTGTTTATGATAAATCTGTAATTAAAGACATTGCTCTAGACAGTAGCAGTTTACTGGTAGTGTGTTAACACCTTAATCTGACCTACACCAATTAATTTAATAAATATACTTCTATTAAGACATTTTACTGTGTTTGCATTTAATGTCATTTAAAAAAACAATAACAAAGTAAAATATATTACTATTTTCCACATTTTTCCTCCTTAAAATGTAATAAAACCCAATTATATAGTAATATATTACAAATGATCAAGCTGAAAATGTAATAAAGAAAAAAGAAAAAAAAAAGAAATATTACAAAATATAAAACTTAAAATTTAATAAAATCCAAAAATATAGTAAGATACCAAAAAATGCCAAAATACAAAATAAAATAAAATAAGTAATTTTATAGAAATAAATTAAAATTATATTAAGAAGTAATTATCAAATAAAATGGTTATAAAACCTAATAAAGTATTATACAGAAATATATAAAAAGGGTGAAGTCTTGTGTTCTCCCAAAATGTATTAAGATATTTGAAATATAATAAAACCCACGAATATAAAAAGGTTCTAAAATGAATTGAACTAGAAATGTACTGTAATTTCTTTATTGATATAAATGGTATTTTATGAACTACCAAGTTAACACAATATTATATAATATTACAATTGTACAATTTAAATACTTTATGCCGTGTTATTATGGAAATTATTGGTATATTATTAATATTAAATGTAACAAGACACAATCACTATTACTGAATAGTGAATTATAGCTTTACATTTTGTTTTTTAAATTTATTTTATTAACAAATTTATTTTTATATTTGATCCTATATATTGTAATAATTTGAAATTGATTTGAAAATATAACCCCATTATTATATGTTATTATTATTTAGGCTAAGGCCTACTCTTCTACCAGGATTTCTAAATGAACACTGTCCTTCAGAAGGTTACTTTATAGGTCAAATATAAAACTATTAAATATCAACATTCACAATTCTGCGCATTAAAAAGTCTGTACAGATGTTTATAAAGTTTAGTTGTAATATTGAACTCTGTCCTACAGGAGTAAAGCAGGCTAATCAGTGAGGGGTCTTGTGTCGTATTAGTTTAAGGATATATAAATATTGCAGTATATAATACAGTGTGTTCCTGTGATATTGATATAACAGAATAATATTACAGTAAAAGAAACAGAGCTCACTCACACTCAGGTGGAGTTGTTTGTTCTTTTCTTTGCTGATCGACTTCCAGTCCACTTTCTCTTTCTCCTCTGCTTGTTTGTCCTTCAGTCTGTCCTGCTGTCTGCCAGAAGGCTCCTCCCCCCGCAGGCCGTCCCTTTGCCTTATGTGATAAAGTTTATATTTGGAGGAGTGCAGCAGGCTGGAGTGCAGTGGGGGGAAAGCAGGTGAGGGAGAGCTGGTAGTTAGTGTGTGAGAGAGGATCTGAACGTGTACAATCAACCACCCTTAACTCTGACTACGTGATCACATGCAGGTGTGCATGCAGACCTGTATTTAAGTCTTTGTGGGGACCAAATGGGCAGCATGCTTGAAAACACTTAAAAAAATACACTATAAGATAAAAGTACAGTACTAGACAAGTTCAAGTTTGTACACACTTACTCAGTTCTTATTTATACTGAAGGAATATAATGAAGGTTCATCATAAGTTCATCATGTAGTAACTTAAAACTGATAAACCAACCAAAATACTAGACTAGATTTTAGTATTTCATTAGGTATCTCTAATGAACTAATCATGTGCAACAGAGTTAGCTCTTGCTCTTCCTTTCCTGGGGCGGTCATGATGAGAGCCAATTTCTTCATAACGTTTTTGTGGATCTTAGTGAATGCACTTTAGATACTTTTAAAGTTTTAGATTTTTTTTTTAATGGAAAAAATTAAAATAATATTAAAATACTTTTTCTTTACTTAGTTGGTAGTTCTTGCCATAAATGGATTATAACATTACTCAAATAGGACTATTCACTGTTTACCAACTCTACCTCTTCACAACTTTACAACTGATGATCTCAAACACATTAAGAAGCAAGAAATTCAAGTTATTAACTCTTGATAAGTTCAGCACAGCTGAATCTAAAATAGAGAAAAAATTAAAATATTGAAAAAAACAGTATCTGTGTCTTCAAGGCAAGCTCCCGTAGTGTTGGAATTTGAATTAGATGTGTCCAAATTGAGTCTGAATTGGTGTTTTTGATGGATTGTGAATGTTTCTAGAGAGAGACAGTCTGTTCATAGATTTTCCTAGTGGTTAATGTTAATGTATTTTTGCTTTCCAGTTCATAAAGATGGTTTTCTTGTTGATGACTAGCTTTCTAGTGGACTTCCAAGTCAATATTCCTCCCTTGGGGTTACTGTCTGATTCGTTTTTATGTTTAAACTTTATTGAGGATGTCTTTTCTACCCATTAAATCATTTTTTGCATTATAATTTGATGACTTAACCTCTGTTTTTGTCATGTAGTGTGTCCCTGACCGTTCAGTGGCATGACTTTTGCAACCTGTACATATTTCTTTAAACCACTTAAATACATTGTTTCAGTAGACGACACAGTAGTCGAAGTTTATAATATTGCAAATTTGTCTTTTCCAATGTAAATGATTTTTAATTTTTGGGAAAAATCACAAAAAGCGTTACAACCATCCCTGGCCTCCCCTACTTCAGACAGATGTATTGCTTTTGGCTGATCTTAAAAACAAAAATTTACGAGTCCACTTCAGCCTGAGACCACAACAAGATCAAGTCCAAATCAAGTTGAGACTGAGCTGTCAGAAATCCAAGACTAACCTTGAGTACTACAACACTAATGTAGATACCACACAAGAACAGGAATAAACACTTATATCTGTGTGTGTGTGTGTGTGTGTGTGTGTCCATGCACGTATTTCCTCAGTAAGTTGCAGGTCTTCTGTTGCTCTGTTGTGTAATATTGAGTATTTCCTTCCTACAGCAGTATCCTGAGCAAGTTAATTTTTAATCTCTAAGCTGTGTTTTCATTCCTGCAGGGTTAAACAAGGGCAACAGTGTTCTTCAAAACTCAAACAGCAGCAACTGTAACAGAGAGGGATTATCCTAGACCTGAACTAAAGTGAAGAAGACTGCATTTCATAACTGTATTTAAACACCACGCCATATATTTTCATGGTACAGTATTTTTCACAATATAAGGCACACCGGATTATATGGCACATTATCAATAAACATCTATTTTCTGGTCTATTTTCATACATAAGGCACACTGGATTATAAGCAGTGATGGGAATAATGGCGTTGAAATACTAACGTTTCTTTTTTCATTATGGAGTAATCTAACTAATTACTCTGACTGTCAATATAACACTGTTACCATTTCCGACACCCCGTTACTGCATGTTACTTTAGCTGCTCAATTAACTTTTTTTTTTAACTTTGCACATACAGGCAAAGGCGCAAGTGTGTGCATTGTGTGTGTGAGTCACAAGGGAGAGGAGGATAAGATAACCGCCTAAGCAATGATTGTTGTCTTTGCTGTCCTGCACTCTATTCATCTTATGAAAGCTTATGAAACACGCTCTGAGAAGGTGGGGGCCGGGGATTGAGGGTTACGGGGGCGAGTAACACAAAAGTAACGCAATAGTTACTTTTACTGGTAACTAGTTACTTTTATAGTGGAGTAACTCAGTTACTTTTTTGGAGAAGTAACTAGTAACTATAACTAATTACTCTTTCAAAGTAACGTGCCCAACACTGATTATAAGGCGAATTATGCAACACAAGTAAGTAACAGGGGTGTCGCCATGTTTCCCTTCTAATTCAGCAGGTCTTGCTGCTGGGTGTGGAAACCTGTAAAGATAAGCTAAGTTAAGGAAACAAAGCTGTAATTCTTAAGAAAAACATTCTCTTTCAAAGTCAAACGAGCACTGAATGTTAATCTACACAGATCTCTAACAGGTAACTGTTTATTTGGGTGAGTAAAGCACTTTTGTTGATCTACAGTAAGCAAGATTCACAAATTTCCACTATAGCTGGGTGCAGCAATATTATCATTAGCAGCTAACAGCTAGCACTAGCTGCATTTAGCGGCTAATGCTGCCAGACAGCGCTACAGTGAGGAACCCTGTGTGTTTCGGTAAATTAGGGTATAATGTGTTGCTTTTTGAGATCTTTTATCCTGCTTCTTGTTGTCAGACAAGTTCTATTTAAATTATTAATTGATTCTACAGGTCAGACAGTAATCAGGAATGATTGTGGGTAGTGAAATTAATTTTTCACATAGGGCCAGGTTGGTTTGATTTGCCTAAAAATTTAAGTATAACAAAAAAGCAAAAACAAAATAAATCTGGGAGGGGGCAAATACTTTTTTACCCTGCACTGTAAAAAGTGAAGCATGGAGCTGTTCATTCAAGCTAATAAATATGATTGAACACATAGTACAATTATTGACTTTATTGTGAAACTCAACCTTTTTGAATTTTGATGTGTCAATTTTGATTCAGACTAAATTAATTACAATTCTGAAGGAAATAAACCAAATGTTTTGGTTCCACTGAAATCATACTCGAAGAAAAGAGATAAGGATGTAATATTTTTAATTTGAATCAAACATGCTTTTTGCGCATGCGCACTGTGGAGCACGGGAGAAGTTGTAGAGAAGTGCTTCAGAGCACTGAGGGAGAGAGGGAGAAAGTGCCTGAACGCGCTCGCGAGAGAGAGAATGAGAGAGGGAGAAAGTGCCTGAACGTGCTCGCGAGATAGCAACGCATGCTTATGGTATTGTGGCGTCGGGACTGGAGGGGGGGCGGAAGGAATTATGGGAGCTCACCCTGTTGGGGGAAGTGGGTGTTTTTCTGCGTGTTTATGTTACTGTTTATCCCAGAGTTTCATGTCATGTTTTATTATCACTGTTCTAGTATTATTCATGTAGTTATCAGTTATGTGGTTGTTTTGTGCCTCACCCTTTGTGTGTTTTCTGTGTGTGGGAGTGGGGTTAGCTGCGTTGGAGCTGTAGTTAGTTTTACTTTCAAAAGTGAAATCCCATGTAAATCCAGCTCTTAGTGTCCTCCTCAGAGCAAAATAAAAAGAGCAAGAGAGCACTGAAACGAATCTCGCTGGTAATCCGTCCTCTTCCATGCCACAGTAACTTCTGGAACTTCTGAATATGCTGCCATGTTTTTTTTTAAAGTTCGGATCAATTTAAATGTATTAGTTTGGTTCCGAAACTGAAATGTAAAGAATTTAACTTGGATCAAGGTGAATAATTAATATTGGGTCGAGTGAAGTAATATGGTTTATGTCAAAATAAAATAATCAGGTTGTAACAATTGACTTTATTTAGATTGAGTGAAGTCAAATAGTTTAGATGCAACAAATGGACATCAATTTTTTTTAATTTGAGCAGGGCTACACTTTTTACAGTGTGATCCCACAACATTTTCACATCACAGCATGTTTGAAGCCAACATACAGGAACATGCAGAACACCTGGTCTACCACAAGATGGCGCACAGGGACAACACTATTTGTATGTCTTGTCTCTAAATGTCTTGTCTCTTACATTTAGATAAATATCTAGTACTTTAGCAAAAATGTTAATAAGGAACCTCAATAATATGTACGGGCTATCACAGGAATTTTTTTCTATCACAGCACTTAAAGTAAAGTGTTTTAAGACTCATTTCTCTTTTGGTCTAAAATATTGGGTCACTTTTGCTCTTTTTCTACTTTTTCCACAAAATTTAAATCTGGAAGCTGTTCTTTATATTATTTCTCGACATTTCATGATGAATGAGCAAATAGAAAATTTCCAAAATGACTTGGAGTCACTTGGAACAAGATTTAGGCAAACAAACAAAAATGTAACTAGTAAAAATTTAAAATATATGTTATACTTAGGAAACTATGGTAGAATGAAAATATACAGTTACACTCTTGCTGCAAAACTCGACGTGCATTTAGGGCTACCTATTGGCATAAAGTTGGTGATCAAACAAACTTTAATATCAGACAAATATAACCTCAGTAAATATAAAAAGAACTTTGTAATTTATCTTTTTATTTATTAAAGGGAAAAAAAAAACAATCTAGCCCTGTGTGAAAACCTAATAACTTGCTTGTGACTCCCTTGGCGGCAAAAACTTCAAGTAAGCTTTACTGATAACTGCCAACGAGTCCTTCACATCTCTGTGGAGGAATTTTGTTCCACCCTTCTTGTTGTAATTTCGCCATATTGGAGTGTTTTCCAGCATTAACCTCCTGTTTAAGATCATCCACAGCATCTCAATCAGACTTTGACTAGGCCACTTCAGAACTTTTTTTTTTTTTTTTTAAGTCATTCAGAGGTGGACTTGTTTGTGTGCTTTGGGTCATTGTCCTGCTGCAGCACCCAAGTGCGCCTGAGCTTCATGAACAGATGGACAGGCATTCTCCTTCAGGATTGTCTGGTAAACAGCAGAATTCCTAGTTCCATCTATTAGAGCATGTTTTTTTCAGGTTGTGAAGCAGCAAAGCAGCCCCAGACCATCACACTACCACCACCATGTTTTACGTTTTTAATGTTCTTTTTCTGAAATTATGTGTAAGTTTTATGCCAGATGTAACAGGACACACACCTTCCAAAAGGTTCCACTTTTGTCACGTCAGTCCAAAGTATGTTTACCCAAAGTTCTGGGGATCATCAAGATGTTTTTTGGCAAATCTTAAATGGGCCGTTGTGTTTTTGGGTGGGTCTTGTGGTTTTTACCTTGGAACTCTACCATGGATACAATTTTCAACCAGTTTTTTTCTTATTATTGAATCATTAAGACTGACCTTAACTGAGACAAGCGAGACTTGCAGTTTTGTAGATGTTGTTCTTGGTTCTTTTGTGACCTCCTGGATGAGTTGTCCATGCCCTTTTGGAATAATTTTGTTCAGACAGGTTCTATTTAAGTGATTTTTTTTAAATTCTACAGATCTGGCAGTAATCAGGGCTGGTTCTGTTTAATGAAATTGAACTCAGCTTTCCAAAAAGTGTGATTAATCAGAGTTAATTTATTTGAATTTATTTATTAATACTTTATTGAAAACACTTTTTCACAAAGGGCTTGTTTGGTTGTGATTTCTTTTAAATGAAATCATCAGTTTAAAAGTTCTTTTTAAATGTACTCAGGCTATATTTGTCAGATTTAAAATTTTGTTTGATAATCTGAAAAATGTATGACAAAAATGCAAAAACAAAAGAAATGTGTAAGGGGGCAAATACTTTTTCCACGCCACTGTACCCCAAAAAACTTGCAGCTGTAAAAAGTGGCTCTACTTATTATTGATAAAGGGGGGCTGAACAATTTTATACGTCACACTTATTCAGATTTTTATTTGATTAAATCTATGTATTATTTTCGTTCCACTTCACATGTATATGCTACTTTGTGTTGGTTTATCACTTAAAATCTGAAAAGCTGTCAGGTGGGAGCAGGAAGGAGATGAGGAGAGCGTTCGCACTTGCGAGTTTTTATTGAGAAACACAAAAACAAACAAACGAGGAACCAAAAACTAAAGAAACACGGAGTACATGGGGACTAGAGGAACACATAACATGACGTTAGATGTACAGCCACGGACGAGGAACACAGGAACAAGGAGAAACATTTATACACACAGAGGGTGACAGGAAACACCTGGACAGGGTAACAAGGAGGCGGAGCTACAAACAAAAAGGTAAACAACAGGGGCGGAGACAATGGGATAAACACAGAACACATGGGGAGGAAGTAAATAAACACAGGGACAGACCAGAGAGATGTAATAACCGGACAAGAACGTGACAATAGCTCACATCTGTGAATAGTCCAGATAGTACCAGACGAGCTTCATGCTGTTGCACGGAGTTTCTGGTCAAGCTTTTTCCCTCTTGGAGTACCAGAAATTTTCTTTAAACCTGGATTGGGCACTTTCATTTAGATTTATTTAGTATTCTTTACCATCTCAACCTCCAAATACCTGCTTTTTGCACGTATCTTAAATTCATTAGCAAAAATGATAAACACAGATCTTACACAGTTTACAGTTGAAAGCATTACTTTGCTCTTCTGGAGCTCTGGCTGGGTTTAAGTGTCTGGGACAAATGGCAGAACTTAGAGAGCAGAGACTGTATTAAAAAACGCGAATGAAGTGCCATAGCTGGATGCATTAGTGGTAACCAAATTCTCACTAAGCAATTGTTTAAAATCCCAGAGCTGAGATTTGGTGTTGTGTGTAAACATGTCTAATTCGGACTTCCTTGGCATAAGCTAGCGTGATGTCTGCTCTGCTTACTTTTCTGCACGCTGCTGATAGGTCTGGGGAAACTCAGCTCTGCACTCAGAGGCCTCTCAGAATCTGCTGTTCAGTGACCTGTAGAAAGTCCTGAGTCCATTTGCTCATTTGATTTTCTTTTTCTTTTTTTTATGAGACAAACTGACCTGTGGAATTAATGCGCTTTATGTTTATGTGTGCTCATATATTTTTTTGCGACTGTTTATGAATGAACTTGCCAAACATGCCTCATACTTTTTTGTGTATATTTTCAGTTGGTCTCTTTGGGATTAGGTTGATTTTAATGTTTAAGACTTTTCCATATTTTTTTCTGGCTGTCTGAGGCCCTACCCGACACAGCCACTTATTCTCATAACTGAACTCTGTACAACCACAGATACCACATGCAAAATGCAAACGCTTAGGCACAAACATCAAATGTTACAATTTGTCGTTTTTAATCAAAATTATTAAACACTGTGCAAAAAAAAACCCCACAATTTTATCTTGTATAACATGCAGTACAGTAACATAAGAAAAAAAAACAGTAGCACTAGTGTGACCTGTGATTTTTTTTTTAATTTGTTCTCCGACCTTGATTTGCTCATTTTTATTGAGTTACAGGCCAATCCACGTATTTTCACAGTTTCAATTCCAATACAGAACCAGAACCAACCTCTGACACTGAACAGTTTTCAAAAAACTCCAGTTCCCAGCATGCCCCGGACTCTCAAATCTGATGACATGACACCTCCCAGACCTCAATCACCTGATTATTGACTTCACCTGTTTCTAGCACTATAAATACCCCTGCCCTTTACTGCAAATCAAAACCTGGCAATGCAGCATCAGAGGAAAAGGCAAAAACTAAATTGGAAATGCAAAAATTGTCATACACAGAATAAACATTAAAAATGGCCTAGAAAAATGCTTTGTATAGATAGACGGAACCAAATCTAATGCTTAGCCCATTCTAATTGTTTAAGCCAAGTATTAGATTTGGTTCCATCTATACAAAACATTTCTAGCCCATTCTTACAGTATATTCTTTGTATGACCCTTTTTCTATTTCTGATCTAATTTTTGCTTTGTCCTTTGATACTGCCTTTCCGTGTTATGACCCTGCATGTTTTTTTTTAACACATTTTTGGGTTACCTCTTTGTTTTTTTTTATTAAACTCACCTTTTTTTACTCCGTGCCTGTGTCATCTTGTCTGCCCAATCGCGATACCAACTCAGATTTCAATAAAAGAGTTTTTCCTTACTTTGAAATGATCACTTTTTTGTCAGTATGTATTTGAGGTTACATTATTAGGCTGCAACAGACTACACTTTTTATTAGAAAATAAATATATGCACTCTAGAGTAAGATTATATCAGGTCTATGAATGCTTCAACAGGCTGCAAAACACTTCCAAAATTAAAATGTAAAATGGGTAACACAGTCTACTTTTAAAACACAGGTGTCCAGGAAACATAAATTATAAAAACATTTACTGATATGGGCAACTCTGGGTCAAGCCAGCAAGCCAGCTGTCTCTGCAAGGATAGGATTGTGCAGGTAACTAATGGTGTCCTGTGATGCAGTCATGGTCTGGCAATGTGGCTGGCCATGGAATAATATCTGTGTTTTCCAGGCCAGCTCTTGAGATGACCGCAGTATGTGGACGAGTATTGTCCTGTTGAAATAGTGCATGCCTGTAATGTCTGTGCATGCCTACATCGAAATTGCCCCCCACATCATGATAACCGAGCCTTCTAGACAGTAGACACTTAAGAACAAACTGTCAGTCTGGCCATGGTGCCACCACACACAGATTCATTGGTTGTCTTTACCAAGACAAAAGCTGGACTCGTCACTGAAGATGATCCACTGCCATTCTAAGTCACTACTAAGCAAGTTTCATTTTAAAAGTAATTCTGTGTTTTAGTCAGGAGAACTAACATTATCAAGTTGAGTGAACTTACCGGCCAGTACAACTCAATAAAATGAGTTCAGAGAACTTTAACCAAAAACTTAAAAATGTGATTTGAACCAACTTTTAGTTATTACACGTGTCAATGCTCTTTCTACAGTGTTGGCTCCTGGCACCATATATTTGCATATTGGGTGTGGCCTACTTACCATCTTTGTGTTGTATCTTGTATCTTGCCCAAAGCTACCTTATCCTGGCCGTGCTGTAATATAATATATGTGTTGATGGCCACGGTAAGCAGCACTAAGCGCTAGCGCTGCACTGCAAACCACATCCAACAGGATTAACTGTGGACGCTGTAAGAGTAAGCTCTCTGAAAAGGATGTTTGGTTGCTAACCCGGATTGTCTCCAAAAAACATAAAACCACGGCTGCCCAAATCACGGCAGAATTCAATGTGCTCAATTCAATCGGATTACTATTTATCGATTGGTATAAATGTGGATTAAATATAATGAATTTTGTTTCTTCTGTCTGCATGTGTGCGATACATGCAGTGTAGCTGTTATGTGCAACAGTGGTTAAATAGTTTTTTTTTCACAGTCTGTTACCAGTGGCTTTTGTGTGGCGCTGCTCGAGTGAGACCAGGTCAAGGTGTGAATCTTGCATTGCATGCCATCAGGGTAGCGTTTCTCATCTCTGCACGGCATCCAGCTCCAATTCAAACAGGCCTGGAGGCTGGCCGAGGGTTAGCCAGTCATGCAGGACGTTCGTCTGGCCGTCTGGGACGGTGTTATTGTGGGCAGGGGCACTGTCTTATTGTGTGGACACACTCTCATCAAAGCACACATACAGTATACACACTCACAGGACGAGGCCTGTAAAAATACTCCCGCATAGCTCTGCAGAGCTTCAAACGGGAGGGTCTGCTAGGAGGCGAGGCCGGCCAGGCTTTGGTTGAGTGTGGCGCTGTGTTAGATCTCTAACAGAGTGGCAGTATGGTATGCAAACATACAGGTTTTACAAATTATAAGAGAATCTATGAGAATTTAACTATTTAACATGAACTAGTCTTCTCTCTTTTTCTGCCCTCCTTTTTTGTGCTAAGTGTTCGTCCTTCTGTTTTAGTACGTCTGGCACGTTCGTTCCAGTCCTCTAGAGACTCAGACCCTCAGCACACACTCTGATGCGTTTATGCCCACAGTCTGGTGGGCATCAGGCTGTGAATACACAGATCTGCGGAATGCATTGAGTGATGTATTTAAAAACCACCATTTGGATATGTATGTATTTATTTTTTAAATAATTCTTTTTCAAAGTTTTTCCCATTTTCTCCTGAATTTACACGGCCAGTTACCCAACACACTCATTAGGACTCCCCCTATCACTAGTGATGCCCCAACACCAGGAGGGTGAAGACTAGCACATGCCTCCTCTGATACATGTTAAATCAGTCTCCGCCTATTTTTGAACTGCTTCCAATGCAGCATTGCCGAGTAGCATCACAGCACACTCGGAGGAAAGCGCAGTGGCTCGGTTCTGATACATCAGCTCACAGATGCCCTGTGCTGATCGACATCACCCTTTGGAGTGATGTGTGGAGAGAGCGCCATCTACCCACCTAGAGCAGAGAGAGCAAAGCCAATTATGCTCTCTTAGGGCTCGGGTATTAGATGGCAAGCTACATGAACGGGATTCGAACCGGTGATCTCCTGATCATAGTGGCAGCGCATAGCCTGCTGGACCCCTCAGAGCCCCAATATTTGGATATTTATGACTACCATATGCTGTTACTCATTACTCATAACTCATTTTACATTCATAGCACCTTTATTAAGCAGAAGCTTACATGCCTTAAATAACTGTTTGTCCCTGTTTATCCCTCTTGTCAACAATATCTATTGCTTTTTAAAAATATTATATGCCATACTCATTGTTACGAATGAGCAGGGGTGGACGTAAGTGCAAATATTTTATTTAAACAAATAAGATAAAATAAAACAGTAAACAAAACACGGGTAACGCAAACAACTACAAAAAAACAAGGCAAGGAGAATATAAAACTAGAACAAAGACTAAGAAACACAGACTACTAAACTAAGACTAGGATACAGAGGATACAAAAGATACAAAAGACTCGACACTGAACATTCAAACAGAGGGGCTTAAATACAAGAGTGAGAAACACCTGGCCTAGGATGACAAGGGGGCGGGGTTATAGACAAGACACAGGTGAGAACACTAATAGCTAGGGCAGGGCTGGGGCAGAGCTAGGGTGGAGACAGGTACAAAAACAACAACACAAGCACATGGCTGGGAACACTTGACAGGAAAACAGAGGGGCAGGAGCACAAGAGACCAAATAAGGGAGAAACAGAAGACAGACATGGGCTAAGGTGTTACACTCATGAATGTCATATTAATAGCTTCTCTTCTTATACATTCTTAAACAAAGTCATGTCATGTTATATTGCAAGTATTGAGCATACGCTCTTCATATATATTTAATTATAGCTTTATAAACACATTATACAATGATAATTAAAGTGCTTTGAAGCCCATATGTACTGTAGATATTGAAAAATGAGGCCCACCATCTTCATCCCACAGTGTTCCTATATTTAGTGTACATGTTTTTCTCCTTCTCTCCCCATGCTCAGACAAATGTGCTGGGTCCTGTTTTTTCTGGGACACCCTCGCTGTGTTTAGACCAGGTGTAGTGTCTATGGTGGTCTCCCTGCCAGTCGCCATCGCCATAGCACCGAGTATCAACACATGGGTTTCTTGGAGACAGACGTAATGCTACACGAGTTTTCGTTCAGGAATAAAACTGCGGACTCCTCGGTTTCGGGTACTGAACTACGCTGCCTGTCCTGCGTCAGTGCCTTTTACACACCATGTGCTTTGGGTGTTGCTCCTTTATCGCCAGCAGGTGTGAAGAAATGGAGCAGGAATGATCCTGGCTGCAGGACGTTGGCTGGATGATGAACTTTTTCCTCCGTTGTTTTGAGCGAGGATGTCAGAAGTCTGGGAGCTGGAGTAGAATAGAGAGAATAGAGAACTGACCTGAAGTAACATGTCAGATGAACGGGAGCTGCATGATTTAAGATCTCTGCAGCAGTAGCAGCTTGATTTGAAATTCTTGGAAGGTGGAGATTGCATATGTCTATGGAATTTGATTTACTGCTCAGCAAAGGGGAGGGATACAGTACTGCCGGATGAGCTGCAGAAGCCAGAGATTTACTGTCCTTAGTCTTTAGAGAACAGGGAGGACATGCTACCCCACTACCCCACCCCACCCCACCTAATGTCTACAGGAACCACAGCATAGATGCACTGTTAGGTCGTTTTCACACCAACATTATTTGGTCCGATTAAAGCGATTGCACTCTTTGTGACCCAATAGACGAGGTGGTCTCAATCCAGTTCCAAAAGGAACATGATACACTCTCAATCCGACCCGACTATCAAATATACTCCTTTTTTTTTTAGCTGAACTGCTGTTCTGGTGCAGTTCGACCTGATATTAGCCAAATATTTACAATAGCTATGAACAAATACTGTCTCTGCTGCTGCTCCATGCTAAACTGTTTACAAACTGAGCACCGAAAGTGCAGCGTTCACTGCTTGCAGCCACGCCACCCTGTTTACTACTAGGACATCTGAGCAGAACGTCCCAATAAAAACAGTGTGTTTGAAAACACAGCAGCAACATTTTCCGTGTTTAGTGTTAAATCAGATTTAACAGAACCTTTTTTCTATTTTTAGCCCTGACCAATCAGAGGAGACGCTTGCATGTGACTCCATGGAGCAGGAGAGGAGAGTACTAGCGTTATTTCACGCTCCTAACGTTACCATCTTCGCTTATTCCCAATTTTGCTTTCAAGCTAACGTTCGTAGTGTTAGTCTGTATGAACCATGCATCGTTTTGTAGTTAAGTTTCAGTTCTGTTACAGTTGTGGTGGGACTACTTTTTGGCGGAAGGCACAGTCCATAATAAAGCATATTCATTCTTAATTTCTTAAAGTTCTTTGATTTATTTTCTTTATTCATTTAGTAAAAAAAGTAACTGTTGTATAAAAGCAATAGAACACTCAAGGTCGTGTGTTATCACGAAAAACATCACGGCTGTGATGATCTACGGCACTCGCCTTTGGCTCGTGCCTACGACCGAATCACAGCCATGATGTTATTCGTGATAACACACTCCCTCACGTGTTCTATTGCTTAAATATACTCCACACATATGTGTTTACATTTGAACAGTTGCAAAAAAAGAAAAAACACCACCACCATCCTATAACAACCAGCATATAAAAGTGCAAACTGTGTAACTATAAAATCTATTAACAGCTCAGTGAGAGAAAATCACTCTACCTTCATCGGTGAAGGCATCCTTAGGCGATAATACGATGGGTTTTATTGCTATTTCTTTTCTGTAGTTCACAAATTCAGTTATAAAGTCATCATCTCAGATTTTGTAGGAAGAGGCAAACAGATTCCATGTCCAAAAATGTGTAGGGATTATATTCAACCTACTGTAGTCTACAGAGCAGCAGAGTCTCTTTCTCTCTTCGTTGTGTCTTTTTTGGAGAGAGACGTTGAATATTTGGCGTGTGATTTTTGGCTGTAGACGTCTGGGCAAATGTTTGACATGGAGGAACCCACCACCAATATTGTCCCTGTCTGAGTGTGTCAGCGGGACATTAAAGGACACAGACAGGCCGGATATGACTAAGCACAGAAATGTTTCATTTGCACATAGAGAGAGATATCAGTACAAGCGTATGTGTCTCTACTTAGGATATTTTGGTCTGGATTGTAGCCTGGCCATGTTTTTGAAGCAGTAGTTTCCATTTTTGGTTGACTTTCTGGAACTGTGCTGTCATTTATATAGTAGTCCAGCACTTCCCCAAAACACACCTAAACCCCAGCAGATGAAAATGTTGACAGTAAACTTAAAAGTGTGAAACAAACCAAAAATACATTGTGAAGTACACTGCCTGGCCAAAAAAAAAGAAACGTCGCCACCCGGATTTAAGTAAATTTAAGTAAACGATCTGGAGTTGCTGCAGTTGGTCAGGTCTAGGTTCAGCAACAGTATGTGCTGAAAGAATGAGGTCAGCTGACTACCTGAATATACTGAATATAGACCAGGTTATTCCATCAATGGATTTTTTCTTCCCTGATGGCACAGGCATATTCCAAGATAATATCAGGATTCATGGGACTGGAATTGTGAATGAGTGATTCAGGGAGCATGAGATCATCATTTTCACACATGGATTGTTCACCACAGAGTCCAGACCTTAACCTCATTGAGAATCTTTGGGATGTGCTGGAGAAGACTTTGTGCAGTGGTCAGACTCTACCATCATCAATGCTGGAAGATCTTGGTGAAAAATTAATGCAACACTGGATTGAAATAAATCTTGTGACATTGCAGAGGCTTATTAAAACAATGCCACAGTGAATATGTAAAGCCACAATCAAAGCTAAAGGGAATCCAATGAAATATTAGAGCATGATCTTTTTTTTTGGTGGCGACTCTTTATTCGCTAGGGCTCCTGCAGCCGATGGCAAGCTACATGACCTGATCATAGTGGCAACAATGGTAACTCTTGGTCTTCCTTTCTTGGGGCAGTCCTGACGAGAACAAGTTGCATCCTAACAATATTAATGATCTCTGCAACTGCACTTGAGGATAATTTTAAAGTTCTTGTATTTTTTTGGATTAACTGGCCTTCATTTCCTAAAGTCATTATTTTCTTTACTTAGTTGAGTAGTTTTTGTAGATTTGTAGATTACTCAAATAGGGCTGTTCTCTATGTAAACCACTAATAAATGCCAGATGTAACATGGGTTTGGGACACATATAATGTTACAATAAGTGTTGCTATGTCAGGGTAAACACTTTCACTGACCAATAAAGATATAAATAATTCTGGCCAGAGTTCTGTGTTTATCACACAATTAGCTCATCCCCCATCTGTGTAGGTCTGATTCTAATCTCAACCACAAAGCCTTAATATTCTCACACTTTACATGCAGCAACTTATGTGTCTGTAAAGGCAGAATAATATATAGAAGCTACATTGTAAAAATAAATAATAATACAATAGTTATTAAAGCCATAAATCCTTTAACCATGCTGTGACCATGTGTATGTTATTAAAATCTCTCTCTCTCTTTTTCCTTCAACATAATGTTAATCTGCCACCATGTTACATTGTGCCCATAGTTTACGATGAATATGACCAATGAAACTACTCCAAAATTACAATGACAGTTTTATTGTTAAATATTGTGTTTCACATACAGTGGTGTTGAAAAGTATTATCCTCCCTACAGATGTATTTTTTCTGATATGTTTCTGATTATGAAACAAACTTTAATATCAGGCAAAGATAACCTGAGTAAATATAAAAAGCCCTTTTTAAATGATAATTTTATTTATTAAAGGAAAAAAAAACTATCCATACCAATCTAGCCCTGCATGAAAGAAGGTAAATGCCCCCTAAACCCAATAACTTAATTGTGCCACTCTTGGTGGCAAAAACTGCAATCAAGCTTTACCGGTAACAGGCAACGAGTCTGTCACATCTCTGTGGAGGGATTTTTGCCCATCTTCCAAAAACTTGCACTTTTGTCAAATTGTCCAAAGAATATTTACCCATAATATTTGTCCTGGGGATCATCAATTTTTTTTTGGCCGAATGTAAGATAGGCCGTTAGGTTCTTTTTGGTCAGCAGCCTTGGAATTCTCCTATAGAGAACCTTTTTGCCAAGTTTCTTTCTTACTTTTGAATCATTAACACTGACCTTAACTGGGGAAAGTGAGCTCTGCAGATTTTTAAGTGGAGTTATGAATATAAATTAATTTTGGGAGATTGATCCACGCCCTTACTCCTCCCACTCTCTGTCAAACAACTTCGCACCCACCTCCTCCCTATCTTTCTCCTTCTTTCCTTCTCCCTTTTCTCTTCCTGTATCTCCCCCCGAACTCCAGCCCAAAAGAGTTTGCACCCCTACCCCCTTTTCCTTCTCATTACAGTCCAAGGGCGTTGGAAAACTAGCAAAATCTTGTTCTGGGTTCTTTTCTGACCTCCTGGATGAATGATCCATGCCCTTTTGGAATAATTTTGGTCGGACAGCCACTTCTGGGAAGTAGGGCTGGGCGATATGGAAAAAAATCTTATTACGATATAGTTTTTCATATCAGCCGATATCGATATGTATCACGATATAAATCAAATCACTTTCTGTTACACTTAAAGGTTTCTATTTTTACTCAGAAGTGACAGAATAAGGGAGTTATGGACAAAATCACTAGCAGGCTCAGAGCCTTGTGGACAGACACTAGGATGTTAACATCTTGCCAGGTGGGTACAGCTTTTAAATTAATTTTAAAAATGGGACAAATATATAAACTAAAAAATATGTAAGACCCTTTACATTATATGTCTGTTTAATTTAAATTGCAATAACACTTTATTTATTTTTATAAAATTATATTTAATCAAAAGATCATTCCCCTCCCTGAATGCAGGCAACTACATAAAGCAAAATACAAGAGTATATCACAGTGTTCATTTTGACAGGTGATTTTGATACAGTCTTAGTCTTTTCACTAAAATGTATAATAGTTTTAGTTACATTTTAGTCTATCGGATATTATTAGTTTTAGTCAGATTTCAGTCTAGTTTAATTTTGGTCATATAAAAAGTATGTATTACATATGTTTTACTGTTTTTCTATTTTCTATTTGTTGTAATTTTAGATAATTTACTGCTTATGTTTTTTTTTAAATAAGAGCCTTTAGTTTTTTTTTCATTTAAATTAAGCTAACATTTAAATATTTTAAAAAAAAAGTGGCCTATAATGGAGGTGGGAGGAATAAAGTCAAGTTTCTGAAATGATCCACTTCTACTGCAGTACAGATTTATACTAACATTACTGGCTTTCAGTAGACTAGACTTACATTACTTAAGTGTATTTAAAACTCCAGTTCAGTAACAGCAATGTTTAGCTCAGTTCAAATACAGCTAGACAGATTATATAATCTTCTGTATTTAGTAAAATATCCAGCATAACAGACTCTCTATCTGTTAAAAACTATAAAACACAAAGACAGAGAAGAATGCTGCCCTCAGGGTTTTCTAACAGAAACAGTGAGAGTTAGGAAAAAAGATGGAAAGTGCTTCCTTTCTGTGTGTTTATATACTAACCCCTCACTCGTGCTGAAGTTAACCTTAATTTACACGAAACGTGGATTAACACGGCTAACGTGCGTTACCCATTAGTTTATTAGAATGTAAAAAGCAGTGAAAGCATCTTAGCTAATGATGACAGATTGCACAGATCCCTTTTACACCTAAACATCGCTAACTTTAAACTGGAGACAAGCTAATCTAACTAGCAGCAAACAGAGCAGCGTTTACCTGCCTTCAGAAATCTGAACAAGCTCACCTCTCTAAATATCTTGGAGACGCATGCCTCATATTTAAAAGGTGAGTTTTCCAGTGTAGCGCCGCTGAATAGTATAAATGAAGTTTATCCAGTAAATGGGAGAGAAGGAGCCGCTATGTGAGGAGTTCAGAGTGGAGGGGCTCGGGGGGTGGGGCGGAGGGGGATGGTGGAGAGGGGAGGGGAGGGGTTGTACTGGGCTGAGCAGCAGTTCAGCGTGCTGCCTGATCTCGTGCTGCGCCTTTTCACAACGCTACTTAAACGGGAAATAGAAAATTTAGTTTATCGAATTTCTCGCCCCGACTAATCGCGATATATAGTTTCCTCGATAACTATCGATATCGTTTTATCGCCCAGCACTACTGGGAAGGTTCACTAGTGTTTTCTCTATTTGCTCTCGCTGTGGTTCACTGGAGTCCCAAAGCTTTAGAAATGACTTTGTAATCTTTTTTAAACTGACAGATGTCAATGACTCTTTTCTCATCTGTTTCTGTATTTCTTCAGATTGGGGCAAACACTTGGTTTGGATGTTTTTTTCCCCCCTTTTTAAATTCTTTTCTCTTTCAGAAAATTGTAAAGGAGAATGTCAGGCCATCAGGTTGTGAGCTTATGCTCAGGTGTACTTGGGTTCTGCAGCAGGACAATGATCCCAAGCACACAAACAAGTTCACCTCTGAATGGCTTAAAAATACCAAAATTAAATATTAAAAAGACTTGTTTCCAGTTATCGGTAAAGCTTGATTGCAGTTGAAAGCATCATTTAAAAAGTGCTTTATTCACACCAGCGTATGTCACATGTATTGTATTTCAGTATGTGATAAATATATTTAGGGGTTTAAGGAATTATTACATTTTTATTAATTTTATTTGTGTGCATTTATTAGCTCTAGTTCCCTCCTCATTTTGTCAGCATTCTCTAAAGTAAACAGAGTGTGTGAGTGTGTGTGTGAGAGATGTTTCTTGTGGTTCTCTTACTCTGTATGATTCACCCTGTGAAGCAGAACACCAACACCCCAATACCACAGCTGCAGGCCAGCTGACACCTATAGACGGTTTAACACAGTACACAGTGTCTGGGAGCAGCGAGCTGAGAGCTCATATGTTGTGTGTATTCTTAAACATGAGAGCTAGTGAAAATCATATGCAGACCTAAATCAGTCTCTACAAGAAACACTGCAGCTGTGTCCTCAGCTCACACTACTGACTAAATCCACACAAAACAGGGTTTCCCCCCAAACGACTATACAGACTGTAATGCATTATACAGTATTTCAGAAAAGTAAGTACACCCTTCACATTTTTGTAAATCAATCAATCAATCAATCCAAAAATTCCCCTCAGGGATCAATAAAGTATCTATCTATCTATCTATCTATCTATCTATCTATCTATCTATCTATCTATCTATCTATCTATCTATCTATCTATCTATCTATTAAATCAGGCGTTTAATCAGGTTAAGCTAACATAAAGAATCAATAAAACAATAAAACTTCAATGATAAGACATTAGAGAAAAACAAACAAAGAACATAAGATTTAATTCAAAAGAAATAAAATAAATAAAAATAAAAAGATAAGTGGACAGCCTAAAATGTGAAGCAATAAAATAAAAGAGATCTTAAAGAAAGTAAATAATAAAAAAAACATAGAACATAAAACAGAAGTTATAAAGACGTTACAATATAAAGTAGTCCATGTCAACTGGCAACAAACATGTGCACACCCCTAAGTGAAAATGTCCTTTTTAATGTTCACAAGGTCTCAGGTGTAAAGGGGGAGCAGTTGTTTTGGGTACAATCTCATTCTGGGCACCAGATATTCAATATGGCACGTCATGGCAAAGAACTCTCTAAAGATCTGAAAAACATAATTGTTGCTCTCCACAAAGATGGCCTAGGCTATAATACTATAATAACCCTAAAAATATGAGATTCAGCATAATGGCAAAACACATACAGCAGTTATTCAGGACAGATTACAAACAGAACAGGAATCCCCAGGGTTGACCAAAGAGGTTGAGCCCATGTGTGTAGCGTGATGTCCTTTAAAAATAGACAATAAGGGCTGCCAGCATTGCTGCAGAGCTTAAAGCAGTGGGAAGTCACTTCCACATCAACTCTGCCTACATGGCACTGTTCTAGAAGGATGCCTCTTCTGAAGCTGACGCCCAAAAAAGTCTGCACACAGTGTGCTAAAGACAAGCAGTCCAAGCCATGCTTGTCTAAAACCATGTCCTGTGGTCTAACAAGATCAAGATACTTGTTTGGCTCAGATGTTGTCCAGCATGTGTGGTTGCATCCTAGTGGGGAGTACCAAGATTACTTTTCCTTGTCTAAAGTCAAGCATGGTGGTGGAAGCATCATGGTCTGAAGTTGTATGAGTGCTTCCAGCACTGGGGAGTTGAATTCAAACATGTATTGTGACATACTAAAGCAGAAAATTATCCCATCTCTTTAGAAACTGAGACGTATGGCAGTTTGCCAACGGTAATGACTCCAACCCTCCTCCAAGAGGACAATTGCTTTGCAGAAGAAGCTTAACGGTGGAAAAAATCAATTTATCTGGGAAAACTATGTCCCGTGTCACCCAGTCTGAAGGGTGTTTCGACAAACTGTTTCTGACAAAATTTCTGGATCTCGGAACGCTGTGGGAGAACGGAGGTGTGCTATTCATCAAAGGTAAGTACTTTTTATCATGTTTTACTACACCAAAAGTCCATTTTACACTGGAGTTTTTCTTTAAATTAATTATTATTACTGTCACGAGGGGTTGAGACGGGAGGCGGACGTTTGAGCGGGTAAGACATAACTTTAATAAATAACAAATAAACAAGTAAACAAAACAGGGGATTAACGAATATAAATATGTACATAAACAAACAGGGAAAACAAACACAGAGCTAAACTAAACAGATAATAACAAAACAGGGCTAGGGATATATACAGGGATAAATACGTAACTAAATACAAAATAAACAAAGAAACAAACAGGAAATAAACGTGACTAGAAATAAACAAGAACGAGTAAATACAGAAACATGAAATAAGCAAACGTGACGTGGCGTGGCAAAACAATAGCAAATAGCGTGAAGAGACAAACAAACGTGGGAAGGTGCAAAGACCGACCGCAAACGTAGATTAACAGGTACTATTTATACTAAACATGAAACAATGAACACCTGGGGAGACAGGTAACGAGGGCCGGAGCTACAAATTAGACACACGTGATGGAAAAGTACTAGAGAAACACACTAGGAAACGGGGAAAACACAGGAAAACATAGCGAGGGCGTAACAATTACAGTATTTTTATATGATTCAGAGTTATTATTAAATGGTGTGCTATGGGGTTAAAATCCAGCATCTGGAAGAACCAGCACTGAAGAATTCTGATTCTTTATTTCAGTCTTTAAGTCCTCACAGCAATGTTTCAAATGCTTGTTTTTGAGCTTATTGTCAAACCACCTTACTGCCACACTTTTGGGTGGGAGAATTCACATGTGCTGAAACTGTGAGAGAACGAGAGTACACTGAAGATTATTTAACTTTACCATGTCTGTGGCGATGGCACTGGGCCAAGCCACCTCGGGCCTCCCTCATGCTGTAGGTAAGCGTGTGTGGGATATTTAGGAATGGCACATCTGCCCATTAATGGGCTCGACAGTGGCCGTCAGGTATTAACCTGTGGCTGGGTTTGTGTATTGTTCTGTGCCAGGCTTCTGGGTGGTTTGTGGTTGGAGTCTGGGTGTCCGTTTAAGTGCACAGTGACTTGAGGGCGCGTACGGTTTACTAAAACCTACGGTCCAGAAGATCGGTGAGCGTTTGCGTTTGTACCCATTTCTTCATCTGCATTTTACTCATTCATTATTTGTGAGTTATTTTACACCATCCTTAAGTCACTCTTTCAACACCTGTGTGCTGCTACAGGCCTCACAACAAATTATTACTATTGTAATTTTACAGGAATATAGATTCAGTCTATAGCACCATATACAAAATTTTGCACAAATATTTTAAGGAGAACTCCGGTGTAAAATGGACTTTTGGTGTAGTAAAACATGATAAAAAGTACTTTCCTTTGATGAATAGTACACCTCCGTTCTCCCACAGCGTTCTGAGATCCAGAAATTTTAACAGTTTGTTGAAACACCCTTCAGACTGGGTGACACGGGACATAATTTGCCCCAATAAATCCCTTTTTCACCGTTATCCAGCTCAAAGTAGCTCCACACCTCCTTGCTAGAATCCGGAGAGCCCTGACATTTAAAACGAGGCATAAATAACTTAAAAAGTGCACAAAAAGCTTATTAAAATTGTTACTTGCACGTAAAAAACACTGTTCACATACCGTAACGCTAGCTCCAGCTCCGTGCGCCACCATATTTGTATTGATAATGTCATAGACATATATATATACATAGACTCCGTATAGCCTGCCTCCTGGCGCTGTCTGCTACGCTTTGTGGAGTCTGTGTATATATATGTCTATCACATTATCAATTAACTACTTTGAGCCTGAATAACGGTGGCAAAAGCGATTATCGAGGAAAAAAAATGTTTGGACAAACTGTTAAAATGTCTGGATCTCGGAGCGTTGTGGGAGAACAGAGGTAAGGTAAGTACTTTTTATCATGTTTTACTACAGCAGTCCATTTAGGAGTTCTCCTTTAAATCTAAGTATTTGTATGTGATTCAGAATTATTATTGAATGGTGTTCTAAACAGTTGAAATCCAGCATCTGGGAGGAACCAGCACTGAAGAATACTGAAATCTTGGTCTTCCTCTCCTGGGACAGTCCTGATGAGAGCCAGTTTCATCATAATACTTTTGTGGTCCTTTCAACTGTACTTGAGAATACTTTCAAAGTTTTTTTTTTTTTTTTAGATTGACCGATCTTCTTTTCTTAAAGTAGGTTTATTTTTATCTTTACTTAGTTGAGTAGTTCTTTTCTTTATATAGATTAGAACATTACTCAAATAGGTATCTTTCCTGTATTACAACTCCATCTCTTCACAACTTTACAAAATCCAGCCAAGATGTGCAAAACTGTCAATTAAGCAAGAAGAATCTACTAAAGTATCTGAAAAACATATTCTGGTTTGTTTAACAATTTTTTCTATAATCCACAGCTGTATTGACTTGCACCTCACCTGTTTGTAGTTTTTTCATCCCTTATTCCTCCCATTCAGCTGCGGAACAGCATCTGCATTTCCTTCATATAATTTCATATATATATATTTTTTTTTCTCATGTGGCACTTCTTTTGTATCAATGTGCCACATACAAAAGTATCTAAAATGACAATTAAAATGTCAAAAATTTATTTATTTTAAAACTGTTGACTGTTTGTGCATATAGAATAGAATTCTAGAATTCCAAAAGGTAATGCAAATTTGTCCAATTTCTAGTTAATGCATCCCACTATAATCAGCACCACGTAATATTGTAGGAATACTACAGTCCCAGTTACAGTTGAGACGTCTGGAGAGTGCAGACTGCTCACATAAAGTGTGTTTGTTTGGCGCGTTCGTCACCCGTCTCTTTATGAAGAGGTCTGTGCAAGCACACCACACATATATACTCCTTAATACTTAACAGTATTTTCCCTCCAAACAGTGTAACAGGTTCCCTCCTGTTAGAAAGAGGTCAATAAGGGAAAGAGAATAAGCTGCAGATCCTCAAGTCCTCACATTCATATCTTCTAAAAACTGGAGGATCCAAACATAACTGCTTGTAAATAAGACTTGTTTGGGTGTTCGCTGAGCAGGCCATACTTTGCGCCTCCTAAAACTTTGAAAAAGCCTTAGAAGAATGGAAGTGGGTAAACAGAAAAGCTCCAAAAATGATCCAAAAATGCTGAACAGAGAAAGGCTGTGAGTGGTGCCACGAATTACTGTTTAAACATGACTTCATTTAGTGGAAGTGGCTGCCAGGTACTGTCCTTAGATGAAAAACAAGCATTAACAGAGTTTTAATGTGGAACTCCAAGCGTCTCAACATCCTGCCGTAGTTTGTATTATTCCTTTCTAGTGTTTACAAAACCTGCATTGGCTGGATTTTTCCGAGCGCCTGCAATAGAGGGGCATTGTCGTGGACGCTGGGAGTGAAAAGCACACCTGTGTGCGCAGCGAAAGCTCCAGTAGATGCCTCCCTACATTATCCACGACAGGCTGCGCATCCTGTGCCGTCTCAGCAATAATACAAACCCAGCCGTGGAGGAAACACCCAGTTAGTGTGTTGATGTAGTGTTTTAGTTAAGATGGGCAATGTGGTACATATCGCAATACAGGGATTACGATTTGATATATTGCATCAAAAATAAATTTATAAACTGAAAAACTGTCATAGAATAAGAAATACTTTATCATTTAAAGTTGTGTGAAAAAGTGTTTGCCCCCCCAAACCTAAGAGCAGGTCGGGCCACCCTTAGCAGCAACAACTGCTTTTGTCCTGCTGCAGAACCCAAGTACACCTGAGCTTGAGGTCACGAACAGATGGCCTGACATTCTCCTTCAGGATTTTTTGTTAGACAGTGGAATTCATGTTTCCATTTATCATAGAAAGCCTTCCAGGCCATGACGCAGCAAAACAGCCCCAGACCATCACACTACCACCACCATGTTTTACATTCAGTATAATGGTTTTTTTTCTGAAATGATGTGTTACTTATACGCCAGATGTAACGAGACACACACCTTTCAAAACTTTCCAATTTTGTCACATCAGTCCAAATAATATTGACCCAAGATGTTTTTTGGCAAATGTGAGATTGGCTTTTTTGTTTTTTTTACCTGGGAATCCTCCAATGGAAATCATTTTCGACCAGTCTCTTTCTTATTATCAAATCATCATTAACACTGCCTTTAACTGAGGCAACTGAGACCTGCAGTTTCTTTAAATGTTGTTCTGGGTTGTTTTGTGACCTCCTGGATGAGTTGTCCATGCCCTTTTGGAATAATTTCGATTGGCCGGCCACCAGGGGCGTAGCGGCAAATTCTGGGCCCTGTACTTTCGATGTCAGTGCCAGTACACAAGAATAAAAAACAAGATTTTCATGGGCCCCTCTCCCTACTCAGGCCCTGGGTAGTAAAATTACTATAGTAAAAATTAAAGTAGTTTATATAAACTGTGATCAAATGTACAATGTGCATATTGTAAAATTTACTTCACAAACTTACTAGCTATTGCTGCCAGCAAGTTACTGTACATTTCACAAGATATTTTTTACAATGTAATAATTAAAAATGTTAGTGCTAGTGTTTATCTAGTGTTAATTGATATGGTATTATAAAAGATAATTTAGTGATATTTTAATATTTCTGCATAAAACATCTCTTAACCGTTGCCACTGGAACCAGATTTGTAATGTTATTCACTTTACCTGCCAGTGTTTTTAATGATATTGCTAAACTGCTGCATGGTTTTATTAACTGTGAAATGAGGCAAGCAGTGATTGGTTTAATAGGTTTGTGATGACGAGGAAACAGCTATGACTGGACTATAGTAGGAAACAAGTCTGGTCTGCCAGTAAGTTTCCTTTGGTCGATTGTAAAACTCCACCGAGGATGGGATGGTAACTCACTCAATGTTTCTTTTGCTGTAAATCTTACACTTGGCTGTCCATAATGAGGAAGGCCCTGTGCCAGGGGATATATGTGTGTTTGGGTGTGTGTGTGTGTGTCAGTGTGAGCAGGCCGCTGTGCCTAGTTGACCTCAACTAATCTTTTGTCAGGACTTCACCTACAAATAAAAGTAATAAGCTGTAATAAGCTACTTTGTGTAATCAAAGTAGTAAACAAACGTTAACAAAAGTTTACGTAAGCTTACTATTCAGAAGGAAGATAAAGGTTTGCAGGAGCAATAAATGATAAGTGAAAAGTGTTAAACACACACAGATGCACGCGCTGCACAGCACAATCATTACTTTTAACTTAACAATAAACAGAACAAAGAATAAAACAACATTGCTGTTCCCTTAAATGAGCTGCTGGCGTACCTTCACAGCATGAATGCGCAGGTTAGTATCCTCTGCTGAGAGACGCAAAAAATGCCATGCTGTTAAGATACGAACACGCCAAAGTCAAAGTGCACCCTCCTCTTAAAGGGAATATCATGTGACACACTGATTGGTTTATTTCACGCCCAAAACAGACTAAGGATTAATTTAGAGTTAGAGAGTTTTTGCACGTTTTGAGCTGCACAAGGCCTACTCATCCCAAGTTGCAAAAGTTGATTTCAGGGAGGTTACCCCCAACTTTTTACAGCTTGGGTTGCAACATTAGGGTCTCCTGCAAGCTTTGTACTTTGTTACTGCTTGCTTTGCAGATTTTATCAGATTTTATCAGACATGGATATAATTTAGAGTATTCAGAGGTGAAATGACTTTTATATTTTTCTTTTTGGAAGGCCCTGCCTCTGCTTTCCGTTTTTTAAAGAAGCTTTATTGAAAAATTTATCATGGCGGAGGTTTTCCCTGCCTCCGCCATGATCTGCTTTCTCTCACTCACTGAACAAATCCCATCTGGGAGGGGTGAAAAACACTGCCCGCCCACACTAAAAACTGATTGGCTGTCTCACAGACTCTTTGCAGAGAACAGGCCAATCAGAACCCTCTCTGTTTTCTCTCTCTCCTTCCCACACGGGATTAGAGAAAAAAAGTCTGTCGCGTTTGTGTTGAGTGCGCTCTTGGGGCACTCGTTCTGAATTCCGGGAGATTATATGTGACTCGCGGGCATCAGGGGGGCCACTACCGAAATGCGGGAGACTCTGCCTACTTTTTGTACCTTGACGATACCAAAGACACACGACATACCCTAAATCAAAACTGATCGCTAAAATTGGGTCTCATCTATCACTTTCGTTGTGTTGGTCTATCACTTACAATCTTAATAAAATACATTTAACTTTGTGGTTGTTAGGTAAAACAACGTGTAAAAGTTCAAGGGGTATGAATACTTTTGTAAGCCAAAGTATCTGTGTCTTCAAAACAAGTTCCTGAGATGGCAGCAATATTCCTATTGGAATATTCCAGTGTATATATTCAGAAAATGTTGGGTCGATGGTTGCAGAACATTACATTACATTACACTGGGCTGGAATAAGTTTCTCTAATTTTGCTATATATTTATAGCTATATGTTTGAGTAAAATGAACATTGTTGTTTCATTTTACAGTATAAACTACAGACAATATTTCTCCCAAATTCCAAATAAAAATAACAAAAAAGATGCAGATGCAGAGCTTTCAGACCTCAAATAATGCAAAGAATACAAGTTCATATTTATAAAGTTTTAAGAGTTCAGAAATCAACTCTTGGTGTAATAACCCTGGTTTTTAATTACAGTTTTCATGCATCTTGGCATGTTCATCTCCACCAGTCTTACACACTGCTTTTGGAGCAGTTCAGCCTGGTTTAATGGCTTGTGATCATCCATCTTTCTTTTGAATATATTCAAGAGGTTTTTCAATTTGGTAAAATCAAAGAAACTTATAATTTTTAAGCGGTCTCTTTTTTTTCCAGAGCTGTATATTGGGCATATTAGTGTACTTTTTTATATAATTTATTGTGTATAAAATAAAAGCATCAAAATTCATTCTCTCTTCTCCAGTCTCTCCTAGTTCACTCTCATCTTCTCAGTGTCCTGAATTGCTCTATGTCTCCATGTCCTCTCACACCGACCTGTTAAGACACCTGAGCGTTCAGAATGTGCGTAGCGTCTTTGGACAAGGACTAGCTGTCTGGTCCAGCCTGGAGGAAGAGGATGAGGGGGAGGGGGGTCGAGTAAAACATAGAGAGCCACCAGGCAGATGTTTGGAATATGTGGTGCCCAATGGCATCATAGAAGAAGGCAGGGCAATGATGGAGGAAGGGCACAGATATCTAGAGCCTATTTAAAGGGCTTGCAGACACTGAGACTGGCCATTAGATGTGTTTCTAAAGGCAACCAGCTCTTCCACACATCTGTCTGTCTGTTTGGTCGCCTGTTCTTCTCTGTGTGTCCGTCTGTCTGTCTCGTCTGCTGCCATGTTGGGACAGAGACTCCTGCAGACTTCAGTGGTGCTGTGGCTGGCACAGGTCACTTTACAAGGAGGTAAGAAGCCTAAGATGTCTGAGATGTTGTAAAAGATGATAAAGAGGCATTATAGAGAATGTTTGGGTTGAATCAGGGTTTTTTTGTAGGTTTAATTAATTATCATTTTACAATTGTTGCTATTTTCATCAATGAACAAAATGATAAAGGTCTATTTTATTGTTTTTATAAATGTTCAATGCTTCTTTATCATGATCTACTAACTACTAAATAAATTACTAATTTATTCACTTTTCTATACATTAAATACTATACTAGTACGTAGTTAATGGGTACTTTCAATTTGGTTTTAAAGTGCCATTAAAGGAGAAATCTGGTGTGAAATGGATTTGGGATGGAGTGAAACATGAGAACAAGTACAAACTTTTTTTAAAATAGCCCACCTCCCTTCACCCCCAGTATTCAGAAAAACAGCACTTTTAGCAGATGCTCGCTACAGGCTTACAATGCTAGAAATAGGGGCATATTGTTGCGCATGCAAAGAAATGGCTACTTTTACACCAATAACAAGCTCAGAGTAGCTTCACACTTTATTGGGATAATTCTAAGTAACCCTGACATTTAAAAAGAGGCACTGAGAACTTTGAAATTACACAGATAGTTTATTAAATACACTATATACACTTTATATACACAGAACCTGCTATTTAGCAACTAGAATTCGATAGATCAGTACAGATGAATCGGTAGGATAGGTGAACAGAATTAATTAATTCATCAGAAATGCATGAATATTATAGAGATATTTTTTAGCAACAGCTGGAATTCATGCATTTCTACAGAATTAATTTTGCATTCTGTTTTTCTATCCTACCAATTAGTTTGTGCTCATCAGTTGTCTTATCGTGACTTAACTTCAAGATGGTGGTTCCCAGAAAAGTACCTCAAAGTACCAATGAAGTTTGGTGCTACTTTGAGTTTGTTAATGGTGTAAAAATAGTGATTTCATTGCATGACCAACTTTATGCCCCTATCACTAGCACTGTAACCCTGTTTGGAGCATCAGCTAAAACAGCTGTATTTCAGAATGCTGAGGGTAAACGGAGGTGGGCTATTCAACAAAAGCTTGTACTCGTTATCATGTTTCACTACATCCTAAGTCTATTTCACACCGGGGTTCTCCTTTAACAAGAATATAATATGAATATGCAGATCTATCTCTCCCTTTTAAGATTCTTCAAAAGTTATTTTGTTATATGTGCCTTCAGGAATAAAAATATATGGTTAAATGAAGTACATGCCTATTTTACAGTTTTAATGTAAAAAAAAAAGTCAGTAAAATACTGAATTCTTAAAAAGGGAGAAATGGTTGATATATAGATAATGTTTTTATATCAGGTATATGAAGGCCAAACACTTTTTTGTCTGTTACATAACTGCATATGTGTTCCTTCTTAGTTTTAAGTCTTTAAATTTAATCTACAATGTAGTAAATGATACAAATAAAGTACAAATATTAATGCAAGACTTTTTGGCATAATGTGAATTTGTCCATTACATTATATCAAAATTGCATGATAGATTGACTAAAAGAAATGCTCCAAAATGATTTAAATCACTATACTTTGACTTTCAATTAAAAAACTAGATTTTTTTTTTTACTGTAAGGATATAAGGTTTTAGCATGACATTAACAGTAGAAATATATAGCATAAAGTAAAAGATATAAATTAGACAATTAGCCATAACATTAAAACCAATGCTAGGTGAAGTGAATGAAATTATTTATTTAATGGCTCCTGTCGGGGTAGATACACACACAGTATTAGGCAGCAAGTGAACAGTCCGGTCTTTCAATGGATTTGTTAAAGTAGGAAAATTGAACAAAAATAAGAATCTAAGACACATTAAGCTCTAATTGGCAAGATGACTGAGAGATCAGAGCATCTCCAATCCATCAGGCAGGTCTTTTAGAGTGATCTCAGAACGCAGTGGTCAGTACTTACCTAAAAATGATGCACGAAAGGAGAAGTGGAGAGCTCAGGACAGGGAAATGGGTGCCCAAGGCTCACTGATGCTCATGGGACGTGGCTAGTCTATTTAATGTAATGTTCGCTATCCTCAATACTTCTGTTAATCTAAGCAGGAGGTTTTAATGTTATAACTGGTGTGTGAGGTGTACACACATTTTAGAAGTGATGTAATTTTAAATAATGTGAGTTTTGCATTCTGAGCATTACATTGATGTTTTAAAACCTTTAAAATGTTCCTGGGCAGGCTACTTTAAGAACAAATGGTTTGTGGTGGAAAAACACTAAACTAATGTTGCATTACCAATGGCACCAAACATTAAAATAAATAGTTAAAAACTATTTTAAATAGACACACAGTAGAAAGATTTCAAGTATTAGGTCTAACCTAGTATTTTTTTTTGTTTTTTGATACATTTATTTATACGATTTTCACATTACAAAGTTTCCCACAATATTAACATCAATAATGATACTGCAATTCAAACACAACAAAAAATATATCCATATCCTCATTGTAACATTAGAGGAAAATTCACGTGCATACAGCAGTCCGACAGGGTAGTGAAAAAAGAGGGAAAAAATGATTAGTATTCAACCTAGTGTGTATTATCTAGGTATTACAAAAAGGGGTTCCATATTTTTAAAAATTTCTTCAAATTACTAGACAATATATATCAGAGCCTCTCAATATGCAGCATATTTGCAACTTCTATAAGCCACATTTTTAAAGTTGGTGGGGTATCTAATTTGCAGTTTTTTAAAAAGTTTAAAATTAGGTCTAACCTAGTATTTCAGTAAGAATGTGCACATTTTCTTAGTAAATAACAATATATAAGTACAAAGTAAGATAAGTAAACTTGGCTAATACTTGACTGATGACAAGCTCTTAGTTAAGCTTGGTCAGAACTAGCATAGCTAGCTAGCAAACTGAGGATAGATTGCTAGTTTTATTGACCGATAGCTAACTGAAGCTGACCATGATGAATTGCGTTCAGTAATACAAATAAAATACGTACATAACACATAAAATAACTAGCTAGCTAGCATTAATTACTTCAGTCTGAACATGGCTAGCTGGAGCTAACATTGTAAAGTTTATTATAGATGGCATTAGCATAGGCGTGCATACAATTCAACCTTGATATGATATAAAATGATGGATGGACAGGGCACCAAGCCATTGTATGCATGCCTATGCTAATGCTATCTAGCATTAGCATTGAATCATTTCATGATTAAAAAAAAAAAATCAGTGTTAACATTGCAACATTTTAACCTATTACTTTTCTACATTTAATGCTCTCATTTTATTATACATTGAAAACCTTTATAAATGTATACTCATACATTTTATACTCTTATTAAGCATGGATATTTAAGGTTTTAGTAAAAAGTATGGTTTTATATAGAACCTTCAATGCTCTTCACATGTTCTAAACACTTTACTTTCTAGTTTTTTGTTATTGTCTATTTTCTAACACATACATTTACATAATTGAAGTTGTAGCATATTTAAAATATAATAAAATGCTAATGAATAATCAAGGTAAGGCTTTACAATAAGGAATAAGGATATATCAATTAACAGTACTTATAACAGAATGTCTCGACTAATTATTAATTGACACTTGTTTGGACATCATTACTTATTACACATTTTTTTTAAGTAATGTCTCAATTCAATATAATTTGCAACATTTCTAAGCATTAAAACTGTGTTATGTTTAATAACACCTTAACACTAGAATGACTGAAATTTTAGGGCTGTGAGGCCAGAACCCCTTTCTCTCAATTAAACAATAATACACTCCAGGTTCATGCTACAACGTGTAATATTGGCAGGCCGAGTGCCGAAGATCAGCACAGCAGTGCCAATATTACACGTTATAGCACGAACCTCAAGTGTAGTATTGTGATTATACCACAGTTCCATTATCGCTGTTTATTAAAAGATTTTGAGTTAAAGAGGACGAGAAAATGTGATCAGTTTGGTTATAAAACACTACGATTTAAAATAGTTACATTGCTGCTGTTTGTAGCTGTGCTGTAAACTCTGCATTTTCAGCAACTTTAGTAAAAATGATGGAATTCTAAGCGTACTGTAAATAAATGGAAGCGCTTTACTCACCCGTTTTCACAAGAGAGAAATCTGTGTAGATTAAAAAAAATGTTTTTTTTTAAGAATCAAAGTTTTGTTTTCTTTAGACCTGTGGAATTACAAGAGTCCACCTTACATTCAGCTTAAAATTACCTATATTAACAGAAAAATATATACTTTTTATCTTTTATTTTAATAATAACAACTCTTAACCTGATATTGGTGGCTGATCATTTGTGTAATAACCTGTATTTTTTCGAATCGCTGGGCTTATTTATTTGTGGGACCGCGTCTTTGCCTGTGCCGCCTATAGGAGACATGGCGTTTCTGCACTGTGCCTTTGGGATCAAGCGCCCCCCTCTGGTGTATAATAACATTGCATTTGGTTAGTAGTTGGTTTGTAAGTGCTAGGTTACCTGTATGTGGAGAAGTAATACATGGAGAACTTTGATTACAGTGCATTACTGGCTAATAATGTCACTCATTAAACGCCTCCCAGCCAATCACATTGCAGGGTCGGAATTAACTGTGGTATAATTAATATTAGTTAAGACATTACACCTTTAAGCATTCAACAACGTGTAATTGTGGACCTTATCATAATAAGTATTATTAGAATGAGATATTACCTAGATTACCTAGTTAAAATTTAAACTTTTATTAAAAGTATCCTTAAGTATCCTTTTAACCTATTCGCGACCATTTACCAATATTTCACCCTATTTTACTTTTAAACTACAATTGACATCATTTCAGCCACACTTCAGTGTTGAAGGTCGGTCATGTGCCACAGCTGGGTATGATAGTATTTATTTTTACTGACCTTTTTTTTATTTGCACATTGGCTGCACCAGAGCTACAGTTGACCTACAGCTGATATCTCACAGTACTCTCGTGACCTTTGGATGCTTTGACCTCAGCATCCAGCCAATCATCCGAACAGAGCATTGGGATTATTTTGCAGTGCCAAATAGATTGTCATTTTAGTCAATTCATGGATTAATTCCCTATTCTGGTGCAGCAGTTCTGCGTCAGCAAATGTATTTTCGGCGCACAGATTTTTCCCCTTAATCCCCATTTACACACAGAGCCACAGATGGTTGCATGCATGACAGATTAGGGGTTGTGTGACATGGCATGCAATATCGTACCGCAGTAAAGATGCTGCCTATAAAACTGTTAGAAGTTGGAATGTTAATAGTATCTTTTATTATACGATTGAATATTCAGACTTGAAATGAATGCATTCAGCTAACTTTGTGTGCAAATGCACAAATACAAATTGCCCGTTGAGTCTTTGTAGAGATTCATTGCCAATGGAATAGGACTCTCTGGAACAGATACTGAGGTACAGTATAAAAATGCATTAAGCTTTGGAGCAGTGGAACTAGTTCTCTGGAATGATGTTGCTCCATCCAATACCAGTACTTTTAGGATTATTTAATTTATGGAGTTGGAAATGAGTTAGGATCAGAGGTTTCAAGTAATTAAGTTGAAATGTTGAAAATGTTGGTTTTTGTCAGGACTGAACAGATATCAGACACGTGCAGATTTAAAAAAGGAAAGAGGCTTTTATTACAAGATAAAGATAGGATAAATGATAAACATAACATACTAAAAGATACAAGGCCGGCCAACTTAGCAAACAAGGGCTTGGCAAAAAGTCAAAGATAAAAATAGAGTAGCAGCGGTCATACACAAAAAAACAAAAAAGAGCGTCAGGAATGCTTATAATGCTAGTAATAGACAGAGATGCAGGTGAAAACGATCACTATTCAGGTGACTGAGGCCGAGTGAGTGTCATGTGATGAGTGTCAGCGGCATTCTGGAAAATGGAGTCCGGATCAGTTATCTATACTTTACTGGAGTAATTATTATTCAGACAACTTTTCACTTCTACTTCTTACATTATTACTCAGTTATCTGAACTTTTTACTCCTTACATTTAAAAAAATAAAAAAACAATCTAGATAAATCTCTCCATCCAGATAGAGGGAATCTGATTGTGATTGGATGAGAAGTATAAACATATACCATTTCGACACCCTATTGGTTTATACGCGTAATATGGATATCCATTACAACTGCACACGTGAAGCCCCCACACTCCAGCAGACGTATGTAGCCTAGCCTATTGCATTTCAAACTTATTCACATTAACATTTTAAATTCACAACATATAACATGATAGTCATTATAGGCTTAAGAAAAATGTGTTTTGGGGAGGCGGGTGGTGCACTGTGGGCTCCTGTGGTACGGACTAAGCTTTTGTTCTTAATAGCAATTTTTCCACACTTACATTACTTTTCCTTTTATACTTTAATTGTTTTACAACTAGTATTTTTATGCTTTTACTCAAGTAAAAAACTTACTTACTTATTTTTATCTAATATTTTTTGTAACACTTTGACCCAAACATACACTTAATTGATTGAAAACAAGATGGTGGGAATTCCAGTCAAAAGTTTCTACAGCCAGTACAGACAGAAACAAGCAAATATTTAGTTTTTGGACTAACTGGGTCCTTTTGATCCCAATCAGCAAAGATATATTAATTTTATTTTTGCAAAAACAACTGTACAAAGACAAAGTTTAATTTATATATTGTTAGGTCTTACTAATAATAACTAATAACAAATAGCTTGAAAAAAATGCACACCCAGCAAAACCCGGGTTTTATGAGGCTTTGACACTTTTGGTTGGAAGGGTAATGATTTTTGGTGAGGCAATAAAATCCTCAAAGCTATGCCCTAGAAGACATGAGAGTAGAAAAAGTTACTCCAACAAAAGCAGAAATAAACAGTATTTTTATTCCTTTGTTTTCGGAAGAAACACTGAATGAGCTGGTGTCCCATTACTTTTGTCCGCGTGTTGTATCTTGAGCAGACCGTAACATTTCTGTGTGAGAATTTTGACACCGATGTTAAATAGAGAGAGAAAATGACTTCTGGATCCAGATCACTCCACAGCACGTCTTGGTTACCTGGACGTTTTCCAGCTGCAGCATAAACCCTCCCTGTATTTCATCTCTCGCCACTGAGGCTGGAAATCACAGTCTTCAGCCTGGAGGTGGCAGAGGTGGTCAAAATTTGACGAGCAGCCGCGAGCGGAGACGTTTACAGCTCACACACAGTCCATCCGTTTGTCCAAGCGTGAGCGCATCAATGGCGGCCTGTTCCTGGTTTGTGCTGAGTCGGCTCGGAGCCATACAGCTGATCACCCTTTACGTCAGCCATCATACTTTATTGGCCGCGGAAATTGCACTGCCATCATTCTCAGAAACACAAAGCAGAGGCATGAGACACACGGGCTGGGGGGTAAAAAGCACTGACCTGTGCACTGTTTTACAATTATGCTTCATTTAATGACTTTCTGTCAGTGCTGTCAGTGTCTTAACATTAGAGTCTGTACAATAGAGATGATTTCTGCTGTTTAATTCATTTACTTACTCGTTTCATCTCTCTGAATTCTTACTGTCGTGAGCCCTGCAGTAGCGTGTAGAGTGGACACTGATTTATTAATGACTGGTTTATTGTAATTTCCTTATATTAGAGTTCATAATAATATAACCCTCTCCATCTGTATTATTACCCATATCCTTCTGTATTTAGTGTATTATTCATTTGTTTTCTTATTTATTTGTTTGTTTGTTTGTTTGTTTGTAATCAGGTGTCAGACCCCAAACTGGAGCTCTAGGGAGATTGGTGCCAAGTCGAGGTAAAACAATATGCAATCTTAAATTATCCCTGTAGTTACCCAAGTATTCATCCCAACACTCACCTATTCCAGTATTTACCCAAGTAATTACCATATTAATTACAGTGTCTAATTGTTCAGCTCCACGTGCATGCTAGTAATAGCCCTTGAACATTTTTCCCCATTAGTCAACTTTTCTGTTTTCCTTGTAATTACTCAAATATTTAAATCTGTAATAATCGTAGTAATTTCTCAAAATGTATCCAATAAAAGCTCCAAAGTTAACACTAGTAACTTCCAAATATTTGTCTCATGAAGGAATTCCTTATTTACCCATGTAATTATCCAGTGTTTATCCAAATTAATCAATTAATGTAGTTATCCGAGCAATTGCTAAATAAGTATTTATACCAAAACTGGCCTCTGTAGTTCAATTTTTTTACACATATATACACATATATTTAAGGAAGTAAGTATAAGTACACAATAATATAGAAGTATAAGATAGTGTAAGTACTATCTTATCACTCATCATAGTAATTTCCTAGTAATTACCCTTTTATTTATAACTCAATTCAGCAATTTGACCAGTGATTACCCATACATTCATTCCATCACTCAGCCTTGTAGTCATCTCATAATTCACCTAGTAGTATTTATCCTAGAAATCAAGTCAGTACTAATCAAAATAATTTCTCAAGTATTTAATACATTAATCCACCTGTAGGTAACCCAGTAAAAGTCTATCCAATTACTCAACTGCATAGTTAATTCAGTAATTACCCCTGTACTTATCCTATTACACCCCCACTCAAGTGTGTATCCCATTGCTCAACATAGGTAATTTCCTAATAATTTCCTAAGTATTTATCCCATTACTCACTTCAGTATTTTACCTAATAGTTACCTAACTATTTATCCCATTGCTTACCTCAGTACTTTTCTTATAGTTACCCAAGTACCCAATTATTTATCTCACTGCTCACCTCAGTACTTTTCCTTATAATTACCCAATTATTTGCCCCATTACTCACCTTAATACTTTTCCTAACCCAATTATTTGTCCCATTACTTACCTCAGTAATTTTCCTCATAATTCACCAAATATTTACACCATTGCTCACCTGAGTAATTGTCCTAATAATTATCCAAGTACCCAATATTTATTCCATCACTTAACTTACGACTTTTCCTAATAATTACCTAAGTATTTATCGCATTACTCACTTCAGTATTTTACCTAATAGTTGCTCAATTATTTATCTCATTACTTACCCCAGTACTTTTCCTGATAGTTACCCAAGTACTCAAGTATTCATCCCATTACTCACCTCAGTAATTTTCCTAATAGTTACCCAAGTACTCAAGTATTTATCCCATTACTCACCTTAGAACTTTTTATAATAATTTCCCAAGTATTTATCCCATCATTCACTTTAGTATTTTACATAATAGTTACCCAATTATTTATCCCTTTGCACACCTCAGTAATGTTCCTAATAATTATCCAAATATTTACCCCATTGCTCACCTCAGTAATTTTACTTATAGTTACCCAACTATTTACCCCATTGCGCACCTTAGTGCTTTTCCTAATAATTACCCAATTATTTATCCCATTAGTCACCTTAATACTTTTCCTAATAATTACTTAAGTATTTATTAGTCCATTGCTTATCTCAATAATTTTCCATTATATATATATATATATATATATATATATATATATATATATATATATATATATATATATATATATATATATATATATGTGTGTGTAATCCTAAGTATTTCTATTATTTCAGGTGCTAGTCTTGGTGCTGTTGGTCTGGGTGCCAAGCCAGGAGGTATGTATGTCTGTGTTGTGTTGTTGCAGCACTTTGTAATTATTATTGCTTCATTTTTTGTGGATGGAGGCTACTTCTCTCTTTTATTAAATATTGTGTACGGTAAATTCTCTTTCCCAGTAGGTGCTGGTATTCTCGGAAGCCGTGGCTATGGAGGCAAAGCTGCAAAGGCAGGCAGTAAGTACTGTGACTCACAGTCTCTATAGTGTGTGTAAGTGTGTGTGTGTGTGTGTGTGTGTGTGTGGTCATTGGGGTTAGATTAGGATTATGTAATATTATACATGTTGTACAGTACAGCAAAAATTCCTCCTTGCATATTCCAGCTTAGAAGGCTGTGTTCAGAGCGCAGGGTCCGCTACGCTACAGCCTGCCTGGAGCAGAAAGGGTTAAAGGTCTTGCTCAAAGCCCCAGCAGTGGCAGTTCAGCAGGCTGGATATTGAACCTACAACCCCGTGATCAATAACTCAGCATTCTAACCACTGAGCTGTGTAATGGCTGTGGCCATATTGAAATGTCCATGCCGATGAGAGAAAGAGAAAGATGTGTGGTGAGCACATGTTTTTTGCGGACACTTTTTCTAATGAATTCATTGATTCAGCTGGTTTAGGTTGTGCCCATTGCTGACACAGATGTGCAAATGCACACACACACAGTTTGTCTAATTCCTGTAGAGAAACACTGCCAATAGCAAAAGTCTTCCTGGGACAGATGCAGTGTATCACAAAAATGAGTACACCTCTTCACATTTCTGCAGATATTTAAGTATATCTTTTCATGGGACAACACTGACAAAATGATTATGCTCTGTTTCCATGCACCATGCTTGATACAACCAAACATGCTTGATCTGAACCAAACAAAATAATCTTGGTCTCATCAGACCATAGGACATGGTTCCGGTAATCCATGTCCTTTGTTGACATGTCTTCAGCAAACTGTTTGCAGGCTTCCTTGTGTACAGATTTCAGAAGAGGCTTGCTTCTGGGGTGACAGCCATGCAGACCAATTTGATGAAGTGTGCGGCGTATGGTCTGATCACTGACAGGCTGACCCCCCACCTCTTCATTCTCTCCAGCAATGCTGACAGCACTCCTGCACCTATCTTTCAGAGACAGCATTTTGACGTGATGCTGAGTTCGTGCACTCAGCTTCTTTGGAAGACCAATGCGAGGTCTGTTTTGCGTGGACCCTACTCTTTTACAATGCTGGATGATCATGGCCACTGTGCTGCAGCTCAGTTTCAGGGTGCTGGCAATCTTCTCGAAGCCTAGGCCATCTTTATGTAGCGCAACAATAAACAATTCTTCCACAACATTTTCAGGTCAATTAAGTTTTGACTTGGCCATTTCAAAACATTAATCTTTCTCTTTTTGAAGTTTTCTTTGGTAGAATGCTTAGGGTCATTGCCTTGCTGCATGACCCACCTTGAAATTCAGTTCATAGACAGATGTTCAGACATTTTTCTTTAGTATTTCGAATTCATTGTTCCATCAATGAGGGCAAGCTGGTCTGGCCCAGATGCAGCAAAACAGGCTCAAACATTGTTTCACAGATGAGATAAAGTTCTTATGCTGGAATGCAGTGCTTGTCCAGTGTTCATCCAAACATGACACTTTTCAGTTAAAGCAAAAAGTCTTATTTTGGTCTCTTCCGTCCACAAAACATTTCTTTTGTCTTGTCAACATGATCTTTAGCAAAGTGTAGCTAATCAGACCTAGGTTGTTCAGTGTTCTCTAACATTTACATGTCAATAAACATCCAATGTGTCTAATGAGGCCTTCAGTTGTTTAGAAGTTACCCTGTCTTCCATTGTGACTTTGCTAACTATTACACTCTATGCTCTCCGAGAAGTGATCTTTGTTGGTCAACCAAAGGGTAACCTGGGAAGGGTAATAATAGTCTTGAATTCCCATTTACATAATGGACCTGTGGATTGGTGGAGAATTCTAAAGAATTCTAAAACAAACTTTCAAGCACCACTCTATGTGTAGAATAATATATATATATATATATATATATATATTTTTTTTTCAAAATTACGTTTTCAATTGTTTTTTTTTTTATGAAACGTGTATATATATATATATATATATATATATATATATATATATATGCAGCTCTGGAACAAAAATAAGAGACTACTTCAGTTCTGAATCAGATTCTCTGATTTTGCTATTTATATGTATATGTTTGAGTAAAATGAACAATGTAGTTCTATTCTATAAACTACAGACGACATTTCTCCCAAATTCCAAATAAATATATTGTCATTTAGAGCATTTTGTTTTCAGACCTCAAATAATGCAAAGAAAACAAGTTTTAAGAGTTCATAAATCAATATTGGGTGGAATAACCCTGGTTTTTAGTCAAAGTTTTCATGCATTTTGGCATGTTCTCCTCCACCAGTCTTACACACTGCTTTTGGATAAATTTATGCCACTCCTAGTGCAACAATTCAAGAAGTTTCAGCTTGTTTTGATGACTGTGATCATCCGCCTTCCTCTTGATTATATTCCAGAGGTTTTCAATTTGCTAAAGTCCAAGAAACTTATCCTTTTTAGTTGGTCTCTTATTTTTTTCCAGAGCTGTATATGTGTATTTGGATGTTGCTTTTCCACCCTGTGCTGTGTTAAAAAAAGCTAACGGCAGTATCTTATGTTTTCTGTTTTATACAGCTGGCCGTTACCTTGGAGGTGAGTTGATATCATTAAATCTGCATTGTACTGATGGTGAAGGATGTTTAAGAACATTATTTTATAATGAGTCAAATATGTTCTTAACTTAACTCATATGGTATGTTTTTTGCTAGCGGGAGGATACAGGCCGTTACAAGGTAGAGGAGGAATGAAGCAAGGCTACGGAGGAGCTCTCGGAGGTTATGGTAGGAATAATAATGCTACAGACTTTTATTCATTTCATGCAGCACATTTTTCCTGTGTACAATTGCTTGCAAAGGGCATTTCATGCATATTATTACTATATACTGGACCTTTAATAAACTCATTTCAAATACAGCAACTAGGACTATGGGAAAATGTGGTACATGAATCATAAACCATTTGTTTTCGACTGGTCATCCAGCATTTTAATATAGAGTGTACTTTCTAATTTCTTTTGTATTGTACATTTGGTGTATACAGTGACGGTCAAAAGTTTGGACACACCTTCTCATTCAACAGTGCTGGCTCTGTTTGTATTTTTTTTTAAATTTGTGTAGTAATAATGTAATAATTATCACAGGTGCTTGAACTTTATATTTCTATACATTTTTATTTATTTTAAAATAAATATTCTATTTTTTTCCCCATTTTATCCTCAATTTACACGGCCAATTATCCAACCCATATCCCCCTATCACTGATGATGCCCCAACACACCAGGAGGATGAAGACTAGCTCATGCCTCCACCGATACATGTGAAGTCAGCCACCGCTGTAGCATTACCGAGTAGCATCACAGCACACTCGGAGGAAAGCGCAGTGGTTCTGATACATCAGCTCACAGATGCCTTGTGCTGCGAACATCACCCTTTGGAGTGATGTGGGGAGAAAGCGCTATCTACCCACCCAGAGAGAGCAAGACCAATTGTGCTCTCTCAGGGCTCCGGTAGCCGATGGCAAGCGACATGAACGGGATTCGAACTGGCAATCTCCTGATCATAGTGGCAGTGCTTAACCCACTGGAACACTCAGAGTCCCATCTCTATACCCTTTTTTAAAATATCTTTTCACTACATCTGTGTATATTTAGATTTTATATGTATATTTTATACATGCTATCATTATTGTTTTTTTTATCTTGTCTCAAGTAGGCAGACATGATTGATTTTGAAATACAGCTCCAATCTGTGTTGATTGATGCCTTGGTTGGTTTCTAGGTGCTGCTCTTGGAGCAGGACTTGGGAACGGTCTGGGAATGGCTCTGGGAGCTCAGGCAGGAAAACTTGGACGAGGTGAGAAGACCTTATGTTGCAAACTGTTTTGTGACCTTCCCAAAGTTCATTCTGTCTATTTTGAAATATATAAGCCATATACAGTTTAATAATATACAGAACAAAGTAACAGTATTAGTAAAAAAAAACACCTTTCAGGGACAGAGTACAGCTGTTAATATATTGTTTCAATAAGCTTCTGCAATGTCACAATAATTATGTCACACACGGATCATCTTCATACTAGGCTACATACGTCTGCTATGTTTTTGCTGTAGTGTGGGCGTGATGTTTTCTAAATGGTAAATGTTTATTCTTCTCTACATCCAACCACATTTAGATTCACTCTAACTGGATGGAGAGATTTATCTGGATTGGGTTTTTTTTAATGATTAGAAGCCGGAATGAAAACAAGCACAAAATAAAATAGGAATAACGAGGCTTTTTTATAAATGTAAAAAAGAAGAAAGTTCAGATTATTGGGTTAAAAACTAATGAGTAGAAGTAAAAAGTCTAAAAACAATTTACTCCAGTAAAGTATAGATAACCAACATTTCTCCTTAAGTAAGATAACGAAGTATTCGTACTTCATTAATTTCACACCTCTTCCGAAGGAGATAAACGTGAACACCTAGTCAGGTGTGGCCTTCAAGGGTATAAAGCCCCCCAGTATTGAGCTGTGGTGCAGTGGAACTGTGTTCCCTGGAATGATGATGCTCCATGCAATACTTCTGTGATGAGTTGAGATGAGGAGGAGTAGTAATCATTCAAAATCCTGATCTTTATAATGTTCTTTATAATCAAATCCTAGACTGGTAGAGACAGTTTCTTCTTTTTTTTTTGAGCAGGATAAACCAGTTTTAATACCCTTGATTTGGAAGAAGAAGCTATAAATGACCATGTGTCCCAACACTTTTGTCCACATCATTTAATTTAGCAGTTCCAGCAGGTCTAACTAAAACTGTTAAATTAAACCAATTTTTGTCGTTTTTTTCCCCTCAGGATACACTAATGGCTATGGACTCCAGCCAGGTGAGTGTGTGTTCATTATGTGTTCTCCTGGTCATGTGACACATCTGTAAGTCTGAGTCACTATGTAATCTAGAAGCCAGTGTTGGACCACGATTGTAACATTTCACAGCATGTGTTAGAAGCTCTTCACTGGCTGTGATTAAATGTCATGTTGTTGATTTAGATGTTGTGGAGCTAAGGGTTCGTGTGCAAGACATATATAGAGAGCAATCATTTGTTTCTTTCCATTTATTGCTCTAACCTTGGCCTTGATCCTGTCTTGTTGCTAGGTTACGGCGCTGGTGTATACCCTGGCGTTGGACGCGGTAAGTTGGGGAGACTCTTTTTATTCTTTTTATAGGACACTGTGATCAGCACCTGACCAGTGACACGCTTTTTATCATGACATTTAGTATTCCTTCAGTTTGAGTTTTTTGTACAAATAGCATTTCCACAACAACTTGGAATATACTGCACATATACTGCACACATACAGTACAAAATTAGGACAAGTTCTTGGAGGAGCCTGTCTTATTTAAACCTCAGACATTAGTTTGGTTTGTTCTTGATTAGTAAAATGATTAGATCACTGTTGACAAATGCAAAAATCTCTCTGAGGCCTTCAGAAAGAAGGTTGTCGATGCAAAGTTGATTACTTATTACAAAATATATATTTTTAATAAAATACATGTTTTTAGTTTTTTGTGTTCAGTGATATAATCTCCATTTTTCGATACAGTTCAAATGAAGATCAAATCCCCATATGATTAAATATGTTCAAAATGTACAGTCAAATACAAAGGTTTGAGCACATATAACCAAATTATACATTTTGTAATCACATCCTTTGTAGTTATTTAAAAAAAATCGATGTCCTCAAGGCAGGGAAATATTATAGGAAGATACCCAATTGTTTTCAGCTTTTAGTAGTTTCTACAGTCTGGAGAGGTGCTGTATTAGAAATGGCTGTTCAGGGGAACTGTGGAAGTCAAAATGTTTTAGGTGAAAAACAGCAAAATGTGCTGTAATTTGGACATAGGTGCTTAAAAACTTGCTCTACAAGGTGTATAGTAGAGTATGTGGGCTCTACCTCCCTGTTCACACACCTGATCTGTGTAATTAAGACCTTCATGGACACTCTGGAACATTCTGGACACTCAACTAAGTGTGTTAGATCTGTAGTCTTCAGGGTGGTCGATATCCAGGACCGAAATCAGCACCTCTGTTTTAGAAATTCTTCACAGGCCCCATCCTGTATGCCTTTCAGACACTAATATGGCAAAAAAAAAAAATCTCCAAGCAAATAATGCAAGCCAATTCAAGAAAAGAGAAAGTGTCTGGCCTTGTCTTTGTGAAGTTAGTTTACTGTCACACAATATTATCTCTTAAATATCATATTTACAGGAGAAGGGGGAAAAAACGTTTTAACTCCTATTGGAAGACAGTGAATTATATTTTATTCCAAGTAATTTTATTGGTCAATTTATCATGAAATTTGAACAAAATGTAAAAACTACCAGACTCACACTGTGTCAAACAGTAAAAAATGCACCAGGTTTTTGTCTGACAGCGACAGTACACACTCTGTGTGTGTGTGTGTGTGTGTGTGAGCACACCATATCTCTCAGACTAAATCCCATCATAAGGATTTTTTTTAATGGTGCCGACACAGATCTCAGGCTTTTATGTGCAGGTGTGGATAAACAGGCCTCCTTGTGTTAGCAGGGTGTGTTTTGTCAGTAGATGTTGATAATGGATGTTTTAATAATGTGCATTTGCATTTGTGTTCATGTGCATGTTTTTGATCATTCTCTGAAGCAGAGAGCTGATCAAGCCCGCATTCTCCACCAAACACCTCAGAACTGATGGGGGTGAGCTGGTGTGCGGTTCTTGAGTGCGGTTGTTCTAGAATGTTTTCTTTTCAGTTCTTTTTTCAGTGCTTTTGTTTTGCTGGTGCTGGTGCCAGTCAATGCTAAAAAATACCTGCTGCTATTTATTAACTCTAGAAGTACAGGTGTCAAAAGCAGGTTTATCTAAACAACATGCTTGCCTTTAGTTTTTGGCGACTTACCTCACCTCACCTACAAAAAACAAATTACATCAAAATTTTAATCCCCTTTTGGTCCAGTGGGCTAAGCGCTGCCTCCGGAGATTGCCGGTTCGAATCCTATTTATGTAGCTTGCCATCAGCTGCCGGAGTCCAGAGAGAGCACACTTGGCCTTGCTCTCTCTGGGTGGGTAGATGGCACTTTCTCCCCACATCTCTCCAAAGGGTGATGTTGATCAACACAAGGCGTCTGTGAGCTGATGTATCAGAAAACAGAGTCGCTGCGCTTTCCTCAGAGTGCGCTTCGAGTACTCTAAAATGCTGCATCAGCAGCAGTTGGAAAACAGGCGGTGGCTGACTTCACATGTGTCGGAGGAGGCATGTGCTAGTCTTCAGCTTCTTGGTGTTGGGGCATCACTAGTGATAGGGGGAGTCCTAATGAGTGGGTTGTTAATTGGTCATGTAAATTGGGGTGAAAATTGAAAAAAAAAGAAAACAAATTATAAAAAAATAAATTAATTAAATTTCTGTTTGGAAATTTGCCTGTTTTTTTTAGATTTAAGATTTCCCAAAGACTTGAATGCATCTGTGGTATTCACAGTGAAGCTAAATGTCTCCTCAGTTTGCACAGAACATATATATTGAAGCAGAAATCCATCCATAAAAATGACTGGCATGGCACATTTGTTTAAATTCTGGTATTAATTGCAATGCACAATTTCGCTATGTAAAATGAATACTGTACAAATTGGACTATAACTAATGATGCAGAGTTATGTAAGTTCTAGAAACTCTGCCTCTTATTATCTTTTAATTGAATCTTTTAAACGTGTAATCTTTTTAATTGAAAGATGCTATTTTACATTGTCTCTCAAATCTAGACCCTTATTTCTGGATTTGTCACAATCAGAAAATGCCAGTAATGGCAAAGTTCTTGTTGCAAACTGCTGAAGTTTGCTTTCTTCTTCTGTAAAAACCAAGAGTATTGTTAAAATACCAGTTTAAAGAGTAACAACTCAAGTAAAAGGCTCAACCACCAAAGTCAAAACTATTTATCTGACCTAGGGAACAACTACTGAATCTCTTTTAAGTGATTTAGATAGAAAGTAGAAGGTGGAGCGTTTCAGAATCTGGTAAATTAGGATCAGTCAAAAGATTTTACAAACTGTTGTCTTAGATTGTGTAGAACTTCTACGAAATCTGGATATTTTTCATGGAAAAAGAAGGTCACCCTGCTTTCAGTACTACAGGAAATGATGTCTTACATCTTGCTAATTGGAAAACCAGCTATCAGTTATAACTAAAGTTTGAAACAACTACACTCATTTCGGTGTTTTTGATTCTACTTCACCTTTAGCATTCATTGGTTGATCCTAAAAGCAGAAAATTGGAACACTGGAACAGGCATTGGGCCTTATTTTATTCCCGATGCTCATTGCTACCTTACACCCCACCAACAGTCTATTTTCACGCCTTGCAACTGCATTGTTTAAATGGCAAAGGTCCTTATAAATATATCTAGGCCAATGGCTGTTGTGGCCTCGAAGTGAGGTGTGCGGAAAACACAGATACAGTGCGCCACTGGCTGAAATGAACCTAGACTACAGTCAGAGGTTCATTGCTATCTTGGCAACGGCACATGCTTAACATACAATGCATGTCTCCGCTAATTGCACACAGAAAGACACACAGCAGTGCTCAAACCCAGCTTTCACATCAACTATAAACAGAATACAAAATACAATAATTTTGCTTTGCTGCATAGTTAAAATAGCAACCCGCCAAAGTCAGAGCAGACCTGTCTCTTCAAGGGAATAGAAAGTAATACACTGACTAATTTTCATTTCACATTATGCCCAAAACGCACCTATGATTAATTAAGAGTAAGTACATGCCCTTTGAAGTGCAAAAATTTTACTTTTCCCATCGTTATGATAGCAAAGACACACTGACACACCCTAAATCAAGCTGCATGGTACACAGTTGATGCCTCACCTGTAGAATAAAAAAAAATCACTAAAAGAGGGCCCACTGTGTTGTAAGCTAGTCTTTTTTCTTTTCATCTGGATCAATGCAGCACATTCATTGTTAATGGTCCTTGGTATATTGTGTTTTCTGTACCTCGATCTTCATTGAATTAGATCTGCACGTGTGTGTGTGTAAGCGTGTGTGTGTTGATATGAACATGTGTTGATATGAATGATGTGTAATTGCATATTTGTTTTTTATTTCTCAGTCTCAAGTCAATTTATCTCCTGTTGGTTGATGTGTGTATGTTGTAGGCAGTGGGCTTGGAGGAGGACTACCCATTTCACAGGGGGGGAAAGGCAATGGTAAAAGGATGTACTTTTGCTTGTATCTGTAAGACCTCAGGCATTTCTGCTTGGTTATTATAGGATGTTTTTAGACTCATGTTCGTAGGCTTAAAGTCTGTTTTAGTAAGTACAGAAGAGTAAAAGCTTTAAGTCAGTTTGGATTTACTGTATAGAGTACTGATATAAGAGCTAACCAGTGCTGTGGTCTTTAGGATATGGTCAAACTCCAGGAGTACCAAATGGACAAGGTGCTCCAGTCAACGGTAACTCTTTGGTTTCTGTATTTCTGTATTGTGCTAATGTTGGCGCTTGGTCTTTAGTATTAATCTGAAAGATAAAATCCCAATCCCAATTTTCTAATAGTTTGGACGCTGTGTAAAATGTGAATAAATGTAAAAACAGAACAAATCTTATAGACCCGTTTTTAGGATGAGACATTTTTCAATTTCATGAAAATTACACCTTGTGCAATGCATGCTCATTGCTATCTTACTCCCCGCAAAAATAGCGACAGTACTTGTGAATATAGCTACACCATAGGAGGGGTTGTCTCAAAACGAGGTATGTTCAGGTAAATTTCTGGTGTATTGCTACCATGGCAATAGAAAAACACAGGTGCACCACTGACTGAATACAGCTTAAGCAGATGTCAACGGTCAGACGTTAATTGCTATCTTGGCAATGCAATGATCAATTAAGAGAATTAGTACATGCCTTTTGCATGTTTTCAAACTGCGCCATGTGTACTTTTCCCGTCGCTACGATAGCCACGCCCTAAATCAAGCTGTCGGCCTCACAGCTGACACACTCCCCTATAGATATAAAATATGCAAGGCCTTGGCCGTTTCTCAATCTGCGTTCTTGTCTGTACTTGTGTTCTTGTGGACTCGTGAAACGTCATCAGTCGCAGCCCAAGTACTGTTCCAATTCAGAAGATCACAGTTAGCCAAGTACACAACTAATACCTGGATGTGTTCTTGCTCCTCCCACTTTATCGAGGATGCATGAAAGGTGACTTGTGTGAACTTCTTTCACCCTGATAACCCAGAATGCATCTCGTACCAGTATCAGCGTAATGCAGGATGAGAAGGTACATAACTGTAAGCGCCGGTACGTTTTCAAAACAGTACTGCTGTGTGCTAAAATAATGTTTTAAGTTATTTTTAGGCGAGAATGTAGAGGTTTAGACTTCAGATATGTGGTTTATTTGTTAAGAAAGCGGCTAGGTGAAAATGTGCTTCTACGTTTCCAATTACACAAAAACCGCCCCACTTCCTCCCGTCCTCGGGAGTCCGCACTCACAATCCGAACTTCTCAAGTCCGTTCTTCACAAGTACGGGAGTACAGACTTGTGTACTTGTGTATTGAAAAACGGCCCTTCTCTAATAGAGAAGTTGCCTGGATGAGAACATAGTTTGTTCTTAATCATCTATATACTGTTCAACACTGACTGTGCCTTTCCAGATGGGTATGCTAGATACACCAAAGTCACTAATGCAACTTCAAACCATTAGCAGTGCAGGCTTTTGAACTGTGCATGCTAATAAAAACAATGGATGGTCCATTTGCTCTTCATAGAGATTTTACAGGGCATGTAGCGCTTGGTTTCCAAAAATTCAGAAGTTTTTAATGCCTGTTTTTGGCAAAGTCCTGGATTTGTGCATGTAGAAACTACTACTACAAAAAAACTACAGAACCATATGACCTGTGGTTTCCAAAAAGAAGTAGAAGCAGTTTTCCATTTTGCCTTAGTCTATTTAAAATGAGTTTTATCCCAGAGAAGAGTTTCTAGATCATGTTGCAATTCCATTGATGGTGAAGGCTAAACAAAACAGAATATATTATATATTTTAGACTCTTCGAAGTAGCACCTCTTGTTTAGACGCCAGTTTTGCACATCTTGGCTGAACTTATCAAGAGTTAATTCGGTTCGTTTTGGCCCTCTTAATGTGTTTGAGAGCATCAGTTGTAAAGATGTGAAGAGCTAGCATTGGTATACAGTGAATAGCCCTATTTGAGAAATGTTCTAATTCATATTATGAGAAGCAAGAACTACTCAACTAAGTAAAGAAAAAATTATTTTAAGAAATGAAGGTCAGTCAATCTGAAAAACTTTAAAAGTCTCATTCCTCTGCTAATCTAATGGTACTGAACTCTCACTCAGACTTGGTCATTCATTGCTTGGGCAGTTTCACCACGTCGAAGCCCCAGAGTCAGCTCTATATTATGAAATCCGACGTGATTGGTGCCTGTTTTGACCGGTGTTCTCTTGAGTTGTGCTACCTTGTCAAACCGTGCTTCCCTAGTGTTTTTTTAAGGTCTCGGTAAAACGTGAAATCAACCGGAGATCCGATTTAAACCTATAGTTAATTACACAATATTGCTAACTCTAACTAGCTGCTGTAAACGGAGCTGTAATCTCCTCCTTAGCTAATAAGACAGTGGCTCAGTCTGTGGGCGGCCTCGAGCCGAGGTGGGCGAGGCCATGAACTCACTGGTTGACGTTGACACCTAACATCTTTCTGATCGACTTGTTTTTCTGAGGATTTTCTTTTTTTTTATCTACTGCAGACAATGAAGCCTGAGAAACTCAGAGAGACATGTGGTATTTTATAAAAAAACAAGAAAAAGTGGATTTTAGCAAAAGAAGACCTTTAAAATAAAGGTAAATCTGGCACTCATTGGGACTACCCCAGAAAAGAAGACCAAGAGTTACTTCTGCTGCACAAGATAAGTTCTTTAGAGATTTTTAGAGCCTCAGAAACCTCAGAAAGATAAGAGCCAACCGATTGCTTCCTTTTAAGGATATATTGGTTTGTTTAACACTTTTAAGTTACTACATGATTCCTTATGTGTTCCTCCATAGTCTAGATGACTTGAGTATTGAGTTACAATGTAGGAAAAATGACTGACACTGTAAATTTACTTACATTTTACACAGCGTCTCTCAATTTCTTCAATCTCTTAATGTGAAGAAAAACCTGTTTGGTATTGGATTTGTTGAATGGACCTCTAAAGGGAAGTTAACAGTGTAGATCATTTATCCACAGAAGATGTGTTGTATCTGTGTATATCTAGTATCTGTTGTCTTGATCTGTAGGTTACGCCCCCTCACCTCTGGGTCCCACTGCACAGGGAGGTAAATTAGAGCCCTTCGGTCTTAATCCACTGTTAGAACTGTTACTGTGTCTTTTTGTCATAGTAGTAACAATAATAGGAGTATTGTGATGTGATCTTTATTAGGGTATGGCTCTGGAGCTGGAGTAATGAATGGAAAGGGAGCTAAAGCTAATGGTAAACCAGCATGTGTGTGTGCTCTTATTATTATTATTATTATTTTTTAAATAAATTATTAGCGTTTTATGTTTACTATGCAAGTTAACCCTTTCAGACCCTGCATCCATTAACAATGGACATCATGTATTTTCTTGATTTTAAAATGTTTAGTTGCACATAACACTATTTAAGAGCTGTTGTTCATCAGAATAGACCATGAACCAGCCAATGAACAAGTTTATAAGCCAATGAAACAGTAACTTGGCCCCGCCCACTGCACTGGAAAAACAGAAAAACAGTACTAGGGCTAATTTGTACTAATTTAATGTGATTTAAAACAATTTAACATGTTTTGTTTTACTGTTTAGGGATGTTTATAAAATAAAAAGTTCAATATGAAATATAGAATATTACACACACACACAAAAAAGTAATATTTTAGTTAGATTTTATAGTAGAATAAATATATAGAGTCTTCTTTTCTGTTTATTACAGACAGAAAACAGCATTCTTACGTTTTTGTTCCATAACTGGAGATAATTCAGGTCTGAAAGGGTTAAATTGTTGCTGTTTAAAGGTTATAATGTGCAGTTAACTAAAGATGTGTACTGTAGGCTACGGCCCGGCCGCAGGAGTGTCTAATGGAGCCGGAGGAATGAGCAACGGTAAAGCACCACAGTCGTATCTATTCTTGTCAATTGAATCTTGTGTTTCTGCAGAGTAGTCACTATCTAGTGATCAATAGTGCAGCATGTATTGACTGCTAGCGCTCCAAGTGATGCTAAACTACCGCTGTGATATCACTGCATCCCACTCCCACACTTTATCTGTAGTGAAGAACACAGTAATAGGTGATAGACTGGTATAGAAGGATTGCAGCAGTGTTATAAAAGTGGATGTTTCTGTGATCAGTTATGAGTGCTGTGCTTCGTAGGCTATGGACCTGGGCCAGCAGGAGTAAACGGACAAGGTGGTAAAGGTAAAGATGCCTCTGGAAATCTGTATGAGCAAGCAATACCCTGAAATACTGCCTATACTGCATAACTACAGTCATTAAGAACCCATGCACTGCATATTTCATGGCTTTCCTTTCTCTAACAAACTTAAACGGCACTCTGTGAAAAACACAGATCAGATATATTTAGTACTCAAGTATTTTTTCTTGTGCTTAAGTATTATTACTTAGTATTTTGATGTTACTTCAGCATTTTAAGGTTCATTTTATCTGGTACTTACATTATTTCTTTGGTACTGGGACCAGGCGTTATTTACGTATGTGGTATTTTACCTGGTAAGTTATATTTACTGAGTACTTTCATGTGTTAGTTTGCAGATCAGCCATAACATTCATATTACCTATAATACCACCTGTTTTATAGAATGATTAGTGTTTTAAGACAGGGTAATAATGGATGTGGTGTTGTATTATTCTGGTATATTTACATAGTAACAGTATTTGGTATTTTTAATGAGCATTTGAATGTGGTATTAAATATCTATTATGTGGTGTTTATTTATAAGTGATTTATCTTTACATATATTTACATGCTACTTAAGTAATTTACCTGGTGATTTTATGTGGTAAATATTTGGCCCTTTAATTTGGTACTTATGTATTTTTATGTATGTGATAATCAAGTATTTTGTACCTTGTACTTTACCTAGTATGTTTATAGTATTTTAATGTATTACTTAAGCATTTTAAGTGGTGCTTTTGTTTTTTTATGAGGTAATTAGAAAGTTTTACCTGGTGTTTTGTATTTTTCATGATACTTAAATATTTAACTTGATATTTGTATTTGTATACTTGGTATTTTTTTTACTGAGTTTTTTAATGTGGTAGTTAAGTATTTTACCTGGTACTTTTTGGTACATTCTTAAAGATTTTAATTAAGTTTTTTTCCTGGTGACTTATTGTGTGGTACTTGTATTTGTACCTGGTACATTATGTGGTACGTAAGTAATTTTACCTGCCACTTTAATATGGTACCTAAATATTTTTATGTACATGGTAGTCAAGTATTTTTACCTTGTAATCGAGTATATATTTATCTGGTATTTTAATGTGTTACTTAAGCATTTTAATTAGTACTTAGATGTAGTTTTATAGGGTGATTAGCTACATTTACCTGGTTCTTTTTTTATTTAACTTGGTTCTTAAGTATTGCTATCTGGTACTTTTACACTATACTTAAGTATTTAATCGGTACATGTGTGTGGTACTTAAGTATTTTTACATGGTACTTTTGTATTTCTATCTAATACTTAATTATATACATGGTCATTTTAATTATTTTGGTACTTGTAAATATCTTTTTTACACAAATAACATTGTAGTACATTTAAGTATGTTTTTTTTTTGGCTACACAAACTTCCTATTATAGTTAGGAAAACACAGTAATGTGCAGAGCATGGGGTTTTCAGGACTGTGATTTGGAACTGGTACCGGGCTTAGTTAGCTCATGCAGTATTTAAGGTATTGGTTATTCAAGATCATTATCATACTATGTAGAAAATCTGCCCTGCTGAAGGACTGGTGTGTAGCTCTGATAACCTCAGGTACATTGTTGGCTTGTGTTGGTTGTGTTGTAACGTTGACCTGACCATTGATTTATATTTATATGGTGTAGGAGGAGCCATGTTCCGTGGAAATGGTGGCAAACCGTCCAAGACTGGTAAACCTCTGTTAAGTGTGTCACGGGCTGATTGGCCAATGGCTAAATGCATGCTATCCTCAGGGTGGTATTTTTAACGTCCTAAATCAGACTTTGCTGGTCAGCGTTCTTCTGACGAGATAATGAAGGATTTAGGTCTGTAAAAATCCACTTTTCACTCAGGACCCACTGCTGCTGTATTATGGCTTGGATCACACTCCTTTGTGCACACGTTTATCACCCACACGACTTTCCTACTCCCTCTTTCTGCCATCTTCTACCCTTTGTTGTAAGTTGGTGTGCTGCTGAAGACTTATTTCTTCTGTGCCTGAAGCTGTTAAGTTCACTTTTCAATGAGTCACTGCACCATTGTTTTGGCTGTTGTCACAATGTGTCAGGGTTGTCTGGAATGAGGGATTTTTGCTCCACAGGCTGTTCTGCCCCACAGGATCTTCTCATCTACAGGGCTTTTTTCTCCACAGGGTCTTCTGCCCCACAATTTCTTCTGCCATGTTGTTTAATGATGTGTATAATACATGGGAAAAAGCTGTTAATAAACCCACAGGGTACAGTCTCGACAGTACTATACTGTTCAGTACAGATTATGAGTGGGGCAGTTAAGGTTAGGGGGAGGTGTAGGGTAGGTTATGTGTAGGGTAGAGTAGTTAAGGTTAGAGGGAGGTGTAGGGTAGGTTATGTGTAGGGTAGAGTAGTTAAGGTTAGGGGGTGGTGTAGGGTAGGTTATGTGTAGGGTAGAGTAGTTAAGGTTAGAGGGAGGTGTAGGGTAGGTTATGTGTAGGGTAGAGTAGTTAAGGTTAGAGGGAGGTGTAGGGTAGGTTATGTGTAGGGTAGAGTAGTTAAGGTTAGGGGGAGATGTAGGGTAGGTAATGTGTAGGGTAGAGTAGTTAAGGTTAGGGGGAGGTGTAGGGTAGGTTATGTGTAGGGTAGGGTAGTTAAGGTTAGAGGGAGGTGTAGGGTAGGTTATGTGTAGGGTAGAGTAGTTAAGGTTAGGGGGAGATGTAGGGTAGGTAATGTGTAGGGTAGAGTAGTTAAGGTTAGGGGGAGGTGTAGGGTAGGTTATGTGTAGGGTAGGGTAGTTAAGGTTAGGGGGAGGTGTAGGGTAGGTTATGTGTAGGGTAGAGTAGTTAAGGTTAGGGGTAGGTGTAGGGTAAGTTATGTGTAGGGTAGTTAAGGTTAGGGGTAGGTGTAGGGTAGGTTATGTGTAGAGTAGAGTAGTTAAGGTTAGGGGGAGGTGTAGGGTAGGTTATGTGTAGGGTAGAGTAGTTAAGGTTAGGGGGAGGTGTAGGGTAGGTTATGTGTAGGGTAGAGTAGTTAAGGTTAGGGGGAGGTGTAGGGTAGGTTATGTGTAGGGTAGGGTAGTTAAGGTTAGGGGGAGCTGTAGGGTAGGTTATGTGTAGGGTAGTTAAGGTTAGGGGTAGGTGTAGGGTAAGTTATGTGTAGGGTAGTTAAGGTTAGGGGTAGGTGTAGGGTAGGTTATGTGTACATGTTAATTGTGCTCCACAGCTTCCTGGCTGATGACATCATCAATTATGGCTATTCGTTTTTATTGGTCAGAATTTAAATGTATTTAAATGATTGTGTGCTTGTTTTTGATAGGATATAATCTTGGATTGGGCAGCTATCCCGGAGCCGGACTAACTAATGGATATGGAGCAGGTACTGATTTTTATGTTTATATGTTTATTATTCTCATGTTAGTTACAGATAGACACACTCATTAAGCACTGACTTTAAGTTTAAATGGGGTTATTCTAATGTTATACAGAGTTAATTACAGGTAGACAATCTCACTGATTACTGACTTTATGTTCATTTTGGTTTATACTATTGTTCTATAGAGTTTTAGAGGTAGACACTCTCACTGACCACTGACCTTATGTTTAATGTAATGTTATATAGAGTTAATTACAGGTATACACTCTCACTGACCACCTACGTTATGTTTATTTAGGTTCATTTTAATATTATTTAAATGTTTATTAGTGGTAGGCACTATCAATGAGCACTTGCTTTAAGTTTATATGGGTTTATTCTAATGTTATACAGAGTCAATTACAGGTAGACAATCTCACTGATCACTACGTTATGTTTATTTGGGTTTATTTTAATATTATTTAAAGTTTATTAGCGGTAGGCACTATCCCTGACCACTTGCTTTAAGTTTATATGGGTTTATTCTAATTTTATACAGAGTTAATTACAGGTAGACAATCTCACTTATCACTGACTTTATGTTCATTTGGGTTTATACTAATGTTCTATAGAGTTTTACAGGTAGACACTCTCACTGACCACTAAGTTTATGCTTATTTGGGTTTATTCTAATGTTATATAGAGTTAATTACAGGTAGACACTCTCAATGACCACTGGCTTCATGTTTATTTGGGTTTTTTCTACTGTTATATAGAGTTTATTAGTGGTAGACACTCAATGAGCACTGACTTTATGTTTATTTGGTTTGGTATTCTAATGTTATATAGAGTTAGTTACAGGTAGACACTCTCACTGACAACTGACTTTATGTTTATTTCGGTTTATTCTAATGTTAAATAGAGTTTATTAGTGGTAGACACTCTTACTGAGCACTGACAATGCTTATAAGGGTTTATTCTAATGTTATATAGAGTTTATTACAGGTAAATACTCTCATTAATCACTGATTTTATGTTTATTTGGGTTGATTCTATGGTTATATAGAATTTACAGGTACACAGACCCATTGACCACTGACTTCATATATTTGGGTTTATTCTAATGTAATATAGAATTAATTACAGGTAGACACTCTGACTGACCACTGACATTTTGTTTGTTATTTTTTTCCTAATTTTAAATCGAGTTAATTACTGACCACTGGCTTTATGTTTATTTGGGTTTATTCAAATGTTATATAGAGTTTGTTAGTGGTAGACACTCACTGAGCACTGACTTTATGTTTATTTGGGTTGATTCTAATTTAATATAGAGTTAATTAAAGATAGACAGTCTCACTGACCACTGACTTTGTGTTTATTTGGGTTGTTCTAAGGTTATATAGAGTTTTATAGGTAGACTCTCTCACTGACCACTGACTTTGTGTTTATTTGGGTTGTTCTAAGGTTATATAGAGTTTTATAGGTAGACTCTCTCACTGACCACTGACTTTGTGTTTATTTGGGTGTTTACTAATGTTATATAGAGTTTTACTTGCTTGTTGGTTCTCTGTTTCAGGTATTGCCCCAGGTGTTTATCAAGCTGGTAGATTGGGCAAACAGACTGGTAGGGCTGTTTTCATTGTATCTCATTTCTGTTCTTTGCTGTTTAAACTGTCTATTGTTTCCTCCTACCCTGTGCTACATTACACCATCAGTCAAAAGTTTTAGAACACCCCCATTTTGCCCCTTTACCTTTGCCATTCACTTTTTCAGGTCTAATTAATAACAAGAAATTATAAAAAAATTAGAGTACAAAACTTTGTAGTAAACGTCCAGGGCATTTAAGGAAAAATAGAAATAACATAACAATATATATATATATACACAGCTCAGGAAAAACATAAAAGACCACTTAAAAATGATGAAATTCTATGATTTTACCAAATTGAAAACCTCTGGAATATAATCAAGACGAAGATGTGATGAATGATCACAGCCATCAAACCAAGCTGAACTGCTTAATTTTTTTCACCAGCACTGGCATAAAGTTATCCAAAAGCAGTGTGTAAGACTGGTGGAGGAGAACATGCCAAGATGCATGAAAACAGGAATTAAAAACCAGGGTTATTCCACCAAATATTGATTTCTGAACTCTTAAAACTTTATGAATATGAACTTGTTTTCTTTGCATTATTTGAGATCTGAAAGCTCTGCATCTTTTTTGTTATTTCAGCCATTTCTCATTTTCTGTAAATCAGTGCTCGAAATGACAATATTTTTATTTGAATTTTGTGAGAAATGTTGTCTGTAGTTTATAGAATAAAATAACAATGTTCATTTTACTCAAACATACACCTATAAATAGCAAAATCAGAGAAACTGATTTAGAAACTGAAGCTGAAGTGGTCTCTTATTTTTTTTCCAGAGCAGTACATATTATTAGATATATCTCTGTATCTTTTCTTTAGAGTAATCACACTCTGGCTTCATCTGTTTATTTACCTTCAAAAATGCTTGTAAACTGGAGAAAACTGGGAGCTCAGCTTAACATTGAACTGAACATTAAAATCTTAAGGCAACTGGTTTCCTTAAATATTTTAAGTAAATTTAACTTATCCAGGCTTACAGTGTGCCTGAAACCCATCTAGTCCATGTTCATGAGCATGTTGGCTGGAAAAACATGAATTAATATACCTTAAAGCTTTGGTAAAAACACCTTCTAGACTTGATCCATGTCTATTTTCAAAATGTAGCAATGTAGCAATAAAAAAAGCAAACAAAAAGCATAAAAATAGATCATATATCAAATAATTCATTAAAATGGGTCAGGTACACTCAAAGTTTTTTGATGAAGCGTTATGTTCTCTTTACTTGTCTGCGTGTGGTTTGTCAGCTTTGACATCTCATAGACATATCATCAGAAATACTAACCAACTTTATCAAAACAACATCCTGGAAACAGTGAGTAATCTGACACCTCCGATTACTCAGAGCCACCCTGAGCACTTCTGAGAGTGAAGTGTGAACTGTAGGTGCATGTAACGCAGATCTGAAGAAAAACAGCCATGTTCAGTTATCTCCTGTGATGATCTAGGAGCTAATATGTATGGCAGGGATTTGGGGACACTCTGCTGCCATGTGGTTCTGCTGATACTGAGAGAACACAGGGTGAAATCTTGCGCTAATGCACTGATAACATTGACAGAGCTCCAATTTTCCCCAGTTTTTTGGTAAATTATAGCCAGCTACCCAATATCCAATCAAAAAATAGCATCACTGTATCCAGGTGAAATTTACCCGATTCCATCAATGCCTTTGCCACCTGGCCCTTTTGTAGGTGGCTCAAGCACCTCTAAAACGAGTCCCAGCACCCCTAAAATTAAAGCAAACAGTAGTTTTTTGTAGTGTGTGTTTTTTTTTTAGGGCTGTCAACATTAAAGCCCTAATGCATGCGATTAACTTGTAATCATTAATGCGAGATTATTTTTTAACGCAAGTTAATTACGTCACCAAGTTTGACCCCAACTTTAAAACCAGCTGTAATCTGCCCTGATCTAATCTGCCCTAAACGCGCAGATTTTTTTTTTCCATGTAGCGCTTCTCTTGTGGTGTAAACTTGATCTGGTCTCAATCCGACCACTCTATCAAATAAACTTCATTTTCATAGATCTAAACTGCTGATAAGGTGCAGTTTGATCTGATATAATCTAGCCAGCTAATAGACTGCTATGCAGAAACGCTGTCTCTGCTGCTCCATGCTGCTCCATGCTGTTTACATGCACAGTAATGGGCTGTATTCACTGCCTACATCTGTGCTGCATGTCCTATTGAATACACTGTTTAAAAGTGCAGCAGAAACTTTTTAAGCATTCTTTGTTAAAGCTGGTTCACACTGCACATATATATGCTCTGGAACACAAAATCTTCTCTCCATATTTACTATCTGGCTCCCGTGCAAGATTGCTCAGAATAATCAGAGGAGTCAATGTGTCTGTGTGGTTTATTGGTGCGTATTATGGCACATTTAGGTTAATGCCTGTGTGAAACCAAACCAAACAGAGGGAGAAACGCTGCAAGTAAACAAACTGACCTGGACTATAGAAATGATCTACAGGTGTAAAAAGTCCTTTTACACATTTAGAAAATTAAGTTCTAATATCAAAATCCTATGTCCTATATCAATAAAGTAATCCAATTTATTCAATGCATTTTTTATTTCATTGCCTCTCGTTGGCTTTTTCTCCTCTCAAACATATAAGTATATACTAGTATTTTAATTGACACCATTAATATAAATATAATTGCATTATACATTCATAACATTTATTCTTTTATTTACATTTAAATATCCACTATATAAACTTGTGTCTTAGGAAGAAAAGTGTGATTAATCAATGTTAATCGCAGAATAATGTTGGGATTAATCTGTTAAATTTTTTAAACAATTGAAACCACTATATATATATATATATATATATATATATATATATATATATATATATATATATATATATATATATATATATATATATATTTTTTTTTTTTTAGAAAAGGTGTCTAAAGAAGCTAAAAATGTTCAAACCTTAGAAAATCGATCATTAAGTAGAATTTAAGCGCACATGGACACACACACACACACACACACACACACACAAAATCAAACAGCAGTCCTGTTATTATGCTGTTATTATCTGACGTTTTTAAAATGTTGTAAACTAAAGGCGAAGGCTGATAATCAGCCACAGGTTACACTATACAGGCTAGCTTTGTTGCCATTGGTCAGTTTGTGTGTTTATATTAAGCAGTGTGCTAGACTAGTACTGTCTGTATATCTATCTGCTAATTAATGTTACAGAATAAAATATAAATTATATGTAGAGGCAGGTGATTTCCCACCCCTTATACGTCCTTGTGTGTGTGTGTGTGTGTGTGTGTGTGTGTGTGAGACCACCCAATTAGCTATTGATAATAAATATTTTTTATAAAATAGAGTGAATAGCAGGTTCAGGTTAAGATGAGAGAATAAGGCAAATTTTAGATTTCACCCAGCGTGAGTTTAGCCCTGAAATTCATACTGGGTTTTGAGTATTTATCAGCTTTTAGGTATTTAAATTATACCAAATAACAGAGAACACAGCTGTAGGAGGAATGCTTGATTAAAACGGTGTAAAGATGTTTAAAATAAAAGTAACACATCTGTCCCCAGTACACAAAAGTTTGTGAGTCTGATCTGAATGTAAATGATTCTATTTCTTCTGATATGGCCCACTCACCCTTTCTGGAAACTCACAATAGCCGTTATACCACCGTAACCACCCCCCACCCCCCTCTTCACACCCCTCACCAACACCACCCCTGCCCTTGCCAACAAATTCTCTGACTTTGTATCTTGAGAGTCCTGACTATGGGCTGCATTTCTCTTGTACTGGGTTATAAAAAGTTGTTCCAAAGTCAATAACTGTTCATATATACAGAAAATATCCAAAACACGAATGAAAAAAGATAAACAGCATCACGGCAATTGAACAAAATTGGAAGGAAACCAAAACCTGTTTTAAAATGTGTTGTTTAAAATGTTTCAAAATCAAAAAGCACTCAGTGTTATTACTTAACATTTTTAAGTGACATCACTTCAAAATCTAATTAGACTGTTTTTATTGGACAATCCTATCAGGGACTCATCCCACCTTGACTGCAGCCTAGGCTTTAGAATGTAGCAAGTGTACAAATATTGCCTCTTAAAAAAAGTAAAAAATATGATAATGTTAGCTTTAATTTGTTGCTAAATTTGCACAAAAATTAGAAAACTAAATGTTCATATGTATATATGTCTATGATTTTGCATGACATACACTGAAAAAAATGTAACAACCATGTAATTGATTTAAAGTGCAGTGTTTTTCTCAGTTTGCCTGAAAGCAAATCCATTCCCCATTTAAACAACTTAAGTTGAGTTTTTTCTCAGTCAGTATCACACTCTTCCTATTGGTTCCCGTCACCACTATGACCTCCCTCACCATTACTGTGTAGTTGTTCCCCTCAGGGGATCTTCTCTTAGCTACTGAGGGAAGTTTTATATAATGGTTAAATGCTTGTATGCGGTTTTATAGGCTGTAAGAGCAAGTTGCTGTTTTTTTTTTTATTGTTGAGTGCTGCAGTGTTCACAGTTGTGTTTCTGCACTGATACACTGTCTTTCTGTTTCAATTAAGGAATGAAAGACAGATTAGAATATTTTAAAGTTTTTTCAGCTTCAATTGTTACTTAGTATTAATATATATCTCTGAGTTATTCTAACATTAAACTTATTTAATTAGTTTATTTAAAGGTAAAACTTTACATGGCTGTAACAGAAAATAATATATATATATATTTTAATTTAAAAAATAGTGTAAATAAATTAGTAAAAAAAGGGTATTTTCTGGTACTTGGGTTAAATGATATATTTGATATATATGATTGTAAATCAAAATGTTAGATTCTAACTGAATCATAAATATAAGTTAAAAAAACAAAACAAAACAAAAAAAACAAATATATTTAGGTGCAACAAATTAGAGTAATGTTTTTTAGTTTGGTCCAAAGTATCTTTTTTTCAGTGCAGCATACGAACTCAGTGTCAAGGCTCTATTCAAATGTAATTCAACCAAAAAAAAAAAGGAAAAAGAAATTAAAAGTATTATTATTAAAATAAATACTTATCATTTTTATTTTTACTTATTTTGGAGAGCATACTTTTATACTTGGGTATATCAAATATAAACCATACTTTTACTACAACTTTTACTTAAGTCTTTTTCTAATTGGAGCATTTGTTCTTTTTTTGTGACCTCTGGCCAGCTGTTATCAGCATGCATGTTTGCATCTGTGTAAAAACAGGCCACTTGCAAGCTCTGCTATCACTCTTCACATTTTGGTTTTAACCAGACCAACCAGGTCACAGCACAGCACAGAAGCAGAGCAGATGCTATCTAATGCAATGCAATCATGTTTTTTTGTTTGTTTTTTGCACTCTAAGCTTTACACAAAGTGTAAAATCAAGGCAGCAAAGTAACGCAGTCATGCCCCTCCTCCCCCTCCCCCTCACTCTCCTCAGGCTATGGCAATGTGTATGGCTTTAATGGATATGATGGTGGCTATGGAGCTGGTGAGTCTGTTCACGCCTTTATATTACTGTCCCACTGTTGTACTAACACACAGGCATAATTATAATCCAGTGAGATTTATAATTATGTTACAGAGCTTGGCTATCCGGCAGCGCTTGGCGATGCCACTGGGCTTGGAAGCAAGGCTGGTAAGAGCTGAGTGTAACTCTCTTTTAAGTGTTAGAAAGAGAAATGGAGACTTGTGTAGGCCTACATTTTTGGTGTGTGTATAAAAATTTAATAAAGCTAATAAATCCTTTAACATATAAAACGTTTGCGGTTAGAATGTTTAAATTATCATTAAATGCTCATAACCACTAAGGTTCAGACCTAGACAAGTTTTACTTACTTTATTAAGAATATAGGCCCAACATTGAATTCTTACAATGTCTGGAACACCTTTGTGCTGTTACAGTTCATATACAGCTCTGGAAAAAAATAAGAGACCACTTCACTTCGCCGTTTCTGAATCAGTTTATCTGATTTTGCTACTTATAGGTTTATGTTTGAGTAAAATGAACATTGTTGTTTTATTCTATAAACTACGGACAACATTTCTCCCAAATTCCAAAAAAAAATATTTTTATTTAAATCATTTATTTTTAGAAAATGAGAAATGGCTGAAATAATCAAAAGTTCATATAACCCTGTTTTTTAATCACAGTTTTCATGCATCTTGGAATGTTCTCCTCCACCTGTCTTACACACTGCTTTTGGATAACTCTATGCCACTCCTGGTGCAAAAAAAAAACAGTTCAGCTTGGTTTGATGGCTTGTGGTCACCCATCTTGTTCTTAATTATATTCCAGTGGTTTCAAAAACCTAATCATTAAGTGTATTTTATTTTTTTTCAGAGTTGCGCACTCAGAGAGAGCAAGACCAATTGTGCTCCCTCAGGGCAAGCTGCATGACTGGGAGTCAAACCCGACGATCATAGTGGCAGTGTTTAGCAGGCTGGACCACTCAGCGCCAAACTTAACATAGTTAACAATGAACAGAAGCTATTTACAAATTACCAAGTATACTATTTAATACTTGTTCAAACATAATGATGGACCAAATCATTCATTTATACTCTTCTTAAAGCAGCATTATGCAAAGATTTGCATTTGGCTTCTGGGCTCCCCCTATAGTTGGAGAGTGTACTTCACTTTAACTCAACTGCAGTAAATATAAATGAAATGTTGAGCTCCCCCTTTATGAAACGCTGTACACGTGTTTGTTATCCATTTTTTTTAAAGTAGTGAAAGAAGCATGTGGACTGAGGCAGTTGAGTAAATAGACACAGTATTATACAGTTGTGGAGAGAGGTCTTATGCAACTTTGCCAAAGTTACAAGGTTTCAGTACCGTTCTGACAGTGGAGCTTTTTGCAATGTGGGCAATAGTTACAGCTATTATAGAATAAATCATGACTATAATCATAACAACACAGGATTAACTAGGGACTAAACAACATTATGTTGCCTTAAAACATAACTGATTCATAGATCCTAAAATCCTGTAATATTACTCTACCATCTCTGTAACATTCTTTGTTTACTTCAGATGCTGCTTCTGTATCTCTCAGCTTGTCCAGGAATGCATGTGTACAGCCGTGCATGAGGGTGTGCTCACAGTGTACTTCGTATTACACTCCTTCAAGAGCGAAAAATACCAATTCTTGCATAATGCTGCTTTAAAAGAGCCTTCAAAATCTTGAATCAACAGATGAAGCTTTATTTCGGTGTTGATATTTGTGTTGATAAATGTGAGTTAATTTTACCTACATACTTAATAACCTACACCAACACAAACCTCAGCCAGTTCTCAGTGAGAAATCCATGAAATCCATTTTTTATTGTATGTTATTACTCTAGTGATGAATGTTATGGTGTGTCTGTACTGCTACAGGTCTGGGAGCTGGAGGCTTTGCATCTCCAACACTGGGACTCAGCGCTGGCCTGGGAACTGGTCTCGGCACAGACGCCAAGTCTGCTAAGTATGGTAAGAGTGATACGAATTTGAACACAATCGTAAAGCAGAAAGTTTGTTTTTATTCCACGTTCTGTTTCCTTCTTTATGGTGCTGCAGTTATTAACAGTAAATACATTTATATACAGGTCACTGTCAGGAGACACAAGTAACATTGATGATCTAGTCTTAGAGATAGGACTTATGTGGACCAACATCAGGGAACACTCATAGCCTGATGTTCCCCATCCCACAGAACAGAAACTGTAGCTATGCTACTACAATAGCTAATGTTGAATATAGCTTGTGGACCCAGAAACATGTCCATATATAATGCAATGATTAGATGACAAATCTGATAAGTTGATGGTTGCACTGAGCCAGGGAATCAATCCCCAGTATGTCAGAGGAAAGGTAGTGTTCTGCAGTGTTGCAATCTGATGGAGACATTCCTGGGAAACCCTTGCTCTGTGTGGGTGAGCATTATTCTACTGAAAAATACTAGTTGAACGCTCTACCATGTAAGACAACACATGTTGTCTAGTATCCCTCGTATTACTACTAGAGGTGATCATCTGGATCAACATATCATCACATGATCAGCACTGTAGTTGATGTTGGCTATATTTTGTGGACTTATGTACACTGCAAATAGGGCCTAGATAGATCCAAAGTGGGCTGTAATGATGGGACCCAGTTGCGGCTTCACAAATGGGTCCCATACATGTACAAACCCACTCAGAGCCCAAGCAAACAAGGAACCCACCTAGGTGATACCCATTTGAGCATGTTGGTTGGGGAGTCAGAGCATGACTTAACAGGTCAGAGCTGTTTTGGTGCCACACAATAATAGACAAATAATTCCAGTGGCAGACATCACAGGGCCTTTTTTGAAGTATATCATTTTAGCAAAACATTAAGTGATCCTGGCAGTGGTGGTTTACATTGTGTCTAAATTTCATGATGGACAGGCCAATAGAAATGCTCCGAAATGCCTGTTTTTATCTGCAGGTGGCGCCACTCCTGGTTCTGTGCTCGGTGCTGCTGGAGGTCAGCCAGTTGTGTCTGCGGGACTCGGCCCTCAAGGCAAAACAGGTGGCTATGGAGGCGCTCCTTACGTGGGACAGACAGCAGGCCTGGTACCTGACGCTTCTCTGGGTAAATACACACCTGGGTTGTGACGGTGGGGTGTGTGTACGTGAGATTAAGCTTTGCATGTGTATCTGAATGTGAGGTGTGTCTATGTATGCATGTCCGATTCAAATGTTGATGCAAATCGCATGCTGCCAGGAGCCATAACAATTTGTTTGTGGATTTGACTCAGCGTGGATGGACTGCAACAGTGAAGCTTTGATGGAGAGAGCAGGGTAGACTGGTTGTGGTGGTTCTCATTTCTGATTGTAGAGCACTGCTCAACCTCATGTGTTAATGTGTGAAATATCAGACCTACAATCAGTGCACCTACAGTATGCATTTTGTTGATGGTTGCACTGAGCCAGGAAATCAATCTCTAGATTTTTGCAGTGTTACAGTTTGGCCTATACATTCCTGGGAAACCCTTGCTGTGTGTGGGCGAGCATTATCATACTGAAAAATACCAGTTGGAAGCTCTGCCACATCTTTATCTCTAGCTAATAGTGTCCCTTGAATCACTACTAGTGATGACCAACTGTTGCATGCAATGACTCCACTGATCATCACATCAGCAGTTGGGACACAGTTGTGTCTCTCCAAAGCAAAAGCAGGATTGACGCATTCATAACAATGCTTCCATACTCAATCCTCATCATCCTAAACAGAATCTCAAACAGAATCTGTATTCATCACTAAAAATGATACGGTTTTAGCCTTGTATCACTCCAGGTTTCTAATGTAGTTTTCTAATGCAAACAAACAAAGGACGATGGCATCTCGCTGATGGAAACCCTAGAAAGTGCGCAATTCATCAAACTGGCCCTCCTGCTTCGTTCAGTCCAATAATGTTCTCCTCCTCAAAGTCTGTATATCCTATAGACATGTCTAGCAGTCAAAGATCTCTCATCAAGAGGTACACTACCCAAAAGTAGTCTGGGAGACTTTTTTAGGGCAACAGAGGAAGCTGTTAATGTTAATATTCATGAGTCCACCAACAATGGGGTCCATGGCAGTGCTCTCTAAAAAGAGCATTGCTGCTTGTCTGCAGCTTGCTAAAGGTCACCTTGACGACCCAGAAGTCTATTGGAACACTTTTTTTTGCGGAGTACCTTTTGGTTTAAATGAAAAGCGTTATGTTTGGAGAAAGGAAAACACTGCATTTCAGCATAAGGACCTTATCCTATCTGTTAAACATGGTGGTGATAGTATCATTGATGTAGCCATGCATTCTGAATAATGTCTAAGAATTCTAATGGAAAATGTCAGGACAATAAACCTAAACGCACAAGTTGTTCTACTTTACTGTGTAAAGTAGAATAAAGTTAATGTTTTGGAATGCCCAAGTAAAAGTTCTGACCTTAATCCAATGGAAATGCAGTGGAAGGTCCTAAAGCAAGCAGTTAATGTGAGAAAACCCACCAACAACCCAGAGCTGAAGCTGTTTTGTACGGAGGAAAGTCCTGGTGAGCAGGACTAATCAACACTTACCAGAAATGTTTAGTTTCAGTTATTGCTGTAAAGGGAAGGTCACTCCAGATACTGGAAGCAAAGGTTCACATACTTTTGCCACTCATAAATATGTATTATTGGATAATTTTCCTCAATAAATAAGTAATCAAGTGTAATATTTTTGTCTTATTTGTTTAACTGGGTTCTCTTTATCTACTTTTAGAACTAATTTTATTTGTATTTATTCAGAAATATCGAAATGTATTATGGGTTTCAAGGATGCTGTGGTGTTGCTAAATGGTTGTCTTGGTGTTTTATTTAATGGGTGTAATTGTGTCATCGTAACACAAGAAACAAACTTTTGTATCCCATTTATTCCTATAGGAAAATGTTCATAATTGATAATTGATCAAACACCTGAATCGCATGTTGGATTAGGGTTGGATCCCTAGTCTTTAGGAAGGTAGATTTTCAGGATCAGGGTTGGAGACTACTGGTTTAGAATGACTGGACTGGGACAGTGATTAAAGCCTCTCTTTCTTCTCTTTTTAAGGTGGAACTGGTGGAGTCCTGGAACCTGTGACTGGTAAATGACTTGCTCAGCTACAGTATTTCAAATTCTGTAAAGAGGTTCTTAAATTAGCAGATTTTGAACTAGTTTAATTGGATGTCTCTTTCTGGCACAGGTGGAGGTGTGGGTCAGTATCCTTACAATGGAGCAGGAGTTGTCCCAGCCGGACTGGAAGGTCGGTTAGAGAGAATAAATGAGAGAGAAGATGAATACAGTAATTTTATAGATGATTATAGATGATGAACTTCATCTGTGTCTATTCCCAGGTGAAAATGGATATGGATACGGACCTCAGCAGCTCAGTATGGGAACTGATGGAGGCAAATTAGCATATGGTGAGTCAATTACTGTGTATTATACTCTCTATTATCATATGTACAGTATATAGAATTAATGTACTGTATATTAATGTAGCTAAATCAGTACTTAAACCTAAACCACTGGTGATTCAATTAGTGGGTAACAGCAGACTGGGGTTCAGTTCCCTGGGATGTCCTTAGGCAAAACTCGCCTTGATAGCTTTGCATTCTCATACCTGTGTAATATAATTCACATTCTGTAAACTATGTGGCCAAATGATTGTGGACACCCTTTTTAAACACAGCTTGTCTAGTGTCTGTAGAGAGCGATTGCCAGTAGAATACGACTCTGGAAACTCTGGAATCTGGAGTAGATAAACATAAACCTCAGTGTTGTGCGTGAACGAGTTCAAAAGAACGTGTTCATTGAACACGCTCATTTTTTTCGTGAACGTTGAACTAAACGCAACACATTTTTAATAAAGAACTTGAACGTGAATTAGCTCACATTATGTGTCATGACCAACGACGAGAGCGCGGAACGCGGAGCACGAGGGCAGGGGCAAGAGAAAGAGAGAGAGAGAGAGACCGATGACAAGAACGCGGAGCGCGAGGGCGAGAGAGAGAGAGAGAGAGAGAGAGAGAGACCAATGACGAGAGTGAGAGAAAGCGCTGCAATTAAAAAAAATGGCTAGTGGAAGTGATGCACGGAGACAGACACCGATTCTCCTTATGAACATTTTCATCACCTGGTAAGAAACCCACAATTGCAGTGTCATGAGCAAATGTCTACAATGAGCAGTTTCAAAGAACGTATAGTGATTTCTAGCTTGTAGTGTGAAAAAAAGTATTTATTTGAATATCTCAGGAAAAAAGTAAAATGAACTGAACTTTGAACTAGTTCAGAATTAAAATTGTGAACTTTGAACATGAACTGTTCACTTTGAGCATGTATGAACTGAACTTGAACTAGTTCAGAAAAGCTGTATACTGGCACAACACTGATAAACCTACTGACACTGCAAAGATTCTTCCAGTACTTTTGGGATAAATTGGGAAGGTGCATGGGGATAAGGTAGTGTGGTGTTCATTCACTCAAATCCTCACAGAAAAAAAGGACAGTTACACCAAAAAAGTGGGAAAAACTCTTTCTAAAACGCTTAGTTTGAGAAGAAACTCAAATTAATGAGTTTGTGTCCCAATACCTATGTCCACATAGTCTTAGTAAGAGTGTCAGAGAAATATTGATAAATCTAAGTAAAATATGAATGTAATATAATCTATTTCTTTTCAGGGGAGGGAGGAGCCTATGCAGCACAGCCAGCAGGTACACACACAAACACACACACACACACACACACACAAATTATATATGCATGTAAACACAACTAAAAATGTATAAGAAAACTGGTAAATTGGTGAATGTATGAATCTTAAAAACAGTACAATTGAGAGGAAGAAAAGTTAATGAATGAGGCTGCATGCTTGTAATATCCATATTTAGAGAGCATAATATGATATTCTAGATTTTTGGTCATGTTATTAGTAGGGCTGGGTATCGTATTAATATTTTAGATATCGATACTTTGAATTCAATACCGATACCAAAACTTTTTTCTGATACTTTTTTACTTTTACTATTAAACTGTGACAAAATATACAGAAAAGCATTTATATAACAACAGAATGTGTAATCTCATTCTCATACTGTCACCATGAAAGACTCCCATCTTTTTAGGATCTTGTTGGAACAAACAGTGAACACGTGCACGTGTCAAAAGCTGTGCAGCTCAGTCCAGCACAGTTTTGCACAGATATTTCCAGTTACAGCTGAATTCACGCTTTTATTAACAGAAAAATACTTTTATTTTCCTCGAGTTTTGAGTGCTCGGGGCTGACTCAGCTCTTGATTGGTCTGGATATAGGGGGGTGGTGCTGGTGACGCCGTGGTCCCTGCATTGTTTAATATTGTGATATATATGAATTTTTTTCCAATCATGCAGGTGTCCCAACACTTTGTTTGTCCATTTAGTGTATCTCACTGTAGTATGCTTAGATTTTAGCTGTGTGTTTTAAATATGAGATGAACTGATGAATTTCTTCTGGATATACTAATCGATAATGTGTGTGTGTGTGTGTGTGTGCAGGCTATGGTGCAGCCATGGGGGCCGGAGGTCAGGGTCCTTACGGAGGTAAGATTTATGACTCCTCTTTTAACCAGCTCAGCTTTCTGGTTAATTAAAGCTGTGGGTCTGAGTATGGATGTATGAATTTATGTGTGAATGTCTTCTTTAACAGGAGGAAAGGACGAGAGCAAGTACAACCTGGGTGGTCTCTACGGAAACAGAATCAAAGGTGTGAAATGAGAAAGATGCTCAATGTTTTTTGGTTTTGTTTCTTTTCTTTATGCATCCTACTGAACATTTTTCACATTTTTCACAACAACAAACTGGTATGTAATGTATTTTATTTAATGTATTGTATTGAGATTTTAAGTGACAGACCAGCACAAAGTAGCACATAATTGTGAAGTGGAATAAAAATTATGCATAGATTTTACAATTTTAATCAAATAAAAATCTGAAAAGTGTGACGTGCAAAAGTGTTCAGCGCTCTCTGAAACAAATTCAACAAATCCAGGACAGAAGTCACTAAATAAGTTAATAGAGTCCAGCTGTGTGTGATTTAGTCTCGGTATAAATACAGATACCGTATCTGTATTTTGTTACCGTATCTGTAAATTGTTAGAGAACACTTGTGAACAAACATCATGATGTAGACCAAGGAACTCACCAGACAGATCAGAGATAAAGTGTGGAGAGGTTTAAAACAAGGAGCATTGTTCAAACCATCATCCAAAAATAGAAAGAAAGAAAGGATTCTACAAACTGCAAACCTACCAAGTCATGGCCATCCATCCAAACAAACAGATCGAGCAAGGAGAGCACTGGTCAGAGAAGCAGCAAAGAGGCCCATGGTCACTCTGGAGGAGCTGCAGAAATCCACAGCTCAGGTGTTAAAATCTGTTCACAGGACAACTATAAGTCGTACACTCCACAAATCTGGCCTTTATGGAAGAGTGACATAAAGAAAACTATTGTTGAAAGAAAGACCACAAGCCATGTAGGGGACACGGCAAACACGTGGAAGGAGGTGTTGTGGTCAGATGAGACCAAACTTAAACAAGTTTTTGGCATAAATACAAAGTGCTTTGTATGATAAAATGTAATACTGCTCATCACCGTAAACACACCATCGCCACTGTAAAACATGGTGGCAGCATCATGCTTCGGGGATGCTTTTCTTCAGCAGACACCGGTAAGCTGGTCAGAGCTGATAGGAAGATGGGTGGAGCTAAATACAGGGCAATCCTGAAAGAAAACCTGGTGGAGGCTGCAAAAGACTTGAGACTGGGAATTAGATTCACCTTCCAGCAAGACAATGACCCTAAACATACAGCCAGAGCTACAGAGGAATGGTTTAGATCAAAGAATGTTCATGTGTTAGAATGGCCCAGTCAAAGTCCTGACCTAAATTACATTGAGCTTCTGTGGTAAGACATGAAAACTGCTGTTCACAGATGCTCTCCATCCAACCTGACTAAGCTTGAGCTGTTCTACAAAGAAGAATGGGTAAAAATCTCAGTATCTAGATGCAAATGCTGGTAGAGAAAAACCCCAAAAGACTTGTAGCTGTAATTGCAGGAAAATGTGACTCTATTTATTCACTTTTTCACGTCACACTTTTCAGATTTTTTATTTGATGTATCATTTTCGTTACACTTTACAATTATGGGCTACTTTGTGTTGCTCTATCACTAAAAAATCTCTGTTATTTCATAAACAAAATCAACACTACTCACAAGAACATTGCATTTCAATAAATACCATTTTAGAAAAATCTAATTTAAATAATATATTTAAATACAGTATGTTCAAAATATTTAATGCAGTTTTTATTTTCTAAACTGAGCATTGAGGGGTGATTGTTTTATCTCTTTTTTTGTTATTCATATATAACATTATTTTTTTTAACATTTTTCTCTGTGTTTTTTTCTGCAGGCTGATGTCTCATGTGACTTGAGCGTGAATTTGGCTTCGTCCCCATCCGTGTGTCCCCACATCCTCCATCACTGTTTAGTTTAATGTGCCAGTGTGTGTCATCCGCCTGCTGTGTTTTAGCTGTAATTTAGTCCTTGTCATTCTTGTCCTTGTTTGTTCATGTGTGTATGTGTGTGTGTGACTATGTGTTTGTATGTTTGTGTGTGTGTGAGAGTGTGTGTGTGTGTGTGTGTGTGTTCTTATTGTAATGATGGTCCTAGATTGTGTCGTTTGTGTTTCCTCCCTCCTTCTTCGCTGTTTTTGGGAGCGTGTCCGACTCCTGTTGTTGGTCTCTGTATCCAACTAAAACCTTTTGCGCACTACTTTTGGTTGTTACTGTAATTCTTATCAAGACTAAACATGTCCCCTCACTTCTGTGACTAATTGTGTTGTTTCCACAAACATGTGAAGATTGACAAAAGTGATATATATGAACATATTGACAACTTGTAAATGGATATAGAGAATATAGACAAAAGTATAGGAGCACACATCATTGAATTCAGGTGTTTTATTTGAATATTATTGCTCACCACGTAGTTTGACCTTTACAAATATTTACTAGAAAGCCAAAACCTATGACCTTGTAAAGTTACAGAGCATAATCACCAATGGCACGGCTGACTCAATGACGGAATGGCGGAAGTAAAACTCACAAAACATTTGTAAAATCAGTTAGAAAAATCAGTTGTATCCAGTGAGTAAAATAAAGCAACACTGGGAAGTGGTGAGCACCACATATTAACTGCTAAACACCACATACTAAGGTGTCCACCCAAACCGATAGATCGAGCAAGGAGAGGACTGGTCAAAGAAGCAGCCACAAAAAAAGCATATGGTCACTCTGGAGGAGCTGCAGAAATCCACAGCTCAGGTGTGAGAATCTATAAATTGTGCACTCCACAAATCTGGCCTTTCTGGATTAGAATGCCACAAACTATGACCGTATAAAGTTACAGAGCAAGGTCACTAAGGGCACAGCTGACTCAGTAATGACATTTTTAACTAAAACCCACAAAACATCTGTGGTCTGAGTTTTACTATATGAATTTACTTAGAAAAATGAGTTTCTTCTGTAAGTAAAATAAAGCAACACTGAAAAGTGTTGAGCACCATTTACTAAGTGGTGAGCACCACATATTAACTGCTGAGCACCACATACTAAGGTAGATCCACCCAAACCGATAGATCGAGCAAGGAGAGGACTGGTCAGAGAAGCAGCCACAAAAAAAGCCATATGGTCACTCTGGAGGAGCTGCAGAAATCCACAGCTCAGGTGTGAGAATCTAAAAGATGTGCACTCCACAAATCTGGCCTATATGGATTAGAATGCCACAAACTATGACCGTGTAAAGTTACAGAGCAGGGTCACTGAGAGCACTGCTGACTCAATACCTGCAGAGAGCTAAGCAAAGGTGGAATCAACTCCACCTTGATGTCTTGGGGTTTAGAATTTCAAATAAGTGCCTTTAGGTGTCCCGAATAAACATTGAATCAACGTTGATCAACTAAGATATTACGGTTGAATCAATGTTGAATCAATGTTGATTTTGAAAAGTGAATCAACGTTGATATAGCAACGTTGTTTCAACGTCATATGTTCAACCTTTAATAAACCATAACTAAACTTAGAAAATCCTATGGTTAACAAAGTTTTAACAATAAACTTACATCATTGTAGTAAAGCTGAGTATAAAGAAAGTTACCCACCACTACCAATCTGATTCAACATCTGTTCTCAAAAACACTAAAACAGTAAATTATTTTAGAACTATTAGAGCATGAACATAGGGTTAAATTAAAAAGCAGTTACTGCAAATAGAAGTAAAACACTGTTTCATTCCTCAATCCAACCATTTTTAGAAATTATATGGTGATAAAATGTAAAATGCCAATTAAAAAGGCAGAAGGTTGAGGACTTTATGATGATTCAACCACTGAACATTAAATTTTAACGTTGAATCAACCACATACATTACTTTAGTCATATTTTAACCACATTTCAACATTGAAGGCCGGTTGTATGCCAGCTGGGAATACTTTTGGTTTAAAAAATTGTAATTGTAAATTAATACTGAAGTCATCCAGACTATGAAGGAACCCATGAGGCATCATGTAGCAACTTAATTGCTAGGAAGCATTTAGGTGGCTCTTATATGGGGTTAACTTGTGGTTTCTGAGGCTGGTAACTCTGAAACAGATATAACTCTTGCTTTTCCTGTCCTGGGGAGGTCCTGATGAGAGCCAGTTCCATCATACCGTTTGATGGTCATTGAGAATACTTTCTATAATAAGTTATTATTTATTTTATTGACTAAATAACCTTCATTTCTTAGCCATTACTTAATAATATGGCTGCAAAAAGATTGCACTATATATTTTTTAAAGTAAAACCCACAAAACATTTTGTTCTGAGTTTTACTACATGAATTTACATGAAAAATCAGTTTCTCCAGTAAGTAAAATAAAGCAACACTGGGAAGTGTTGAGCACCAGATATTAAGTGGTCAGCACCACACATTAAGTGGTGAGCACCAGATACTAAGTGGTGAGCACCCCATACTAAGTGGTGGGCACCAGACAGACCAGTATACTCACTGGTCTATACATGACTTCACAGACTCCTGCATATCGTCGCTGTCCAATGAAAAACATGCATCTCCTAAACAGCAACTTTACAGGAGAGAGATAAAACTTTCAACGGAAGTCAATGTAAAAAGAGTTTATTTCAGGTCATTTTTGGAGAAATTCTACTGGTCTGTTCATCAAGAAATTTCAACACAGTGTAAGAGACAGTTGGTTTGTTCAAATTATATGTAATCTAAAAATCAACAAAAACGGAGATACTTGTTTTTTATTGGACAGGGTCGATATGATGTACACATGCTCTACAATCCTCCATCCTTTCATCATGGAAGGTTTATGAATTTTTGGAATCATAATGGCACAATAAATGATAAATGATTCCTCACACATTTAAAGTAAACAATCACTGTAACTTGTTGCATGATGGTTTCCAGAAGTGCCTTGTGACACAAGGGTCTCAAACAGTCATAAAATATTACACTCAATTCTGTCAGGTTGACTTTACTTTACCATATATATTTATTTAATATTTTTTTGTTTTTACTTAATTCTAAACAAAATACACACACAGAATATTGCAATGCATTTATTAGTTTAATTAAGCAAAGTTTAACAGATATTACTGAGCTCAGGTCTCATTAAATTTGCTAAAATTTATACAAAGTTTCTACAAATTTCTAAACAATATAAACATACACAGTATTGGGCTGTACTTTTAATAAAAATGTAAAAATATATATATTTTTATCTTCTAATTTTATTGAGCAAAGCTTTCTGGACTTAAGAATATTTTTTACTGTGTTTGTCAGTAATTACATGAATTATGGGATGTCCCCAGGTGACAATACTCCAGCTTTGAATGAGATGTAATGCTGCTGATTTTACTAATTGTTTAGTCATTTTGCATAGATGAACAGATGCTGCTCAGTATCTCTGTAGGATTTTGTTCTAATGTTTTCTCATGACTTAACATGCAATCAGATGTTCACGTGAGTGTGTGTTTGTGTGTGTGTGTGTGTGTGTGTGTGTGTGTGTGTGCATTCTGTTCTAAACATCAAATTTAGTCTTCTGTCTCTCAAACCTCATCCGTTTACAGGAAACCAGCGTACTTCCTGCCTGTGACTGCATATCCTTTCATATTGAAGAATCGGCCCAGGGTTAGGCAAGCCTGGTCCAGCCTGGACTACAAACAGCAACTTCTCTAAATGACTCCTCATATTGCTCACTATTGCTCAGTATGCTAGTACCTAAAAAAAGCATATCACTAATGATATGATAATTTCACACTGCAAAAAAATGTCTTATTTAATATAATCTAAATATTGCTTAGAAATTATAGGGATGAATTATAAACCATACTGCGAGGTTGATTACTTTATTTATTAACTTTATACAATACAGTTTTAAAACTTGTTTCAAGTGATTTTTACAGATCTTTAATTCTATATATATTCTATATATATATATATATATCTATGTATTATTCAGCTCCATAAAAAATAAGTTGATTAAGCTGTTTTGAGACATAATACTTGTGGAAAATAAGCATAAAATATTCTAGCTATTTTCAGTTGATAACCTGTTTTTTAATAAAGTGGAATTAAACTGATAAAGTTCATTACAAGTAAAATAATATTATAATATTCTTACAATTATTTTGAAATCAGAAATATCTCATTTGATTTACACTTAGTTCAGACTTAGCATAGCTACTCAGAATTACTATTTCGAACAAGTAAAACATTTTAACACTGAACTAGAAAGTTAACATTTCCTTAAGTTATACATGTATACCTAAGAGAATAGTAGTGCAAGGGGAATGACTACACATCAACGGTGAATGTCAGTGACAGGAGGGCATGCTCAGTATACAAACAGTTTGGATGGTTTTACTTATCCAAAGTTTTACTTATCAAAAGTTTTATCAATGTCACTCTGTCTAAACATAAGGTCCACCCTAAAGGTTATAGCAAAATTACCCAAGAAATCTCTCTGCCTTTCTTCAGCTTCCAAAATGAGCCCTTTTCGACTAAAATTACTTTTGATTCTTGTTTCTTGAACTGATTCTCTTCAGGCTTAAAAGAACCTTGCTTCTTTAGCAAACCAACCTACATTTTTACCATTTTCATAAAGAACTGAGAAAACCTCACAGGATACAGATAGATTTGCATAACGATTCTCGGATTTAGATAAAGAACCAGTGCTGGGAGCTAACTTTTTGTGTTCTAGAACCTATTTTTTGTTGGTGGAAATGCACAGAACAGTTTAAAATTAGGTGTGCTAACAGTGACAGTACATCCAGCAGTCCTGTATGGAATGGGAGACTGAATGCTGCAGCTAAGCATGCTCACATCACTTTCTTTATTAATACTTTAACTTATCTTAACATAAAACAATAGGTAATTTCATTGTTACTTCAGTTTCTGAATCAGTTTCTCTGATTTTGCTATTTATAGGTACATGTTTGAGTAAAATGAACATTGTTATTTTATTCTGTGAACCACGAACATTTCTCCCAAATTACAAATAAAAATATTGTCATTTATAGAGCATTTATTTGCAGAAAATGAGAAATGACTGAAATAACAAAAAAGATGCAGAGCTTTCAGACCTCAAATAATGCAAAGAAAACAAGATCATATTCATAAAGTTTTAAAAGTTCAGAAATCAATATTTGGTGGAATAACCTTGTTTTTTAATCACAGTTTTTATGCATCTTGGCATGTTCTCCTCCACCAGTCTTACGCACTGCTTTTGGATAACTTTATGCCACTCCTGGTGTAAAAGTTCAAGCAGTTCAGCTTGGTTTTATAGCATGTAATCATCTGATTCATCTTCATCTTGATTATATTACAGAGATTTTCAATTTGGTAAAATCAAGGAAAAACATCATCATTAAGTGGTCTCTTATTTTTTTCCAGAGCTGTATATTGCATATTGAGTCTTAATGTGCATGGGATAACACAATTCACTAATACACTACTATTAAATTACACATATTTATCTTATCAATATTTTACAGTCCTTAGACAGTGCAGAAAGTATTTTTTTCTCTTATTATTATTTTTTTAGGATGTACACTATACACACTATATTACACACACAAAACTTTTATTAATACATAAAGGACAAGCAAATACATTATATTTATAATTTAGCATCAGAACTGCATATACATATTAGAAGAATATCAGTGTATAGAAGTTGGTTATATAGTGATTCATAATTGCCACTTATTAGCCAAAACATTAAAACATTAAACATTAAAAGTGGACAAAACAAATCAAACAGTGCTCCAAGAAATGACAACGTACAAGATTAATTCTAATAGAGGATCTACTGCTAATATTTTGATCTGTTGGTGCCCACAGCCGGCACTGACCAACGTTGTGCACTAGGCTCTAGTGGTGCCCTCACTGTGTTTATACAATCACACAGAGACTGCAGCTTCATGTTCTTAATTTTAGGAGCAAAAACAGCATTAAATATTAAAAATAGTATTAAAGAAACCAGTTAAATGAAATGAATTATAAATACAAGTATTATTATAATATAAAGTATTGGTAAATACAAGTATTGGTATTGGGGGATCCTCCACGGCTCCTGCACAATACACAGAAATTATTATATTATTAAATACTATAGGTCTCTCTGAGTTGTATATGCATGCTGCCTGTTAAACTGTTCTTCATCCCACCCCCCACCCCCCCCCCCCACCCCCCCACTGTAGCTAGCTAGTAAAAGACATTTTTCTAAGCAGCTCTGTTTACACCAGCTAGTTAACGTTACGCTATCTTGTGTATGTAACTTGATTCAGATTTTTACCAAGACCTTAAAGATACACTAGGGAAGCACAGTTTGACAAGGCGTTTTGGGTGTGGGGTGGAAGAGTCGCTCGGCCGCAGGGAGAGCATTGATAACATTTCTCAGCAACGCTAACAGGCTGATGTTAAGCGGAATTTAAGGGTTAACCTTACCTAGCGCTCAGTGCTATATCTTAAGCTGTATCTCTGAAAAGTTTTTGCCCTTTGATTTTTTGAGAGCTGTATAATTGACTGTGGGCGGAGGGCAGGTAGGCTTTTTTCTGCTGCAGTGCTGTTAGCCAATCAGAGGCGATATGTTTGCATGTATGAATATTCATGAGCAAGAGCCAAAATCCCGTCCTTCCTCAGAGACCACTAATTAATTGAAAAAAAATCAGGACTATACAGAAACACAGTTTTTTACTAAAAACGGCTCACATGGCATTCATTTATACTAGAGACCACAACTAGACATTTTAAAATCAATGAAAAAAAGATGCAATGAGACCTTTAAAATAATCTAATTATTGACAAAATAATTATCATGCAATTTAAAAAAAAAGTTGTGAAAGCAAAACATTAATGATATGATTGGCCTAGGATAGACACACTGGCTTCATCCACTTAATTAAGCTAAAAAATGGTCTTGGCAGAATTGTCTGTTTTCTGATTGGCAGTGAAGTAAAGCTTATCCAAAGTCACCCCCATTTCCAGCAGCATGTTCTTTGGGACAGGACGGGCATGACGAGACACGTACACCTTTTCCAGATCATTATTCATAGGAGAGCCCACATAATCAGTGCAGGATGGGCCAGCAAGACTTGGAGCGCACACTACCTCTGTTTTGTAGTACAGCAGACCATGGTTCAGTGAACAGAAATTCTGCGTCTGGCCTGCTTTTATGTCTACTGAGCATGCTCCCAGAAGATCATCGTCCCATTTGTTGTCTTCGTCCCACACCTCAAACCTGACAGAGTCAGGACTCGTCAGGACGACATCGCCCAGGTCGAACGCCATGCCCCAGTGTGGCGAATCGTTGTTGTAGATCACGGGAGTGCGTCCGATCGACATCATGTTTTTATCGAAGACTTTCACAAATGCGTCTGTTGCTGTGGTGGTGTCTCCCCACAGGCCAGACGCTCTTTCAACAGTCACTATCACTCTAGCGAGTCCGCGTTTGGACGGGCAGCAGTCAGGAGTCATCCCGGGGTTGTTTCGGCAGCTGCAACTGCAAGGCTCCTTGGGGTTCTGCTTGATGCCCATCATGCAGGGCTCTGAGCAGTTTCTCCACAGGGACTTCTCCAGGATGAAGTCATGGATGGCTTGGCGAAGGTGCTTTCGGGCTGGGTTCTTGGTGGGCAGCAGCTCATGCAGAGGCTCTAGGGAATAGGAGATGATGTCTGGGTTGAGGGGAAGGGAAGAAAGCCAGTCCTTATAGGCCCCTGGGTCTTTATTAGCAGAGAAGAGGAGCTCAGGCTCTGTGGTGTGACCACCTAAGACCTCTGTGAACCTTTTTGAAATAAGAAAACAACAGAAGAGGTAATTAGTGAGTTTAAAAACATGGGATATAGAGAATATTAGTTTTTGTCATAAAAAAGCATTGTTCCTAAATGGGAAAAATGATATTTTAACAAGTGAAATCCTTTTAAATGTCTTTTTAAAGGCCAAATCCAATTTCACCCCTTGGCCCTACCACTTAACCCTACTGTTTTGTGGGTTCAAGCCTAGAGGTAGGGTGTCCTGATTTATGTTTATTGGTTAATTGGGCTTATGTTTATATCGTCGCTGTCCAATGAAAAACATGTATCTCCAAAACAGCAACTTTACAGGAGAGAGAATAAACTTTTTTAACTTTCAATAGAAGTCAATGTAAAAAAAAAAAGTTTATTTCAGGTTATTTTTGGAGAAATTCTACTGGTTTGTTAATCAAGAAATTTCAGGGACAGTTGGTTTGTTAAAATTATATAGTAATCTAAAATCAACAAAAATTGACATACTTGTTTTTCACTGGACAGTGACTATATGCTTATTTGCGTTAAATTGGGGGTGGGGGGGGTATTGTGTTGGGGCTACATGACCCTTAAACTTGAGATTTTTTTAAAACCACACTCCAAACGGAAGACCACGAAAAGTTGTGTTAATTTTACCATCGCTACTTTAGCTAGCTGGCTAAACAGCAGAAGCTTGCTTAATTTAAAGTGAAATAAATAGAAATAAACAAAAAGCTATTAAAATCTAATTTCAACTCCCAAACATCTGAACCCCTTTCTAAAAACAAACAATGCCCTAAAAAAAGTCCAGGTTGCTGAACTTGATCTTGGGATCACATCAGCTCAGCAGGGTCACCAACAAGTTCTTGAAGGGTTGCCCAATTTATTTCCAAAACAAACAAATGTTTGGGGTACAAATTAGAAATGGAATTGGGCCTAAATATCTTATATTTTTCAAGTTCAGATTAATAATGTATTATTAACAGAAATTTTAAGTTATTTCAAACTTTCTGGCAGATGATTTTGCTTAATTTAAGAAATAACAGCTACATTCTTTCTCAAGTAATGTTTAAACAAGAAAAATATCTTTCAATGGATAATTTCATTTATAACAAAAGAAATAAAGAGTAACATTGAATATTCTAACAAAAATGCAAACTGGAGACATGTTAGATATTTAAAATAGATTTAAGAGAATTTTACTTGCGAAGATTTCAATTTTTGAAGTGTATAAATGGTAATATTAAAGCACAGGTTGACCCCATGGTTGAAAAAGGCATGGTTAAAGTGCCCTCTAAAGTGGAGAAAAAGAGAAAAAGTACCCTATTGGCTGTTTACTATTGTTATGGAAAAAGGTAATCTAGTTTGCTAGAATTACCCACCACACATTATACCTGGTCAATGGTGATTCTGTGATGTCCTAACCATTAAAGAACCGAGATAAATAACTACAGTCTGTAATTATAGAACTACAAAATAAAGCTGATAAAATGGCTAGTGAGTGTAGCTATAATGTTAATGTTTTGGCTCATCACTGTATGTTCTGTGATCCGTTCGTTAGTAACTCACCTGTCATTGAAGTTGCTGGAGAAGCTCCCTTTGCTCTCAGTCCTGGACTTGGCTTCATCACAGTGTTTGATCTCTGCTTTCATATCAGCCTTTTCCATCACGCTGGCAGACGCCTCCACTTCTAGACATGTCTTCACTTCATCCGCACTGAGACCCTGAAGAGCAGCCTGACACTGTCTGATGCTGGTCACCGAGTGGACTTTACCTCCAAGGGTCACCTGACCATGAGAGAGAGGTTATTTCCGTGTTTTGAGATTTACACCACATTATGCTAACAACAGTTCTCAGGCAAGACACATAACTCAGTAGTGTCCTTACTGAGTAATATCATTTTTATTTAAGTATCTCTGCAGCTTCAGGTTCCTCCCTTTTAATTAATGTAATTATTCATCTGTCATACAGTACTGTCATAAAGTTGGACAAACCTTCTCATTCAATGTTTTTATGTTTTTTATTTCTTTTCATACACTGTAAATTAATACTGAAGTCATCCAGGCTAGGATGGAGGCAAGGAACCAGGCAAGGAACACATAAAGAATCTGTGATAAATGCCAGTTTCATCATAACGTTTTTGATGGTCGATTAAACTTGAGGATAATTTTAAAGTTCTTGAAATATTTCTTAAAGTATATTTTTCGTTACTTAGTTAAGTGGTTCTTACCATAATATAGATTAGAACATTATTCAAATAGGGCTATTCTCTGTATACCATCTCTATTCTTCACACCTTTACAACTGATGCTCTCACACACATTAAAAAAGCAAGAAATTTAAGTAATTAACTCTTTACGGGTTTGACACAGCTGTTAACTGAAAGCTATTCCAGGTGACTCTACCTCATAAAGCTGACTGAGAAAATGACAACTTTCATCTAAGTAAGAAGTGCCTACTTTGACTAATCTAAAAAATAAAACATATTCTTTGTTAAGACCTTTTTTTAATTAAATAATTCCATATGTTTTTCTTGATAGTTTGGATGACTTTAGTATAAATCTACAGTGCAGAAACAATTGTGTCCAAACTTTTGACTTGTACCATAGACCAGATATTTCTAGAGCATATTTTTAATAACCAAATCAATTTATTTCACACACTAATAGAGATATTTGAGATCATGTGAGTTAAGCAAAACGCATATATGGACTGTCTACCTCTTTGGGATCTCTATCTCTATGTCAGGGAGATGGTCACAATTTCTGTAATTTTACACTATTCTAATTTCTACTAAACACCATGAAATATGTCCACAGGTAGAACTTGGACAGTACTGTATGTATGAATGATTTAATGACAACAATAACCTGTAGCTATAATACTACTGCTCTTACTACTGTTGGTGTGTGGAACAGCTATCTAGGATTTTAAACTCGGGGTTAGTGAGGCTCTTTGGGCTTTGGACTGAGTAGAAAATCTGACTTGTGGGGGCATGCCATTTCAAATTTCGTACTTGAAAGTAGGAAATTCCAACATCAGAATTTTAATGGAACACAGCATTAGATACAATGCAAAAGAAGAGACTCCAGAGATGGATTCACCTTAGTAAAATAGTGTGTGCCGAAGATGTCGATGAGCTTGTAGAAGCGTGACTTGAACTGAGGGCTGTACTGCTTGGGTAGCTGACTCAAAGCCCTTTTAAACTCAGGGTTGAGCAAGGGCTTGTTGGAAACCCTGTAACTGGAAATAGTAAAAGAGAACATGAACAGTATGAGATGAGTTTAAATGGTTAATTAAGCAGTCATTCTAAATTGTAATTGTTTAAGAAGAATTTTTTAGACTAGTGACTGTAGAAAGCATAGAGGCCGTGGCGTCTATTCCTTCCATTCTATGTTGTCAAATTTACAAGTGGAGTTTGTGCAGCAGTGACCAGAGGTGCAGCCTCTACAAAGGCTTAGTTGTGTAATGTGAACTACTGAAAGATGCTCACCAAACCATTGCTGAGTGGTTGCCGTTGAGTCACAGACATCTAGCAGGTTTAATATCTAGACCAGTCAGTGACTGTGAGTTAAGAGCAGCCACTACAGCCAATGGGATCAGGTAGAAAGAGAACCATGTGTCCAATCAACGTACAGTATCTTCTGCAAGGAATTGCTAGTTCTCACGTGTCTTTAGTGTGTGATTTTCCAAGGTGAAAAATCATGTAATTCATGACCCTGTGTTTTCAATCAGTCATGTTATGTAAAAGCTACAACAACTGAAACACTCTTCTGTATGCAGTTTTCATTAATGTTTTTTTTTTATTTTGGATTTGTTCAATTTACGTGGACAGTGGAATGAAATCCCTCATTCTAAAAGCAGAGCTGTAAACAATTTTGATCACAAACTGGCAGAGACTCATAATTAATAGACTTTTCTTAGAAACAAATTTAAGAAAAGTCTCAGTAAGATATTAGTGAATTGAATCGTAAATTTAGTGAGTTGAATATATTGTGTTGCCTTACCTGTAGTATCCACAGGAAATACTTTGACTGGCAAAATTGTATCTATCCTTTTTGGTCTTCTCCATCGAGTACTCGGCCAACTTGGAGTCGGTGCCGGCCAGCATCAGTGACGTCTTCGTTTTTTTGACCTCGATTCCTAAGTTTGCAGCCCAGTTGTTCTCAATAGAAGAGGTGCTGGAACTCAGCAGGGATTCGCTGGACTGGTAAACTGAGCTGGAGAGCTTCATGCTGCACTTTTGGCTGGGTCTCCAGTCCACCACTGATATTGGCAACTTCTGCTTCTTCCCCTCCATGTAGGGGTTTCTGCAGAGTGTGCAGGTCTTGTCCTTTAGCTTCCATCTTTGCGTGTTGATGACGAAGGCTCCTTTTCGCTGCATCTTGGTGATGTCGTAGCCTTCGCCAGCAAGATTGGATCCTGGAGCGAAGTCAGCTTCAGCACAGTCTCGAGGGCTTCCATTCTCACACGACTGGATCAGGGGCAGGGAGAGGAGGAAAATCAACCCTGACCACAGAAGCATGTTGACTGGCTGACTGATGTTGACTGATGCTACTAGAGGTTCTTTTCTGTGAAGGACACATTAAAAGGGAAAATAACAATATGACATGCCTTTTGTGTCAACAGCATAGTTGCTTAAATGTCATTCAAACACTGTGTTTCATTATTTACTCTGAACAAACACATTGGCCCAATCAAATTTTTCTTTTGTACCTTTACCACTTGTTTTCGAGTGTAACCCTTCTCCAAGGAGTTAAAATGCAAGGGGTGAAATCCTCACCCTAAGAATAGGTACAAAACCTTTTGAGTACCCGATACAGATAAAGCTTTAGCAGTGGAGCGCTAAGATTCAGCAACCTAGCTGCTGGTTTACTAGGTAACTTTAGGGCATCATATGTTTTCAGAAAGGGGGCAGGTGGTGCAGCAATTAAATATTATTGCCAATTCCTTAATTCATCTATGGTAGGGAGTTGAAATTAGCTTTTATTATCCTTTACTTTATTTTACTTTTCTGTTCTACCTGTAAAGCTGCTGCCTCTGCCATGTGTTGCAACATATAAGCTGGAACAGGAAATTAAGCTAGCTATTTAACAACTAGTATAGTATAAACTACTAGTGATTTTTTATGCTTTTTATAAAGAAAATAGCTATAAAACATAAAAACAACACATTAAGGTATATTTAGTGGTTATCGTATAGTTTTTAACAAGGAAAGTACTAAAATTTGTGGGTTTCTTTGGGTTTCTGCCACCATTTTGCCAGTGATCCTTAATTCTTATAGCTTTCTGTTTGGAGTGTGCCTCTGAAAAAGCCCTTACTCTTCCGCCTTGTGTTACAGACATATAAATCTAACCTAGCAGCAGACGAACCAAGCTCTCCAACTGTTCCTTAAACATATTACACTGTAAAAAAAAAAAAAGAAAGAAAGGAAAATGTTCTGACAGGTTCACTACCTGGAAATATTCAGTAATTAATCTGTTTTTATAAAAACTGATATTTTTTTTGTAAAATACTGATAAACACTATCTGAAAACAGAAAATCACATAAGCTAACAATTCTGTAAAAAAAAAAACATATATTAATTTTCAAGTTTTTTTTGTTATTTTACAATCAGGCCCATTGTTTAAAACATATATCAATTCATCAAATTTTAACAATTTATCAGTAAATATATGGATAAAATAAAGATCTAAAACAGAACACCAATCATTAAAATCTAAACATTAAATGGAAATCCTACAATTTCTTAAAATACTTATAAAATTAAATGACATAGTGGCTGTCTGATGCGAGTTTATAGCTAGCTGCTAGTGTTGTAATAAAAGTATAATCTATTAATTCATTATTAGTATATTGTAATTTAAGTCTAGCTATGACGATTTCCCCAGGAATTCAATCCTTTAATAAAGTTTTTAAAAAATGCATCCTTGTAGCAATTTAATTCATTAAAATGTCTAAATTACTGAATTATATATATTCATTATATATAATTCTTGTTACATTAGAAATTACTGACAAGTTCAGGATGTAAAAGACCCACAAAACTCACAAAACTTTTGTAACACGTAAACCTGAATAGTATCAATTTTCACAGAGTAACTGTTGCTAGAACTACTCCAACAGTGCAATTTGTTCAACTAGCCAACAAGCTAGCTAGTTTACTAGCTCAGGTAACTAGCTAACTGCCATGTGGCTAACCAATTATTACTAGCTTCACTACTTATCTAAACTTTAGCTACTAATTTAACTGTTAAAATTTGCTTGGCAGCTAGCTATAGCTAACTATGTTAGACCTTAATAGAAAATATGAAAGTAATCTACAGCAAAACAAAAAAAATATGATTATATGATGCAGTATGTATGCTAAGGTTTGAATTTACAGCTCACCAACTACTACCCCAGAAGGAAGTGATAAAGGGAGGGATTGAGCCTGTTTATACTCATAATACAAAGTTAAAACCTAATGAAAACTTCCAAAAACCTGAATAGTATTATAGATTAATAGTTTTTTTTTACAGCACACCAGTTAGAATTAGCTACAACTCTAGCAGATGCAATTAGGTTACCAGCTAAGTGCTCTGTGGACATGTACAACACTTGTAACTTTAATAATTATGCAGATAAAAACCTGGAAAACTGAATTTTACCAATTGTCACATTTTCCCAGCCTGTTCACTACGTACGTGAACTTTAGCTGCTACTTTAACTGTTGAAATTAGCTTGCTAACTAGCTAGCAAACTACCATAGACCTACAAAAATAATTTAACTTACACATATTAAATATTAAAGTTATCTAAAGCTAAAAAAATATATGATTATATGTTGCTGTATGTATGCTTAGGTCTGAAATCACAGCTCACCAACTACTACCCCAGAGAGAAGTGATTTAGGGAGGCAATGTGCTCATTTACACTCTTAATACAAAGTTAAAACTTAACAAAATTTGCAAAAACCTGAATAGTATTTTAGATAAATAGATTTTCACAGCGTAGCTGTTAGTGCTAGCTGCTACTCTAACAGATGCAACTAGGTTACCAGCTAACTAGCTAGCTAGCTTTTCCAGCTCAGGTAACTAGCTAACTGCTCTGTGGACATGTACAACACTTGTAACATTAATAATTATGCAGATGACATCCTGGAAAACTGAATATTCCCAATTTTCACATTTTCCCAGCCTGTTCACTAGGTACCTGAACTTTAGCTGCTACTTTAACTGTTAAAATTAGCTTGCCAACTAGCTAGCTAACTACCTTATAACTACAAAAATAATGAAACTTACAAATATTAAATAATAAAGTTACCTAAAGCTTAAAGTAATTTGATAATATGTTGCTGTATTTATGCTATATTCTTTTCCACAGAGGTTTAAATTTACAGCTTACCAACTACTACCCCAGAGAGAAGTAATAAAGGGAGGGAATGTGCCTGTTTATACTTATAATACAAAGTTAAAGCTTCACGAAAACGTGTGAACACCTGAATAATGTTGATTTTCACAGCGTACCTGTTAGAGCTAGCTACTACTCTAACAGTTACAATTAGGTCACCAGCTAACTAGCTAGCTAGCTTTCCCAGCTCAGGTAACGTAACTAGCTAACTGCTCGGTGGCTAGGCAGCTATCAAGCTCAGTGGAAATGTAACTACAACATGTATAACATTAATTATGCAGATGAAAGCCTGGAAAGCTGAATATTAAACTGAATATTCGCAATTTTCACATTTTCCCAGCCTGTTCACTACGTACCTGAACTTTAGCTGCTACTTTAACTGTTGAAATTAGCTTGCCAACTAGCTAGCTAACTACCTTAGACCTACAAAAATAATGAAAACTGTTGAGTTAGTTATCTAAAGCAAGAATATGATATGTAATATGATAATATGTTGCTGTATCTATGCTAATTTTACCTCAGGGGTTTGAATTCACAGCTCACCAACTACTACCCCAGAGAGAAGTGATAAAGGGAGAGAATGTACTTATTATTTTTAAACTTCACAAAAACTGAGACAAGAAAACAGGACTGTTTCCTTTATTAAATACAGATACTTTATATTAGTCATTTACAGATGTTTACTGATATATCTAACATTGTATGGTCAGTTGTATGAAATGCAGCATTTAGATCAAGAAGAATGAGGACAGTAACATTTTCTGAGTAGGTGTTTACTTTTATATATATCCAATACATTCAGGCAGAGACTGTCAAATGAGGTAGAGTTTTAACTCACTCACCCCGTTTTAACAACTATACAGAATACTCTACTGGTGAAAAATAGAATCTAATATAGGGAATAATATGAACGTTGGTTAATAGAAAGATAAAATAATTTAAATAATACATGTTAATTTAATATGGGTTCATTTGAGAACCAGAAAAATAAACATAGCCTGTTGAATATCTATTGGTAATATTTTTTTTGGCACATGAAAACAGAAAGCTGCTTCTCTGAAGTTTTGAGTTTCATACTTTTGATCTGAATCAGTAAATGATTTCAAGACACAATCTGGGACACAGTGAGCCAGCAACTTCGAAATGTACGAAGGCGCTCGACCTTTAAACAATTTAGAAATTAGTAATAAAACCTTAAAAACCTTAAAAAAAAGATCGCGTCTATACTATGTTTATAGTGTATGTTAATATTCTTGAGTTTGTTTGCTATAGTTTTCCATTGCAGTAGAATCTATTATTGGTTTAATGTGGTTGTAAGATTTGCTTGGATATTTCAGAGTTAGTTTCAGATTACCGCAGTTTGTGATGAACAACAATGTCATTTTCTTCATATTTTTAATTCTATTTCTGAATTGAGGTTTCCGTGGCTTCCACAATCAAGTTTAAACAACTTTGATTTTTATCTGCCACCATCAGCCACACGTTGTTGCTCTGTAAACAATGCCTTCCTACCCTTGTTATCAGAAAATGAAACCAAAAAATGGGTTAGCTAATGTTTGCTATTCTTTAACACATCATTTGAGTCATTATGATGGATTTTATATGTGTGTATGTATATATATGCAATACAAAACATGGTACATTATATCCTTTATATAAATATATATGATTAACAACCTGATTTTGATTGCATTGTCAATCTAAGACTAAATAAATAAAGTGTGTAATCTTACCTCTCTGAGACCAGCGACGGTGTGTGAGAACAATGTGACTATGCTGGTGGGTGGGTTTGACTAGTGACTAGCGCCCCTCTAACAGACGTGTGGAAAACGAGACACACTTTATGAGAACCTGCCTAGTTCACATTATTTGGGTGACCACAGACCTGCTTCTGAGAAGTTCACACTCGCATCAGGGGTAGAGTGAAGGACTGGGTGAGTGAATGTGCGAGCGAGAGAGTGAGAGGAATAAGTGAGTGATTGGCGACAAGCAGAAAAGCAAGAGGGAAAAAAAATATATATATCTATACAATGGCTCACTGAAGAAGATATAAAACATTGCAGAGAACCTCTTATTCTTATATTGGACTGACAGGTTCATCCAAGCAACATCTTGACACAGTTGGAGAATTTGTGTTTGAAAAAGGCATCACAGTGACCTCGGTTCTCCTAAATCAAGTTGACTCCATGCTTTATGATAATCAGTAGCTGCACATTGAATTGAGAAAATAAGAGTGGACCAAGGACAGAGCCTTGTGGTACACCACAGAGAACAGTATATTCTTCTGAGACGCCTTTACCTATACTAACTTCCTAAAATACTGTGCTTTCTTCCAGGAACGTATATAAAAAAAAACACATCTCAACACAGGGTTAGATAGACTGACCAAGCTTATAAGCCAATTAATATACATATTTGTCATTTATATGAAATGCAGCTTTTAGATCAAGAAGAACGAGGACAGTAACATTTCCTGAGTCAGTATTTACCCATTTTATCCCAATGGTCACCATAGTGATCACAAAAGCATTTTAGTTATAAGGCTAATACTCCCCCCCCCTACCCTTCAGCCTCACAACAAATAATAACAAACAGAGATCAGGTCACCAAATGTAAAATAAATATAGAAAAACGGCAACTTTACCTTAAGAACTGAATTCAGATTTATTGACTTCACAAACTACACACTGCTTGACAACTGCTTTTTTATTCACGAGTGCTTCATAACTGTAGAAAAAGAGATAATACAACCCAAATAAAAAGCAAATCTGAATCAAATTAAGCAAAGATTATACATTTGCAATGGATTAAAGCATGGTTGTTAGCACAAAGACATTGCATCTCCAAAATGCCAACTTTGAAAAAAGAAATGTGCAGTGCCTCTAAAAAGAATATATATATATAGACATCTGCATTTACATTCATTGAAAATTATTGTAAAAAAAAAATTATTATATTAACTAATATTCTATCAATAAAAACAATAAAAAGAACAAATATCCATGTGGGTGAATAAAAAAGATTTCATTTCAAATTATATTTCTATTCTACTTTCTATTTATCTATTCATTAATTTATCAGATCATTTTAATAAAAAGTAAATAACAACTGTTAGATTCACACTGTCAAAAACATTCTATGCGACATGTATGATATATTTTACAATTTTACAAACTTAACAAGTTGCGTTTTGAAGCAGATTTAAACAATAGCGATCCCCTTCACGCGCCACAATCTCCCTCATCAACAAATAATGCTGCGATCCCCTGTCAACAAAAATCGCTGCAATCTCCCCATTAACAAATAGTACTGCAATCCCTCATCAACAGATAGCGCCAAAAATTCCTCATCAACAAATAGTGCTGTGATCCCCCATCAACAAATAGTGCCACAGTCTCCCTCATCATCAAATAATGCTGTGATCCCCCATCAACAAATAGCGCCACAATCTCTTTCATCAACAAATAATGCTGTGATCCCCCATCAATAAATAGCGCCAAGATCTCTCTCATCAACAAATAATGCAGTGATCGCCCACTAACAAATAGCACTGCGATCCCCTGCCAACAGAAAGCGCTATGATCTCCCTTAGTAACAAATAGTATTGCAATCCCCCATCAACAAATAGCGCCGCAAATTCCTCATCAACAAATAGTGCTGCGATCCCCTGTCAACAAATAGCGGCACAATCTCCCTCATCAACAAATAGTGCTGAGATCCCCCAGCAACAAATAGCGGCACAATCTCCCTCATCAACAAATAGTGCTGAGATCCCCTGTCAACAAATAGCGCCACATTCTCCCTCATCAACTTAGTGCTCCCTCATCAAAAAGCACTACAGTCTCCCTCATTGACAAATAGTGCTTCAATCCCCCAACAACAAATAGCGCCACAATCTCCCTCATCAACAAATAGCGCAGCGATCACCCAGCAAGAAATAGCGATGCAGTATCCCTCATCAACAAATATGGCTGAGATCCCCTGTCAACAAATAGCGGCACAATCTCCCTCATCAACAAATATTGCTGAGATCCCCTGTCAACAAATAGCGGCACAATCTCCCTCATCAACAAATAGTGCTGCGATCCCCTGTCAACAAATAGCGCCACATTCTCCCTCATCAACTTAGTGCTCCCTCATCAAAAAGCACTACAGTCTCCCACATCAACAAAAAGTGCTTCAATCACCCCAACAACAAATAGCGCTGCAATCTCCCTCATTGACAAATAGTGCTTCAATCCCCCAACAACAAATAGCGCCACAATCTCCCTCATCAACAAATAGCGCAGCGATCACCCAGCAAGAAATAGCAATGCAGTATCCCTCATCAACAAATATTGCCATGACCTCCCCCTTCATCACAGAACTGTACTTTTAGTTTTGAGACCTGAATTAAACTGGTGACTCTGATTGAAACTGAAAATGCGCTCGTCTAAAAGCACCCCCATCTCCAGCAGCATGTCTGCTGGAATACGTCTGGCATGGCGAGAAACATACAGCTTCTCCAGCTCGGGAGAAATGGGAGAGGGCACGTACTCGGAACATAAGGAGCCAGATAAACTCGGGATGCAAGTCACCTGGAATTTATAGTAAAGAACTCCATGATTCAGGTGACAGAGATCATTCTTTACTCCTGCTTTGAGCTGGACCACACAAGCCCCTAAGAGGTCATCATCCCATTTGTTGTCCCGGTCCCATACCTGTATGCTCACGCTGCTAAAATCAGACAGGTCTTTAATGTCCAGATTAAAGTCCCAGTTCCAGGTAGGTGAGTTCTGGTTCCAGATCACGGAAGTTTGTGCAATCAGCTTGCCATTGCGTACGATCTTGACATATCCATCTGTAGATGTAAAGTAGTCTCCCCACAGTCCTGTTGCTCTGACTGCAGTGACGGTGATCTGGGCCAGGCCACGGCGGGTGGGGCAGCAGTCACAGTTGACCCCCTTGTTGTTGTGGCAGCTGCAGATGCACGGCTCTTTGGGGTCGGTTTTGATGCCAGCTTTACAAGGTTTTGAGCAGTTTTTTAACAGGCCTCTCTGTAGGATGTAATCTTTGATGGCGTTCCGTAAATGCTCTCGCATGGGCTTCTTTTTGGGCAGCAGCTCATGGAGGGAGTCGAGCGAGTAGGAAAGGATTTCAGGGTGTTTGGGCAGAGAGGAGAGCCACTCCTTATAGGCAGCAGGGTCTTTATCAGCAGAGAACAGAAGCTCAGCATTCTCAGTGTGTCCACCAATCACATCTGTAAGCCTTTCAGGGGGAAACATATCATGTTATGGGTTGTGAAGGTAGAAAGGTGTTTGTGAACATGAACTAGTTAAATAACACAAAATATGAACAAACCTGTCAGTGAAGCTACTGGAGAAACTTTTCTTCTGCAGAGATTTTTCCTCAAACCTACGACAGTGTTCATATGCTGATGTTGAGCTGACCTTTCCCACCACGCTGACAGAGGCCTCCACGCTCAGACACGTCTTCACCTCGTCCACGTTCAGACCCTGCAGGGCTGCCTGACACTGCTGGATGCTTGTGACTGCATGGACCGCTCCTCCCAAGGTTACCTGTGCATTAAGTTCAACAGCAACATTGACTCTTTATTCACAATAAAACACATAACAGATTTTGAAAGCGAGACATTTTACCATTTCATAAAAAAAGCTAACTGATTTGGAACTTGATATCAGAATCAAAATAAAATACCGGAGAGAAGCAACAAAAGGCTGGAAATCTAAAAGATGCAAAAAAAAAAAAAAAAAAACATCTAGAGGAGCAATTTTTTTGCAACTGCACATGACTATAGATACAGTATGAAATATTATCAAAAGAATCTGGAGAAATCCCTGTGCACAACCCTTGTTAAAAGGAAGTATGCATAAGAGCATTAAAATTATGTTTATATAGGGTAAAGAATACTAAAAGTGCATTTTTAATGTAATATACTTTATTGAAAAAAAAAAACACATTAAATATACCCAATATAAAATGTATTTTTAAGCAATATAATTTATATTGTATGTTGTGTTGATATAAAAGGTATATAGATATATAGATGGAAATCACTGCATGGGCAATGCAGGTCAGGATCCTCAAATTCAACTAAAATCTGTATCCTGCAAAAAAGAAGCCATGTGTCAACCTTGCAGATTTAAGAGGAGAGGGACCATCCAGCTTGTTATCAGTGCACAGTTTAAAAGCTTTCATCTCTAATGATATGGAGTTATATTAATACCTAATGGGTGGGTAATATACACATCTGTTGGTGCCTAGCTGAGTGAAATAGACTGATTAGCCCAGCTGGGCACATTTAATTCACATTTAAAGGCCGCCTCAGTCCACATTCAAGGATAGAACTTTACGGCAGTAGGAAAGATGTGACAACCTGGACTAGTTTACTTTAAAGATGCTAAAGAGCAATCATGATCAATCCTTTGAGGTGGTTTGGGTGTGGTGGAGGGAAATGTTTAAAGGAAAGGTATGTTTTGAGTTCACTGAATCTTTGTTTTTTTTTATCCTTCTCTGTTGCTTCCAGACTGCCAGGCCAGTGGCCTTGCCACTAGGCCCAGGGGCGAGTCAGGTTGGTGGAGAATGCGGATAAAACATGACTTACTGTTAAATCTTGTACTTAAATACACAAAGGCATTTCAATTTTACAAACGCAACAACTAAAAGTAGAATTTAACACAGTTGAGAGAATTGCAACACATTCAGGAAGTAAACATATAAATAATGTTTTATAATGTAGTTACACTTTCTGAACTTTCTGAACTGATCAATGTGACAGGACTACGATAATTCTTCACGGCTCCAGAGAAAATGTGCGCTCTCAGAAATACAAGCTGCAAAACGGCTGAGCTGAACTACAATCTATAAGCATGTGACCATATGAGCCAATAGAAATTCAAGAAAATGAAAACAGAATAGTTATTATAGTGACTTATATGTACAAATACATTAGGAAAAAGTCTCATTTACCTTGGTGATGTAATGAGTACCAAACTTGTCGATGAGTTTGTAGAAGCTCTGCTTGGTTTTATTGTCATATCTCTTAGGAAGTTTTCTGAGTTCAAGCTTCAACTCTGGGTGCACAAGAGGATGGCCGGAAACCCTGTACCTGGAGGGATTTAAAACAAGTTCATTACGTACAGGTGCGTACAATTACAAACCCTAGCACATTCAACCCAAGAACACCTTTAAGGCGTTTTCACACGTGAGAGTCCGGACCAGGGTTCATGTGTTTGTTAAAGTGCATGCATTTGGTCCAGTTAGATTTGGTTTTACACTATAGTTTAGTGAGTGCAAAAAAGAATTTTCCTTCATCCTGCCCTCATCATCTTTATGGGTTGCGTCCCCCTGTACTTGATACTGGTTGGGTTCGTAGGATGTTGTCAGTTTGAAGAGGCACTTTTTATCAGTTGTGTGAGTTTGGTGCTGAATTCTATTCTATGCCAGAATTTGGCACAGCATGCAACATAATATATGTAACAGAATCACCTCATATACCTTTTATTAATGGCTAATCTACAGTTACAGTAGATACAAGAATCACCAGCGTAAGCTTGGTGTTCATACTGCTGCAACATGTGATTGGTTTGCACTACATAGAAATGTCAGGAAGTTCGGGAAAAAAACAAAGAACTTTGTTTCTGTAGTCTGAGTTCTGTAGTTCCACACTTGAGTGCAATTACTGTACTTGGTATGATTCCTGCCAAAACAAATTGTACCAATGGGTACAACTGGACTAAGCGTTTGTTTCATTTTATTCAGATGAAATAGTGTAAACCAGGGGTATCCAATTTTTTTTTCGTTGGGGGCCAGAAGGAGAAATATATTTGAAGTCACGGGCCACAGACTCTGTAATGAAACAAATAATGAAATATACCACTTTAAATAATACATTTTCCTGATTACTTTCATTTACACACCATTTTACTTGACTTACTATCTTTAACTATCTTTGACAGTATTGTGTAAACTAAGATTTTTCAAATTGATGTTTCATTTCATGATGTCTCTTAATATTAAACTCCTTAATTACGGCAACTTTCAGACTCTTTGGACTGTTTTCTGCGCTACAACTGCGCACCCTCTCTGCTTTTAGAGTCTTTGGAACGTTTTTCTGCGCTAAAACTTCACTCTTGCGGCTTTTAGACTCTTTGGGCCGTTTCTGACACCTAGCGTTCAAACTTTGAATCTCACATTATAAAAACTTGCTTAACAGCGGGCCAACTTTCATTCTATTTCTAAAATACCTTGCAGGCCACTCCAAAAAAGGAAATGGGTCGCAAATGGCCCGCGAGCCGTAGTTTGGACACCCTTGGTGTAAACTTTCCACTCACATTAAGAGTTTCTGTATTCTGAATACAATGTATCATACTCTCATGGCCTACCTGTAGTATCCACATGACACTGAATGACTGGTGAAGCTGAATTTGTCCTTCTTGGTCTTCTCCATCGAGTACGTGGCCAGTTTGGAATTAGAACCGGCCAGCATTAGTGACCCTGCACCTTTTACAGCATCAATTCCCAAACCTGCTTTCCAGTTGTTGTCAATAGAAGAGGTGCTGGAGGTGAGCAGGGATTCACTGGTCTGGTAAACTGAACTGGACACCTTCATGCTGCACTTCTGACTGGGCCTCCAGTCCACCACTGAACGGGGAAGCTTCTGCTTCTTCCCCTCCATGTAGGGGTTTTTACAGAGGGTGCAGGTCTTGTTCTTGGTCATCCAGGTGCTCATATCGATGACGAAGGCCCCCTTTCGCTGCATCTTGGTGATGTCAAAGCCTTCCCCTGCCAGGTCAGATCCAGGAGCGAAATCTGCCTTCTGACACTGAGCTGCTTTACCCTGGAAACACGACTGGCAGGTCGGAGGTGGGAGAACCGCAGCAAGCACGACCCAGAAGAGGACTGCCTGCAGCATCGCTGTGCCTGTTGTAGAATTGAGATTTTATTTAGAAGCTCTTAAACTGCAGTGAGCCCAAAATGAGGCGTCCATTTGTGAATTAGCAAATTTTTACATTTTGCATCTAACATCTGCTACACTCTTAATCAATCAATATCCTTCACCTAACACCTAAGTTGCTGTGGCTGTTTATGATCCGATCAGCTACATTTAACCCAAACATGGACATCTGACACCTAATAGCTAAGTTGCTGTGGTCAATTATGATCTAATCAGCTACATTTAGCATGTAAAAAACATTACCAATATATTGTTAGTTATACTATATCAACACTGTCACACAAAAACCAACATGGGTCAAAAAGTGACCCTGCTGAGATTTAATTTTCAATATCTTTGCAATAAATTAATTTAATCATTCAGTATTCAAGGTATTCCACAATTAAATTGTTTTTGATCACAGTACATCTTTATTTTATTTTTGTCTGTCTTACTTTTTGACACCAGACACCGTGAATCTAAGTTGCTGTGGCTGTTTATGATCCAATCAGCAACATTTAACATGTTTAACCCTTGATGTCCAACAATAGTCAAAAGTGACCCAACTGAGATATAAATTCTATATCTTTGCAATAAATAAATTTAATCATTCAGTATTTAAGTTATTCATTAATTTACTTGTTTGTGATCATAGTACATCTTTATTTTATTTTTTTCTGTCTTACTTTTTGAATAAAAGTATCTTTTTTGTATCACTTCCACTCTAATGCACAACATGGGTCAAAAATGACCCGCATTCATTTTCTATGTAACTTCATGTATGGCTGAGGGCTTCTATGATATATATCTTAGCAATACATTAATTTAGTCATTCAGAGCTTTTTAATGCCCTAAATGACCAATGATGGGCATATTTTACTCATTAACTCATCAAATTGTAATATTTACACAAGTTATTTATTTCATTGTTTTATTTATTTATTTATTTAGTCATAACAATGTCTAAATGATAATAATAAAAAAATAAAAGGTATGAGTAATTTTATCTCTCTGACAAATGTCATTTTTTTTAAAACTGATTTTCAGTAGCTTGCATATATTTGCATATATTTACACACGTCTGCAGATAGCAAAATGTAGTCGACCCAGCTTTGGCCTGATTCCAACCTACTGGCATAAAGTAATTGTTCCGATTCCAGCAAGTGAGCTCGCTTAGATCTGGATGTGTAAGTAGAGCCATGTCTACTCGTCCGAGTCAGCTAATTGAGAGACTATAAATGATGCTGGGCTGGTCTGATACATAAGCACACAAAATGAGATTTAGATTTTTTGTTAAATTGTGTTTGTTTTAACTTTTGTACAGTTTTGATTTTCCCATTGCTTTATTTCTTAATAAATTTATACCTGTTAATTTTGACTGTCATAAAATATATTATTTTGTACCATAACTAAAATAAAATTAAAACAAGTTTTTTTCATAAATTTTGTTTTTTTTTTGGCCAACAACAACAACAATAATAATAATAATAATAATAATAATAATAATAATAATAATAATAATAATAATAATACGCTATTACCAATGTGTTTTTTACCTGATCACAACTTTCTTCTAATTCATTAATAATGTCTTCATACACTCAACCTCAAAGTTCAGCATATAAGAAAATGCCAACACCTCATTGAGGGTAACATGGAATTGGGTATCGCCGCCTATGCTATGGAGGACCAAAACTGCCAAAATTTAAAATAAATAAATAAATAAAAACGTAAGTAAATCACTCAATAAAACTAATATGGTAATAAAAATGCTAAAGAATAAATATAATTAATATAAAAATAAATATACAAAAAAATTAATATCCTAATAATTTGTTATTAATGGGTTTCTTTATTAACATTTCTGTTCTTTTATTTATTTACATAACTATTTATTTCTGCATTAATTTATTTCCCGATTTATTTATTGAAAAAAAAAATATTTATAATACATTTGAAAATATTAATTGAAAAACCCATAAATAACAATTTATTATGATATTTATTTTTATGTATATGTATTTATTTTTATATAATAATTAGAATAATTCTTTACCGTTTTACTCACCATATTACTTTTATTGAGTGATTTACATACATTTTTATTTATTTATTTATTTTTAATTTTGGCAGTTTTGGTCCTCCATACTGTGCCAACAACTGCTGAGGGTAATATGGAATCGGCCCTCTCTTCCCGATTTAAAAATTAAAATTAAACTGGAATTACAGACTAATAACTGGACCTGTGTGCTGTCCTATATAAGAGGGAGTAAACATTTCATAGTTTTAAATTTTGTGGAATATTTATACAAAAACAGTGCTAGAGACTTCAGGCACTTTCTAATTCCATTACTCCAGTTTTTTTGTCAGGAATGTGTCCACTGTTTGTAAAGACACCAAACAAATGCTTTTAATGCTTATTTTCTGCAATAACATATAATACTGTTGACTGACCGAAATGTAATGTTCATGTAATATTGCCATCATTTATTAAATATGAAAAAAATTATATTGTACAGGATACCTTAAAAAAAATTACATTTACATTTACAGTATTTAGCAGACGCCCTTATCCAGAGCCCTTATTAGCTGGGCTGAGCCAACATCTTTACTGCAATTAATATATTTGGCAAAGAAAATCTACAAAAAAATGTGGCTTTTTTATACACTTCAGTTTCTGAAACAGTTTCTCTGATTATGCTATGTTTTATGGACAAAACTTCTCCCAAATTCCAAATAAAAACATTATATATCATCCATCTTCCTGTTGAAGAAGGTTTTCGATTTGGTAAAATAATATATATACAGCTCTGAAAAAAAATAAAAGACCCCTTAGTTTCTAACTTTACCAAATTGAAAAAAACCTCTGGAATATATTCAAGAGGAAGATGGATGATCACAAGCCATCAAACCAAACTGAACTGCTAGAATTTTTGCACCAGTAGTGGCTTAAAGCTATCCAAAAGCAGTGTGTAAGACTGGTGGAGGAGAACATGCCAAGATGCATGACAACTGTGATTAAAAACCAGGGTTATTCCACCAAATATTGTTTTTCGAACTTTATATATAAACTTGTTTTCTAAAAGCTCTGTATCTTTTTTATTATTTTAGCCATTTTCATTTTCTGCAAATAAATGTTCTAAATGACAATATTCTTATATGGAATTTGGGAAAAAATGTTGTCCGTAGTTTAAAGAATAAAATAACAATGTTCATTGTACTCAAACATCAACCTATAAATAGCAAAATCAGAGAAACTGAAGAAAACTCAAGTGCTCTCTTACTTTTTTCCAGAGCTGTATATAGAATAATATACATTAGCACTTACCTTGTTAGTACTCTTGTACTCTTCTTCTTCAGATAACTGAATGTCCAGATAAGTTCTTGCCTTATATATATGCAGGATATATATATATATATATATATGTGTGTATATATAGTGGTAAAAAAGTGTTGCTACTGTGGTTGATGGTGACAACAAGGTGACAGTGACAGCCTCGGTCCAACTTTCAGAATTCAGTTCAGTTGGTCTTGGTGCACGTTGGTGCTCTTTTTTTTAATGCAGACTAAGAATTTATCCTTTAATATGACTGCTCCTCAAATTAGCACTTGTTGATGAAGAAGAAAAAGAAACACATGCAGATTACACTGTATCTGAGGCCACTGGTCATAAATACAGACAAATGTCCTCATCTTTACACTCTGCAGCCTGCAATCATGTGGTCTTATATGGCTGAAGTTTCCACCGGATGGGTGCCATTTGCTTATTGTAACTCTTCCAAATTAAACTTATTTTAATTTTTTTTAAAACTCTGAATCTAATAGCACATGGATGTAACTATTCAAAAATGTACTGGTCAAACTAGGCCAGCTTTACTATTTTTTTTAGGTTTCTAAGCCGAATATGAGTTAAAAAAACATTTAGAAACCATGTTTAAAAGCAAGTCCACTAAATGGTTGACTGCGTGTTCAAATAATTGATCTTTATGACAAAAAAATCACTCCTCTTAGAACTCGTTCCTGTTACTGGCACTCACTTCTATTACTGGAACTCACTCCTGTTACTTTTTATGTTTTGAGTAACAGGACTGAAAGTAACAGGAATGAGTTTTTAGCATAAAATTAGCAAAAACATGAAAAATAGCTAAATGGCGGCTATGCTAATAGCATGAGGGCAATGAACACATTCTAGAGAGTTTGCCAAAATTTCTGTTATAAAAATAAATAAATAAGATCTAAGAATGAATTTAGCTAACAGGAATGAGTGATGAGATTGACCTCCTCTGTCATAGTAACAATACGATCAAATGTACAGAAAAACAAATGAGGGAACTCAATTTTGGACTTTCCATGGTCTTCAGAAGAACCAACTGATGTAACTTCCTGTTGTATTATGGATTTATTATATAAAAAAATATTTTAAAGCATATATGGGATTTGCAATCACAAAAATGCAAAAAAAAAAAAATTGTGAAGGATTTTATTAATTATATTTAATGATAAAGTTTATGTTTCGAAAGTGGGGACAGGTAAGAAATGCTATGTTTAGATTGTTCTAAGTATTTTTTATTGATTTTGTTAATTACATATTTTACTCTTGCAATAAGGTCAATGTACAAGACTCTATGCTTTATAATAAAATGTATTTTACAGTTATTTTGTGTGCACATTTATACTTGTAATTTCCTGGGGACAAAAATGGCACCCATTCGGTGGAATGACACATATACACATGTTTTAAATATTATTATCCCAGATAAATTAGCGTCACATTAAACCCCACATTTGCAGTTGCTGCCTATAAGATAGTGGCCATACTTGAAAAGGTTAAATCAGTAATATATTCTGGTTCCATTCCTTCCTGCTCATTCTCTTCTTTATTTTCCAATTTTTTACATTTACAATAAAAGAAAAGAAGAAGATACAGTCTAATAAATCATAGGAGTAAACATTTCCACAGTAGATCTACTCGATCTCACACAGGCCAGACTAAGGACAGATAAAAAAAAAGTTTATTACAGAAGGGACTAGGCCTACAAGAGTTGTGAGGGACAGGCAAGGTCAGTAACAAAATGACAGCAAAAATAAACAACATACCAAAGAGATGTCAGACAAGCACAAACATTGTAAATCCAGCAAAACAAGAGAGAAGGCAAAAGAGAGGTAACAACAGATAATCAATAGAATAGTTGAGGCAAAAGATTAAAATAATTGTCCTTTAGAGCTTTTATTTGCAGAAAATGAGAAATGGCTGAAATAACAAAAAAGATGCAGAGCTTTCAGACCTTAAATAATGCAAAGAAAACAAGTTCATATTCATAAAGTTTTAAGAGTTCAGAAATCGATATTTGGTGGAATAACCCTGATTTTTAATCACAGTTTTCATGCATCATGGCATGTTCTCCTCCACCAATCTTACACACTGCTTTTGGATACCTTTATGCCTTTACTCCTGGTGCAAAATGCAAGCAGTTCAGTTTGGTCTGATGGCTTGTGATCATCCATCTTCCTCTTGATTATATTCCAGAGGTTTTCTATTTGGTAAAATCAAAGAAACTCAACATTGTTAAGTGGTCTGTTATTTTTTTTCCAGAGCTTTATTTCTGATTTCTCATCAGGCATACAGGCTTTGCCTTTGACCAACCTTGACCAACTATATGACCATATCATGTGAAAGTAAAAGAAAGTTAAAGAAAAAAATTTGTCAAACCACATGTGAGCAGAGTTCTCAGGTTTTGTCAGTTCATAGTGAGATTTTGTCAGGAAGAGCAGGGGTGGTGTTGGTGAAGGGTGTTGGTGCACAGGGGTATGTGTGTGTGGTTAATGTATTAGGGGCAGCTAACGGTACACTTCACTAAAAATAAAAATGATTAGCTGGGTTTACTTAAAAAGATTAAGACAACATTTAGCATTGACCTTTTTAAGTATATTTAACATGGAGGATTTTGAAGTACTTTAAGCCTAAACACATTTTGTTCTCCCAAGTTAAAAAAAAGCACCTAATAATTCACTTAAGCATACCTGTCAAGTTTTTAATTTAAAAATAAGCGAAATTTTCCGCCGCCCAGTTTGAGCTGTCCCACCAGCCCAACTGAGGTTCAGTATCCCTTACATTTTAAGACAGGTTTACAAGAAAACTAAAATAGGCCTACCTTTGTTGACACTGAAATGCTGTGGACTTTCCTACATATGTAATTCTTATAATACAGCTTAAATAAAACATTTTCTAGATATTTACATGAAGTCTTCAGTTTTGTGGCAGGCATGCACTCTCTTATTCTATATTTTTTAATTCAATGGATTTAAAATTGAACAAATGGTGCACAAATTCTGCAAAATGAGCTTTTACTAAAATACATGGACCAGATACAGTTATATGAAAAAGTTTGGGCACCCCTATTAATCTTACTCATTTTTAGTTGTAAATATTTGGGTGTTTGCAACAGCCATTCCAGTTTGATATATCTAATAACTGATGGACACAGTAATATTTCAGGATTGAAATGAGGTTTATTGTACTAACAGAAAATGTGCAATATGCATTAAACCAAAATTTGACCGGTGCAAAAGTATGGGCACCCTTATCGTTTTATTGATTTGAATACTCCTAACTACTTTTTAATGACTTACTGAAGCACAAAATTGGTTTGTTAACCTCACTGAGCTTTGAACTTCATAGCCAGGTGTATCCAATCATGAGAAAAGGTATTTAAGGTGGCCAATCGCAAGTTGTTCTCCTATTTGAATCTCCTCTGAAGAGTGGCATCATGGGCTCATCAAAACATAACTCTCAAATGATCTAAAAGCAAAGATTGTTCATCATAGTTGTTCAGGGGAAGGATACAGAAATTCGTCTCAGAGATTTAACCTGTCAGTTTCCACTGTGAGGAACATAGTAAGGAAATGGAAGAGCACAGGGACAGTTCTTGTTAAGCCCAGAAGTGGCAGGCCAAGAAAAATATCACTCAAATTAAATCACGATTAACAGATGTTTTATGCCTTTATTTAATGCTGAGTTGTTAATTAATCAATTAAGATTTTTACCAAATGAAACAATAACAGATCCTGGTAACATTTGCATACTGAGTGTTTACTCTTCTCTCCGTCAATATGTAGTCATTTCGCCATGGGCTAAGAATCACTACAATAATTGCTAATAAAATGTGATGAATTTAAATTGATATAATTAAGAGTTGTTGATTTTATTTAACAGTGTGCATTAGAACTGGTTTTACACTCAGAAGCAAAAAGTCTACAACACTGAGTCTACACAGTATTATAATCTTACACAACAACTAAGGCTACTGCACCTTCACATTACAAGCCACATTGCTCAAATCCAATTCTTTGCTCAGATCGGATTGGGCTATTTTGATGGTTCACATTCACAATGTAAGTGATCTGTATCTGTTTGTAATGTGAACAAATCTGTCCCTGAAACGCCTCACTTGTGCACATTGAAACGTGTAAAAACATCATCTTTTTTACCAACAACAAAAAAAAAATCATATTTGAGAGACAATTTGTAGCTTTATAAAGGGAAATGTATGCGTTTTGCTGGGGTGGAGAGACAGCAAACAGCTGATCTGAATTTCATGCTCAGGTCGAGGAGAAAAAAAAAGGTCAGGTGGTTTGCTTTTGCTGTTTTTTGCAGCTATAGATGCACAGCTGCACCGAGAGATGTGTGGGTACGAGAGAGAAGCACGTAGCGCATGCGTAAACGCAAAAAGACGTATGAAGTCAGATTAGACCGTTCACATTCATGTCGCATGTCCATGGATCGGATATTTAGGACCACATATGAAAGTGACTTAAATATGATTCTAAAAATTTGGATTTAGCACGTTTACACAGCCATGAAAAAATCAGATCTGAACCACATTGAGCAAAAAATATGATTTACGTCACTTATAGCAAAGGTTGCTCGGGGGAAAGATTGCTGCTGTTAGCAACTGTAAAAAAAAAAAGCAATATATTCCAGTCCAAGTCCAACCCAATTTAAATACGCGTGTACAAGGCGTGAAAATAGACTGTTGATGGGGTGGAAGATAGCAATGGCCATCATGACACGCCTTGCACAGGGTGTATGATAGGGCCCCATGACTCTAATGGTCAGGTGGGTGGAATTAAGGTTAAGACTGGTTGGTGTAAACTGAAGCTCAGTGATCTCAACAAAACCAGCCTTACTGTTGGTTCTGTATGTGTTCCTCAGTTAACATACATAACCGTATATTTATGAAGGGTCTTGATTATTTTATATCAGCATCCACTGCAGGCTTAAGCATGTAATCTTTCCTCTCTGATCTGGCCGTGGGGAGTGAGAGCAGCGTGATTGTGTTGGCTGGTGGATTTTAGGTGGAGTTAACCGTTGAATCAGACGTGTGGAAAAAGATGAATTGGTGGAGAATTTACTTAGTTCGCGTTAATTTTGTGGTTACTGACACCTTCGACCACCTTGGTTGCACGACAACCACTCACTCACATAGCCGTGCTCATTTTCTGTAAGTCACATGGGCCGTGTGGTTTGCCTTGTTTCTTTTTTCGTGGTTCACTATTCACTTACCCAGATGTACCTTTCTTATTTTCTCAACAGGCATGACAATAATTTGTCATCTTGGAGAAGCATTACAAAGTGTGAACAGATGTTTTAAAGCATTTAAAACTTTTTTATTAGATTGCAAGGCAGGACAAACACATAAGCACTGAATAAAATGCTCAATTAGTATACGGAAAATGTGCTTTAAAGCTGGTGCTGCATTCACAATGTGTGCAAATGATACAGAACTTTTTAAAATATCTTTTATTAACATACAGTGCTGTGAAAAAGTATTTGCCCCTACAGATTTCATTTTTTTTGCGGGCTTTTTCATTATAATTAAATTATTTAGATTAACAAACACATTTTAATACCAGACAAAACCAACTCGAGCAAATATATATATTATATATTTTTTAAATAATAATTTTATTTATTACAGGAACAAAACATCTAACCAAACCAACCTGACTCTATGTAAAAAATGTCCCCTAAACCTAATAATTTGGTTGTGACACACTTTTGGCAGCAACAACTGAAATCTTCTGTGTGTGATAATATCTCTTTAGAGCAGGGGTGTCCAAACTTTTTTTGTTGGGGACCAGAAGGAGAAATATATTTAAAGTCACGGGCCACAGACTCTGTAATAAAACAAATAATGAAATATACCACTTTAATTAATACATTTTCCTGATTACTTTTACTTGACTCACTATCTTTATCTATCTTTTACATTACTCCTTAATTACAACAACTTTTAGACTCTTTTGCCCTTTTTCTGCGCCCCAACTGAACACTCTCTCCGCTTTTAGACTCTTTTGCCCATTTTTCTGCGCTAGAACTGCGCATTTGTGTTCTTTTTGGTTGTCAGTGCTTTTTACCTTGGAACTCTCCTTTAACTTTTCTGGATTTCTTTTTTACATCCTGGATGAATTCTGCATGCCCTTTTGGAGTAAATCTGGTAGGCCGGTCACTCCATGAAAGATTCACCATTGTTCCTTGTTTTCTCTATTTGTAAATAATAGCTTTTAATAAAATAAAAAATAAAATAAATAAAATAAAATAAATTTGTAAGGGAGCAAATACTTTTTCACGCCACTATATATATGTATTCAACACATTGGGTATTCTTCTTAAAGCACATCCATCAAGATATATCAAGGCAAAAAGGAATGTATGCAAAAAAACATTAACTTCCTCAAGGTACTGTGTGTATTACCAGTGTTTTTAAAAAAACTATCTGAACCCTTTCAAAGTTCTAAGGGCCTTGTTTTAAATGTTAGGGTTCTCAGAATTCTACCAATGAAGTGTGGAGCTATTTTGGTGTTAAAATAATGTATGGGCAAATTTAAAAGCATTGTATTTCGGAATTCTGGGGAACAAAGGATGTTATTTTTTTGTTATTAGTTATTATGTTTAAGTACACCCCAAGTTCATTCCTAAGTCAATCTTTAGGTGTCTTATTTAAAGGAATGCAGTATGAAGGTTGTGATGTCACTGACGTCAGAAGTTACTTTCTTAAAGGGGTGGCTTTCCCAAGAAAACAGTGTGAGAAGAATTTGTTTTTACACGTTTTGAATGAAAGTCTTAATCATTTACTGAAACTAGCTAAACTCTAATCGAAATGTCTAAACTTAATTACTATGGCTGCACGTTGGACATAGCAAAAAACAAACCCCTTTAAAAGAAAAATGTAAAGCTACTTTAAAGGAGAACTCCGGTGTGAAATTGACTTTTGATGTAGTAAACCATGGTTAAGAGTACAAACATTTGTTGAATAGCCCCACCTCCGTTCTCCTGCAGCTTTCCGAGATCCAGCAATTTTGTGCAGTTTGTCCAAACAAGCTAGAATGGGTTTTAATGGGGCATATTTTGCCCCTGCATATAAATTGCTTTTTACATCGCTATCCAGACACAAAGTAGCTACACACCTTATTGATAGAATCTGGAGAGCCCTGCGACAGGTTTAAACAATGTTTTTTATTAAGCTTCTTGTGTACTTTTAGGGCGTTTTCACACATGTAGTTCGTTTGTCTGGTCCGAATCAGTTAATGAGTTCGTTTACTTGGAGCGTTTTCTCGCTCTGTTCGGTCTGGTTTCACACAGACATAAATGTAAACGCACCAAAATGTGCACCAATAAACCACGTGAGCAGCCTGTGTCTTCTGATTGGTTAGAGCTGTCTGACACGGAAGTACGTTAAATATAAATATACGAAAAAAGTAAATACAGCGAGAAGATTTTGTGTTCCAGCGCAAATATCTGTGCTTTAACACTGAATGCTGAAACGCTGCACTTTCAAACACAGTGTTTCTACGTGCAGCGCAGATTTATACATGATAAACAGAGTCACACGGCTGTGAGCTATGAATGCAGCGCAGATTTATACATAATAAACAGAGCAGTGAATGCAGCGCGTGCCTGGACACAGTGTTTGTTCACAGCTGTGGTAATTAGCGTTATCTGGCTAATATATCAGTTTAAACTGTGCTTGCTTTATCAGCAGTTTAGCTCAAATAAATGGCTTATATTTAATAGCTGGATCCGATCGAGTCCGGATCACGTTCTCACCACAAGCGAACCGCTCCAGAGTTCGTTTGGTACCGGACCGAGACCACCTCCTCTAGCCGGTCTCGGTCCGGTTCTTTTGATCCGCACCCGAGTGCGATTATTATTTTCACACCTGCTCAACCAAACCGCACTACAGTTACAAACGGATCAGAGTTCGTTATAAAATAAAGTTATTTATGCCTCGTTTTAAATGTCAGGGCTCTCCGGATTCTATCAAGGAGGTGTGGAGCTATTTGAGCCTGGATAACAGTGTAAAAAGCAATGTATCTGCAGAGGCAAAATATGCCCCGTTAAAACCCATTCTACCATGTCAATTTCACATTGGAGTTCTCCTTTAAAGTGAATGTGACATACCTCTATATTTGTAAAGAATTATATTTAGATTTTTTAGACCCATAAAAGAATTTAATCTGATAGTTGATTGCTTCACAGGATAATATTTTTATCCGTTTTGAGACCTGAATTAAACTGGTGACTCTGATTGAAACTGAAAATGCGCTCGTCTAAAAGCACCCCCATCTCCAGCAGCATGTCTGCTGGAATACGTCTGGCATGGCGAGAAACATACAGCTTCTCCAGCTCAGGAGAAATGGGAGAGGGCACGTACTCAGAACATAAGGAGCCAGATAAACTCGGGATGCAAGTCACCTGGAGTTTATAGTGCAGAACTCCATGGTTTAGGCTACAGAAGTCGTCCCATACCCCTGCTGTCAGCTGGACCTCACAAGCCCCAAGAAGATCATCATCCCATTTGTTGTCTCGGTCCCATACCTCTATCCTTACACTGCTAAAATCAGACAGGTCGTTGATGTCCAGATTAAAGTCCCAGTTCCAGGTAGGTGAGTTCTGCTTCTGGATCACAGGAGTTTCTCCAATGAAGGTCTCTCCATTGCGAAAGATCTTGACGTATCCATCTGTCTCTTTTAAGTAGTCTCCATGCAGTCCTGTTGCTCTGACTGCAGTGACGGTGATCTGGGCCAGGCCACGGCGGGTGGGGCAGCAGTCACAGTTGACCCCCTTGTTGTTGTGGCAGCTGCAGATGCACGGCTCTTTGGGGTCGGTTTTGATGCCAGCTTTACAAGGTTTTGAGCAGTTTTTTAACAGGCCTCTCTGTAGGATGTAATCTTTGATGGCGTTCCGTAAATGCTCTCGCATGGGCTTCTTTTTGGGCAGCAGCTCATGGAGTGAGTCGAGTGAGTAGGAAAGGATTTCAGGGTGTTTGGGCAGAGAGGAGAGCCACTCCTTATAGGCAGCAGGGTCTTTATCAGCAGAGAACAGAAGCTCAGCATTCTCAGTGTGTCCACCAATCACATCTGTAAGCCTTTCAGGGGGAAACAGATCATGTTATGGATCATTTATCATGGAATGAGACGAAATAGAAAACTTTTTCTGTGGTAAAATGAATCAGACTTTTGAAATTTGCTGCTTATGAACTTTGCATTTGTGGATAACACTTCAAACTGTGTTCATAGACAATGATTACCAAGTTTATTCCTAGGCCCATGAAGTGATTTCCTGCACTTAATTATGACACTTTTTAATTTGGAGCCATCTGAGGGCCCAAAGATCACTAGCATCCTGTACTGAATGTTGGTCTTGTCCCTTGCACCAAGGGATTTCTCCTGATTCCCTGAAAGCACACATCACTCTACCTCTTAAGACCATCTTCAGCAAAGGCCTACCGGAGTGACGAGTGATTCTTGCAGTGCTTTTGCATCATATATTTCAATTTCATCATATATTTTACTCCACCAAAAGTCAATTTTACACCGGAGGTCTCCTTTAAGTTGGAGTTACACTATATTTTCAGTTGAGGCAGTTTTTTTTGGGTCAAAATTTTTTTGGTTCCAAAATTTTTCAAAGTTTTTTTTTGTCCCAAAATTTTTCAACATTTATTTGGGTCAAAATAATTTTGGGTCCAAAATTTTTCGAATTTTTTTTTGGGTAAAAATTTTTTGGGTCCAAAATTTTTCGAAGTTTTTTTTGGGTCAAAATTTTTTTGGGTCCAAAATTTTTTGAAGTTTTTTTCGTCCCAAAAATTTTTCGAAGTTTTTTGTTGGGTCAAAATTTTTTGGGTCCAAAATTTTTTGACGTTTTTTTTGGGTCAAAATTTTTTGAAGTTTTTTTGGGTCAAAATTTTTCGAAGTTTTTTGTTGAGTTAAAAATTTTTTGGGTCAAAATTTTTCGAAGTTCGTCCCAAAATTTTTCAACGTTTTTTTTTTGTTGTTTTGATGTTGTTTTTCGTCCCAAAATTTTTCAATGTTTTTTTGGTCAAATTTTTTTTGGGTCAAAATTGTTTTGGGTCCAAAATTTTTCGAAGTTTTTTTTTGGGTCAAAATTTTTTTGGTTCCAAAATTTTTCAAAGTTCGTCCCAAAATTTTTCAATGTTTTTTTTGGTCAAAATTTTTTTTGAAGTTTTTTGTTGGGTCAAAATTTTTTTCGGTCCAAAATTTTTCGAAGTTAGTCCCAAATTTTTCAATGTTTTTTTGGGTCCAAATTTTTTGGGTCCAAAATTTTTCGAAGTTTTTTTTGGGTCAAAATTTTTCAAAGTATTTTTGGGTAAAAATTTTTTGGGTCCAAAATTTTTCAAAGTTTTTTTTGGGTCAAAATTTTTCGAAGTATTTTTGGGTAAAAATGTTTTGCTAGTATTGACCCACGCCCTTGATTGGGCAGAGAAGAAGAAAGAGGGGGAGCGAACTCAGAGTATTTGGGATGGAGTTCGGGGCAGCTTCGCTGTAAAGCGTGAAGCCGAAGCCCCCCCTCTCATGAAGAGAAACATGAGAAGAGAATAAAATTAAAGAAGGAGGAAGATGGGGAGGAGGTGGGTGCGAGGTTTGTTCAATGAGTAGGTAGAGAGGAAGTGACTGTTTAAATAGGGATGGAAGTGGGAGGAGTGAGGGCGTGGCTCACTCCCAAAACTTAGTTATGACACATAACTCCACTTTGCTAGTATTGACCCACGCCCTTGATTGGGCAGAGAAGAAGAAAGAGGGGGAGCGAACTCAGAGTATTTGGGATGGAGTTCGGGGCAGCTTCGCTGTAAAGCGTGAAGCCGAAGCCCCAAAAATTAAATCAGAACTTTCGACCACTGCTAGGATTTAAGAAGCAACTGAGTGTTGGAAGTCCGACCTTGTAATCTTTGAGAAAGCCAGAGGATGAACCGATGCAAGGGGAAGGCAGTGTGGAAGTCAAAGGAAAGAAAGGTAGGGAATAATTAAGTAAGGTATTTGAAGGTGCTGCCAGCCTATTCGAGTATAAGAATGAATGAGGTCCTTGGTGGCAGAAATCGGTTGAAGTGGAAAGGTAGTGTTGAGCGACTTAATGGAATGATGCACGTGTTGTACATGTAGTTTAAAGGCCCCAAAAGCAGCCACCGACCCGCATGCGCAGCAGGAGCGACCTGGTAAGGTAGAAGGGGTGCTCCTGATGGTCCAACAGAAGTGAGGGGGGAGGGGGATGGGGGGCGATGGAGTGGGAAGACGGTGTGGGAAGACGGGGCGATGGAGTGGGAAGACGGGGCGATGGAGTGGGAAGACTGTGTGGGAAGACGGGGCGATGGAGTGGGAAGACGGAGTGGGAAGACGGGGCGATGGAGTGGGAAGACGGGGCGATGGAGTGGGAAGACGGGGCGATGGAGTGGGAAGACGGGGTGGGAAGATGGCAGCAACAGGAGATAAACAAAAGAGAGTAGGGAGGACAGACAGAATGAGGACAGTTGGAATGGCGGTGGGAAGATGGAGGATGGGAAGGGAGGACAGATGGACTGGTGTTGGGATGATGGAGGATGGGCAGGGAGGACAGATGAAATGGCGTTGGGATGATGGAGGATGGGCAGGGAGGACAGACCGACTGGTGTTGGGATGATGGAGGATGGGCAGGGAGGACAGATGGACTGGTGTTGGGATGATGGAGGATGGGCAGGGAGGACAGACCGACTGGTGTAGCGAAGATGGGTAAGGAGGCGAAGACGAGGGTGGCGGTGACAAAGGTTAGTACGGTGAGGGTGATTGTTACAACGGCAACGAAAGATTGGAATGAAGAGGGCGAGATTACGTCCCAGATGGTGGCGATTATGCGGGCGGTGAAGGTGCAAGCTATGAAGTTGCGGCGATGATGGCGATGACATAGGCAGAGATGGTGGCAATGATGCCGATGGTGGTGAAGATGGCCAAAGTGAGGGCAAGATGATGGCCAAGACGATGGCGGCGAAGGCAAAGAAAATGAAGACGAAGGCGGGAAGATTGCAGCGATGATGATGGCGATGACAGACAGAGATGGAGACAATGAGGATGGCCCTGAAAACTGTGGCAGAGGTGATGAAGGTGATGCAGGCAGAGATGGTGGCGATGGTGACCATGGTGATGAAGATGGCCATGCGAGGGCAAGGTGATGCCCAAGACGATGGCGATGAAGATGAAGACGAGAAGATCGCAGCGATGATGATGTCGACGACAGACAGAGACGACGACAATGAGGATGGCCATGACAACTGTGGCAGAGATGATGAAGGTGATGCAGGCAGAGATGGTGGCGATGGTGACCATGGTGGTGAAGATGGCCACAGTGAGGGCAAGGTGATGCCCACGACGATGGCGATGAAGATGAAGACGAAGGCGAGAAGATCGCAGCGATGATGATGTCGATGACAGACAGAGACGACGACAATGAGGATGGCCATGACAACTGTGGCAGAGATGAAGGTGATGCAGGCAGAGATGGTGGCGATGGTGACCATGGTGGCCAAAGCGAGGGCAAGGTGACGCCCAAGACGATGGCGATGAAGATGAGGAAGATGGAGATGAAGGCGAGAAGATCGCAGCGATGATGGCGATGACAGAGACAAAGACAACGAGGATGGCCATGACAACAGTGGCAGAGATGAAGGTGATGCAGGAAGAGATGGGGGCGATGGTGACCATGGTGGCGAAGATGGCCATAGCGAGGGCAAGGTGATGCCCAAGACGATGGCAATGAAGACGAGGAAGATGAAGACGTAGGTGAGAAGATCGCGCTGATGGGATGTAGGCAGAGAGTGCGGCAATGATGAGGATGAAGATGGCTACTACAATGACAATGATAGCCACGACGAAAACTATGGCAGCGACGATGAAGGCGATGCAGACAAAGGAGGCGGAGACGATTAAGGTGAAAATGGCCACGATGAGGATGAGATGATGCTCAGCATGGCGTTGATGAGAGCGAAGAAGGTGAAAGCAACGAATATGCAGGCCAGAAGATGGCGGTAACGGAGATGAAGGCGGTGATGTAGGCAGAGACAATGGCAATGGTGATGAAGACTATGGCGGAGATGAAGGCGATGCAGGCGGAGATGGTGGTGATGACGATGACGATAAAGAGGGCAATGACGAGAGCGAGATCACGCTCAAGACCATGGCGATGACGAAAGCAATGATGCAGGCGAAGCAGGTGAAAGTGATGAAGATGCCGGCGAGAAGATTGCGGCGATGATGGTGATGTGGGCAAACATGGAGGTGATGATGGTGAACACTGCCACGAAGATGACGACTACGATGGTGATGCAAAGATGGTGGTGATGACGACGATGGTGAAGATGGCCATGCGATGGTGATGATGGAGGTGAGTATGATGAGGGTGCCAAGGATCGTGGTGACGACAATGGCACAATACAATAGACAGAGCAGCGATGGTGGCAGAGATATGGAGGCAAAGACTGCAAGGGTGAAGATGCTGATGGCAAAGATGAATACGATAGTAAGATAAGTATAATGATGGCGAAAATGATCGCGATCATGGTGAGGAGGGTTATGATGGAAGCAGGGAGCATATGCGACCCACGCACTCTGTCCAGCTCAAAGGATAGACACCACGATAGATAATTGTCTTAAATTCCGAAACGAGGTCAGCATTCGGAGGAACGCCAGTTCCGGGCCGCCAGCAAGCCGGCCCACGGCAGGGATATCACAGGCAGCTGGGGGTCTCCCGACATGCAGCCGTCTACACTGAAATTAGCAGCACGTGACCAGCAGGCGGCGCCAAATCAGCAGCAGTAATATCACAGTGGCCATGCTCGAGTACCGCCCAGTGAGGCTGCAGGGAGGCGGAGCCACGCCAAGCCAGCGGGTCAGGCGGAAAAAGCATGCTGGAAGGGGAAACAGGAAAGGGCGGGCCACGGGAGCGGCGCAGGCGCCGGCAGAGGCAGTGGAAACGGCGTGGGCGCCGGTAGAGGCAGAGAGAGAAAGAAGATGCGAGGTTTGTTCAATGAGTAGGTAGAGAGGAAGTGACTGTTTAAATAGGGATGGAAGTGGGAGGAGTGAGGGCGTGGCTCACTCCCAAAACTTAGTTATGACACATAACTCCACTTTGGGTCCAAAATTTTTCGAAGTTTTTTGTTGGGTCAAAATTTTTTTGGGTCCAAAATTTTTCAAAGTTCGTCCCAAAATTTTTCAATGTTTTTTTTGGTCAAAATTTTTTCTGAAGTTTTTTGTTGGGTCAAAATTTTTTTCGGTCCAAAATTTTTCGAAGTTAGTCCCAAATTTTTCAAAGTATTTTTGGGTAAAAATTTTTTGGGTCCAAAATTTTTTGAAGTTTTTTTTGGGTCAAAATTTTTCGAAGTTTTTTGTTGGGTTAAACATTTTTTGGGTCAAAATTTTTTGAAGTTCGTCCCAAAAATTTTCAAAGTTTTTTTTTGGTCAAAATTTTTTGAAGTTTTTTTTGGGTCAAAATTTTTTTGGGTCCAAAATTTTTCAATGTTTTTTTGCGTCCCCCAAATTTTTCTACGTTTTTTTTGGGTCAAAATATTTTTGGGTCCAAAATTTTTCAATGTTTTTTTGGGTCCAACATTTTTTGGGTCCAAATTTTTTCGAAGTTTTTTTTGGGTCAAAATATTTTTGGGTCCAAAATTTTTCAATGTTTTTTTGGGTCAAAATTTTTTGGGTCCAAAATTTTTCGATGTTTTTTTGGGTCAAAATATTTTTGGGTCCAAAATTTTTCAATGTTTTTTTGGGTCAAAATATTTTTGGGTCTGAGCTGACAGTCGGAGTAAAAGCTGCTAATTCACACCACGTTAAAGTGTTCGTCTGAGGCCAGCAAGTGGAACCATAGTAGATAAATAGGTCTTACTTGCTTGTGTACCCCCTAACTCTAGTCTGAGAGTTTGGAGTCTGGCCAGCGCACTACATTGAGGTTGGAGGACAGAGGATGCTGAGACTTCCTAGCCATCGGAGCGCAGTAAACGTGAGGCTAAGCTGCAAAAAAACTGACTGCACCCTAAGCAAGAACTTCAATCACTACAGATAATAGAGGGACCAAAATTTGGCCTCTTACAACAGCAGCAGAGGAACGCAGTACAATTCCGAAAACAAATTCTCACAATGTAGATAATCTATCAGCTCTGTGAAGGCAAATCATTTTTGCTGCTTAGATCAAGCTGAGAAGTCTCTCTGATACGTGACATTAAAAAGAGGTTGAGTGACATGGGCATCTCCTTTTATAGCCATGGTGTGCGATGTCAAACGTGACTTTGCTGTTATTCAAAGTCTCTCGATAGGCATGGGATTGTGGTCTGAAATTTGGGGTCTGGAAGCTCAATTAAACATTCCTTTAGAACTGCTCATGGTATTGCTAGAAAGGCAAGCCAAAATGCAATTTGACTACAAAAGGCTTTCAGAAACACTGAGCAGATTCTGCAGTGATGATGCACTGTTCTACTGTGCAGTGACACTTGCACAATATGACCTTCAAAGAAGAATCAAAAACAACTTGCCTGCATTCTTACCAAAAAACACAATGAGCAAAAAAGGGTGTTTGAAAAAAAGGGAGCAGAATTTCATGAAAAGGGCACCTCTCCAACTGTTAAGCATTGTGATGCATCGATTTTGCTTTGGGTTTGTGCTGCAGACAGCATTCTATAAACAGTGGTGTGGAAAAACAATTTTCCCCTTTACCAGTAAACACAAAATGCAGTTTTTAAATGAAGGTTTTTTTTTTAATAAAGGTCTCATTCCATAGTTTTTTTTGGGAAAAAAGTCCTCAGATGTTTCTATTTAGCCCTGTTTTAGATCACTGAATAACTGGTTTCTGAAGAAGGAAAGGATTTGGGCTCTTGCTCATGAATATTCATACATATGTAAACATATTGCCTCTAATTGACTAACAGCACCAGCACAGCTCTAAAACTTAAAGGACAAAATGTTTTCAGAGATACAGCCTCAGTTAAAGATATAGCACTGAGTGCTAGGTAAAGTTAACCCATAAACTTCGATAAAAATGTCAGACTCAGGGCATGCGGCCCCGTGGCCAAACTCTTTAAGCTAAACTAATGATACTAAACTCTTACCTTAGACTTGGTGATTCGGTGCTTGGGCCATGTTAAAGCCCCAGAGTCCACTCTATATCATAAAATCTGAGCAAATTGCGCCTGCTTTCACCGGTGTCCTGCCGAGTTGAGCAACCTTGTCAAACCATGCTTCCCTAGTGTTTTTTTAAGGTCTTGGTAAAATGCAGAATCAACCGGAGATCCGACTTAAATCTATAGTTACTTAGGCAGGATAGCTAATGCTAACTAGCTGGTATAAACAGAAGCTGCAAGCTCCTCCTTAGCTCTTCTGCAGCCCGGCTTTAGCTCAGTCTGTGGGCGGTCCTGAGCCAAGATGGGCGAAACCATGAACTCACAAGTTGACGTAGACACATAAAATCTCTCTGATTGACTCGTTTTTCTGAGGCTTTTCTTTTCTTAGCTACTGCAGACAATGGAGGCTGAAGAACCTTTTCATATGCAGCATACATTTACAACTCAGAGAGACCTATAGTATTTCCCAAAGAACAAGAAAAAGTACTACTACTACTACTAAAAAACTACATTTTGTCTTTAATTGTGTTGTCTTTGACTAACATTTAATTTTGTTTGATGATTAAAACATTTTAAAAGTGACAACATGCAAAAAAAGAAGCAGAAATCATGAAGGGGCAAACATTGTAGTAACAAAAATATAACAAAATGTGAACAAACCTATCAGTAAAGCTACTGGAGAAGCTCTTCTTCTTCAGAGTTTTGTCCTCGACTCTATGACAGTGATGAAACTCTGACGTTGCCTTGTTGGTTCCCGTCACACTGGCAGACGCCTCCACGTCCAGACACATCTTCACCTCGTCCACGCTCAGACCCTGCAGGGCTGCCTGACACTGCTGGATGCTGGTGACTGCATGGACTGCTCCACCCAAGGTTACCTGTGCATGAAGTTCAACAGCAACACTGATTTCCACAAGTGTTCTATGGATATATAGTATTATTGAACTCTTAGTGGATTAGTGGATTGTATCTGAAATACACTGCTCAAAAAAATAAAGGGACCACCTAACCCTTAGAACCCTACGGACAGATTTTCCGTCCACAATCGCATCTTGTATTCTCAGCTTAATTACTCAGGAATGCCTTTATCCATCAGCATAAACATCAGCATATATGGTTAGAAAGGGCGGAACTTATTCTTTCTAAACATAGCAATTTCATCCCAGTGTGGTAAAGCATCTGCGAAAAATCCATTGAGAAACACACCTAAAAAAAAAATAAGATCTCTTTTAAAGTTCTTTGATTTATTCCTCCATTATAACTCTATTTATTTGCTCAAAACACATAATCAGTTGTATTTACATTCACTCTAGCGTCTCTGATGCCATCATTGCATCATTGCTAATTCTTGAAAGTGCTGAAAATAAAAAATAACAAAAAAATATGCCTGTAATTTGCTTTATAATTTGTATTATTTACTTCTAGTAACCAAATAATATCAGTAAATGACCCAATAGTGTCCACAGAGCTAAGTAGGGTGCGCACACTACTTTATATCGTTTTTATTTTAGTGCACATTTCTACATAAGTAATTATTTTATTTAGACTAAAAAGTTTACATTTTGGTACATAGTTTTCATTGTGTGTCCTAAATAAAAGTGTTTTTCTTCATTTTGTGGAATAACTCTTTATTATAATATTTGTTGTTACTATAAGCAGCTGAAAATAAATATCTAGTATAGTAAATCAGTTTTGTTATTAGTTGCAGTATTATTGGCCATATTGGTCCTGATTAAAATACTGAAAGGCATAGGCTGTTCTGAGTGTCAGGTTTTTATTAATCTACATGTATCCTAGAGGTGTGATTATCAAGAAAAAATTAATCTGTCTGATTTTGTTAAAGTAATAAACCATGTAATGAACTATCATCAATATTCTTATGCTTTCAACTCATATACACTCTAGTCTAACCATTTTTAAAAATATATTTTAGGTGTGAATATATTTAAAGTCTATACATTCTAAAAAGGTAAAAAAAAACAAGCGCTTGGTAAAATTTTAACCAAACTACAAGCCAGTTCTAGGAAAATATAACAATTCTGCTTCCTTTTACATTTTAAATGATTACATTTTTGAGCAGCTGTATGGAGTAAAAGAGCTCAGGGCATGTGCCTGTCTGATATAATTACTGTGTTATAAGACCTGAAAGAGGAACTGACAAAAACGAAGAAAAAACACACCAAAACAGCCTAAGAGTTCTAAGGGTTAAACAACACAATGTAACTCCAAGTCAACCACACAACCACACTTCTGTCAAATCAACCAGTCCATTTAGGAAGCAACACTTTGATTGTGAATCAGTTTCACCTGCTGTTGTACAAATTGAACAGACAACAATGAGAGGCAATTAGCAAAGACAACCCCTATAAAGGAGTGGTTCTACCTTTTCTCTGTTTGCATCCTTTCTGGCTGATGTTTTGGTCACTTTTGCATTTTGTCAGTTCTCTCACTATAGAGGTAGCATGAAGCGGAGTCTACAACACACATAAGTGGCTCAGCTAGTGCAGCTCATCCAGGATGGCACATCAATGCGAGATGTGGCAAGAAGGTTCGCTGTGTCTGTCAGCACAACGTTCAGAGCATGGAGCAGATACCAGGAGACAGGCCAGTACACCAGGAGACATGGAGGGGGCCGTAGGAGGGCAACAACCCAGCAGCAGGACCGCTACCTCCTCCTTTGTGCAAGGAGTAACAGGAGGAGCAGTGCAGCAGGCCTCCAGCAGGCCACTAATATCCATGTACCTGCTACTGTCAGAAACAGACTCCATGAGGGTGGTATGAGGGCCCGACGTCCACAATTGGGGCTTGTGTTTAGAGCCCAACACCGTTTACATGAATCATTTTTATGTTATTTTATTCCACTATGTAATAAATAAAGATTTTTTTTTAACTGGAATATTTTATTCAGTGAGATCTAGAGTGTGTTATTTTTGTCTTCCCTTTTCCCATTTTTTGAGCAGTGTATAAACAGAGAGAAGAAAGGTTTTCTCACTCATTTACCTTAGTGATGTAATGTGTACCAAAGGTGTCAATGAGTTTGTAAAAGCTGTGTTTGGTTTCATGGTCATATTTCTTGGGAAGTCTTCCGAGTTCATTCCTCAGCTCAGGGTGCAACGTGGGATGGCTTGAAACCCTGTAACTGGATTTACAAACAAAAAATAAATGGGAAAATAGATGCTAGAGGCATAAAAAAATAGCAAATTAGAGTATTTGTAGGAATAACAATGTACAGGGGTTGGACAATGAAACTGAAACACCTGATTTTAGACCACAATAGTTTATTGCCCTGACGGACAGTTTTGATGGAAACAGGAGAGTTGAGGTGCACATTGAATTCTGCCGTGATTTGGGCAGCCGTGGTTTTATGTTTTTTGGATACAATCCGGGTTAGCACCCCAACATTCCTTTCAGACAGCTTCCTCTTGCGTCCACAGTTAATCCTGTTGGATGTGGTTTGTCCTTCTTGGTGGTATGCTGGCATTACCCTGGATACCGTGGCTCTTGATACATCACAAAGACTTGCTGTCTTGGTCACAGATGCGCCAGCAAGACGTGCACCAACAATTTGTCCTCTTTTGAACTCTGGTATGTCACCCATAATGTTGTGTCCATTGCAATATTTTGAGCAAAACTGTGCTCTTACCCAGCTAATTTAACCTTCACACTCTACTCTTACTGGTACAATGTGCAATTAATGAAGATTGGACACCAGGCTGCTCCAATTTAGCCATGAAACCTCCCACACTAAAATGACAGGTGTTTCAGTTTCATTGTCCAACCCCTGTATATTCATGACCTACCTGTAGTATCCACATGACACTGAATGACTGGTGAAGCTGAATTTGTCCTTCTTGGTCTTCTCCATCGAGTACTCGGCCAGTTTGGAATTAGAACCGGCCAGCATTAGTGACCCTGCACCTTTCACAGCATCGATTCCCAAACCTGCTTTCCAGTTGTTGTCAATAGAAGAGGTGCTGGAGCTGAGCAGGGATTCACTGGTCTGGTAAACTGAACTGGACACCTTCATGCTGCACTTCTGACTGGGTCTCCAGTCCACCACTGAACGGGGAAGCTTCTGCTTCTTCCCCTCCATGTAGGGGTTTTTACAGAGGGTGCAGGTCTTGTTCTTGGTCATCCAGGTGCTCATATCGATGACGAAGGCCCCCTTTCGCTGCATCTTGGTGATGTCAAAGCCTTCCCCTGCCAGGTCAGATCCAGGAGCGAACTCTGCGTTCTGACACTGAGCCGCTTTACCCTGGAAACATGACTGGCAGGTCGGAGGTGGGAGAACCGCAGCCAGCACGACCCAGAAGAGGACTGCCTGCAGCATTGCTGCTTAATTCTTGTGTGCAGTCTGCCTGTAATTAGAAAAATTAAGAGTTTGTTATCATGTTTTCCAATGAATAATAAGCAAATCAATACCATATGCTTGTTGAATATAATTATAAAGCATTGTTATCAGTCTTGTCACCTTCAAAAACAAACTGTCGGCCTACTACGGACTCTAGTTCTCCCGAGAAAGACTTCTAGAATTTCCCAAAATGCAAATGCACTCAACCCTCCAAACATGCCGAATCACGTGCATCAGCGTTCCGGCTCACCATGTTTCTAATCATTACTCACACCTGGACTCTTTATTATGATAGCCCCTGTTTTCACTTACTCTTTGTCCGGTATTGAATTGATTTATTTATACAACAGTTAGTTCTGACCTGACAATCTGATTGGTTGAGAAGTGTTCTAGCCGTGCTGACACTAAACCTGTATCACTCCACTGACGCGTTGCAGAGTAACGGCATATATATACACAGGAAGCTTTGAATCATCAACGGAACCAGCAGAAGGGTTAGCTTAGCACAGGCTAGCGCTCAGCCGCGGCATGCTCGCCTGCAGCGCTGGCTGTCTGGAGGGAAAATCACCTCGGCTAATGCCGTCTGACAGCCAGAACGCTAACCAGCCAGGCAAGGTTAATGCTGAGCTAAAGCAAGCTACGCTAACCTAACCACAGTCCAGCCGACTAGCTAAAACCAACACGACCCAGCAAAACAAGCAAAAATGCTCAAAAATGCGCAGCGTTCACCTGAAGGTGACTCCACGGAGCAGGAGAGGAGAGTACTAGCGTTATTTCACGCTCCTAACGTAACCATCTTTGCTTATTCCCAATTTTGATTTCAAGCTAACTTTCGTAGTGTTAGTCTGTATGACCCATACACCGTTTTGTAGTTAAGTTTCAGTTCTGTTACAGTTGTGGTGGAACTACTTTTTGGCGGAAGGCACAGCCCATAATAAAGCATATTCAAACTGAATTTCTTAAAGTTCTTTAATTGATTTTTTCAATTCATTTTATAAAAAAAACAGCTGTGATGTTATTCCTGATAACACACTCCCTCTCGCGTTCTATTGCTTAAATAGCTCTTTTACCTCGTGTTTCCTTTGTGTTGTAACCTTTTGTTCATGACCCTTTTTGCCTCCTCGATTTTTTGCATAGCACTTTGTTATATTGTTAGCTGTTTTGGTATCAAACAATTTTTATATACCCATACTGCTTTGTTGTGGATATCCTGTGTATGACCTCTTTGCCTGCTCACTCTGCTATATTTTTTGTTTTTGCTGCTATTTGGTTATTGACCCTGCCTGTCCCTGGCTATTCTTAACATAGACACATAGAAATATTGTTGTATACGTTTTGTAAATGGCATGGCAGCTCTCCTATGTCATAAAAGTTAGCTAAAACTAACTTTTACATTATACAATAAAAAAATACAAATAAATAAAACATAAAAACAATAATAATAATAAATATAATAGTAGCCATAGGCGTAGGAACCGGGGGGGATGGGTGGGACAATATTAGAAACAGGTGGATTTGTCCCCCCCAAAAATGATATCAGTTCGCTCAGGTCAGCTGTACTATTAATGAGGAGACAGACCGGACCAATCACGGAGCCGGTTCAGGTATTAAGTCACGCCTCTCAGTAGAAACAGCCAATCAGCTTGCTGGTTTTGCGGCGCGCGGAGCAGAGGCAGTTTGCTGTTGGGGAAGCCCCGCCCCCTCGCTGTGAGATTTAGCAGCGGGATCGGGACGCAGCAGCTTCAGCTGATTTTAAAACAGATATGGATATACAGAGATTTTTCTAACAGAAAGGTAACGATAGGCTAACCACTTCAACTGTGATGATATGTTTCTGATAACTGGTTAAAAATACACGTCTCTGAATCAGCACACAGTTTAAACCCACTGTGATTAATAAACTGCAGCTGTGTTAGGGTGTAAGCTTATCTTTGGAATTAGCTAGATTGGGAGTCAGGGTTAAAGGAAAAAAATAAAATATATATGTAATGTTTCCCTGTACCTGATCAGCTAATCACTTTAATTTTCAAACTGTTTATTCATTTAGGATTACAGGACTTACTGTGAGCTATAATGAACGAAAATTGATTTAACTAACTAGTTATCTAGAAGCTGGATGTAGATGATCGCCAGAATTTCGTACAGTACTTTAAGTTGGTAGTTTAAAGCAGTTACTTAACCCCGATCACTGCCCTAAACTAGTGTTTTCCACCTGATCAGCTAATAAACAGTCATTTACTGAGTTTACCTGTTAAAATCCTTTAGCCCCCTATGGAGCCTAAATGAATCATGTATATCCACCAGAGGAAGCTCTAGAATATGCAGAACAGTTTTAATATGCAGTAGAATATATAAGAACTGGGTTGAGAAACTACGGAGCCTGGGAGGGGCCGTGGATAAAAAAAATAATAAAATCGAGTGAACGATGTAGCAGTTCGTGCTCACGTTTTCTTTAATTCGAGTGAACGATTTGCAATTCGTGCTCACGATTTCTTTAATTCGTGCTCACGATTTCTGTAATTCGTGCGCACGATTTCTGTAATTCGAGTGAACGATTTCTGTAATTCGTGCTCACGTTTTTATGCGCAATAAGACAAGAAGCTCGGAGGGAAAGGAGCATTTTCTCTCTTGATCTGTTACAGGGGTGCAGTAATGATAATCAGTTATCTACCTTTATAACCTGCTGTTATTAATGCACTAGTGTTACAGTTAGATGTACAGTACAGTGAGCAGATTTTGCCTGGTGGTGGAATCTCTACAGCGCGTGGGGGAGAGCCGTCCGCGGCATCGGTTCCCCCGCCGCCAGACACCTGCCGCGCGCGCAGGTCTTCACGGAGCTTATTTACCAACAATGTAGACAAATACAGTCAATTCCAGTCATGAATAAAGGAAACAAACATTTTACTGATGCAGGACAACTGTGTGTTATTAAAACCAGATCAAAACAAAGTTATAATGCAATGTGCAAATGTGTTTATTAATTTCTAAATAACATTCAGCCAGCCTCCAAGGAAATGCACACCTTCTTAAATCTGGTTACATCATTATTACTTTTATGATAGATTTAATCTATATTTTAATAATTTGTATAATAAATAAACACATAATTCAGAAAATATACATTTAAGAAGTTTATAATTATTATATATTTTTTATTTGAAGCTTGTGGCATGTTTCTGGGCAGGACACTGTGATTTGAGAATAAGCAGATATTCAGGACATTTCATCAGATATAGAAACTTAATTATTTTAGGAAACATATTGGAATAAATTATCAAATTGATCCAAATTATTATATGAAATGCCTATTTACTAAATATCTTAATACATTGTATTAATAGTATTTTAGACCAGCTATTTTGATTTTATATAGTGTTACATATTTAAAGCAGCTCTTATATGAGCCATTCATAGACAACTGTCACACCTTGCATTAATTTTGTATTATCTTTATTAACTTTTACAGTGTACATTTGGACCTAAGTCTTATAGCTGTATATTTATATAATTATACTTCTTTACGTTATACTATTGTTGAAAATAAGAAATTATAAACAGTTCCACATTGCATTATAACTTTGTTTTGATCTGGTTTTAATAACACACAGTTATCCTGCATTAGTAATGTTTGTTTCCTTTAATCATGACTGGAATTGACTATATTTGTCTATATTGTTGGTAAATAAGCTCCGTGAAGACCTGCGCTCGCGGCCAGGGAACCCGTGCCGCGGACGGCTCTCCCCCACGCGCTGTAGAGATTCCACCACCAGGCAAAATCTGCTCACTGTACTGTACATCTAACTGTAACACTAGTGCATTAATATCAGCAGGTTATAAAGGTAGATAACTGATTATCATCACTGCACCCCTGTAACAGATCAAGAGAGAAAATGCTCCTTTCCCTCCCAGCTTATTGTCTTATTGCATAAAAACGTGAGCAGGAATTACAGAAATCGTTCACTCGAATTACAGAAATCGTGCGCACGAATTACAGAAATCGTGAGCACCAATTAAAGAAATCGTGAGCACGAATTGCAAATCGTTCACTCGAATTAAAGAAAACGTGAGCACGAACTGCTACATCGTTCACTCGATTTAATTGTTTTTTTTATCCACGGCCCCTCCCGGGCTCCGTAAGAAACACTGCTGTAACGTGACTTCTGTTCATTTGTATTTCACAGTAAGACCACATATCCTGACGTTCATAAAAATCTCTATGAAACGTAAAGTTACATTCTTTTACATAAAAGGACACCATCTTAAGAAGAGCTCTCAGTAGAAAAAAATAAAAGTGCAGGAGAAAATGTAAATATACAACAGAATTGACATGCCAATACATAATAATAATAATAATAATAATAATAATAATAATAATAATAACAATAATAATAATCTGTTATATTATTTTAAATATTAGGTGATAACTCAGACATTGCTTGCATAATTTTTCTAACAACAGTAGCTGTAATGTGGAGTAACATGTTTAGGTTGTAAAATCACCTTATAATAATAATTTACTTTTAATTAAAAGTAATTTCCACAAATGTTGTTCTAGGAAACTATTGGGTGGGCTTGGGTTCATATTGGCAAATGTGTCCCCCCCCCAATATCAAGCCCGCTCCTACGCCCTTGATAGTAGCAATAATAATAATAAATGAAAATCAAAATATGTTAAAAAAAACAATAGTACAAACCTATTAAAAAAAATAAAATAAAAAAATAATTAAATAAGGAAAGAAATAAAAAGGAAATAAACTAAGAGAAGAACTAAAATAAGAAATAAAAGTTAAGAATAAATAAGATTAAGTAAAACAGTTACAGGCTGTGTGAAGGTGGTTAGATATTTAAACGTATTTAGATGTTTAAAATGATTTAGTGACACCAGTGAGCTGAGTTTTAGTGTTTCCTATCGTGAATTCCAGCTCACTGGTGCACTGTAGCTAAAAGCAGATTTTCCCAGTTCAGTAAAAACTCTTGGTACCTTGCAGTTGATCCAATCACCTAATAATTACTGTTATTTACATTCATCAATGAAGCAATGTATTCTGGCAAACGACCGAAGAGTCGTGGAGTTGTAAAACTTATTTTTATTTATAAAATTACTGAAAATTAATATATATATATATATATATATATATATATATATATATATATATATAATTTTTTTTTTTTTTTTTTTTTTGCCTTATAACTGTAGCTAAAAGCTGTTAAAAGAACTTTTGGAATATTCTTTTGATACAATCAACTTATTGAATATAATATTTTGAAAAGTTTTTTTGTATAATCTTATCTATTTAGTAAACATTTAATATAGCACTTATTCAGCAACAATGTATACAAATAACATACATTTTATGTTACTCTGTTTGCTTAAACATTTTTAAAGCTCTTTTCTTGTGATTTTTGGGGTGGTCTGAAGTGTGAGAACAACACAAATAACTCTTTTTAACTTTTTTCTTGAAAGAGAATTAAAACAGTATTTATAGTACTAATAGCATGTTCATAATAATAACAAGTCTGCGCATTCTTTTAGCATATTAGCACTTACCTTGATTAAGTTTATTTTTTGCAGTATTATACAGACCGATTGTCTGATGATCTGAATCTTCTTCAGGAAATCAAATAAGCAGTGAGTTTCTAGAGAAGCTTTATATATTGAGAGTTTTGAGTGGGGTGGGGGGTTGGGTTGTTGATGAGTTGGTGTGTGATTTGGTTTGATGTTATGTGATAAAGAGAGATGCTGTACATTTCTGTGATGCGAGTGGGATTTGAGAGATTAGACATGTGTGTCTACTGAACGCTTTGTGGTTCAAACATGCTGAGAAACTCTGAACACTTACATGTTCACACAGTTTGCATTGACCTTGTTTACTGCCCTGTACATCAGGTCACATCAATACAAACTCAAATAAATGACCCTTCTGCTATCAACTAGGGCTTAGTGAGGGTTGGTGTTGCTGTAAATATAAAAATTATATAACAGTCAAAATAATGCAATAATGCAATTACTGATTACAAGTTGCTTTTTGAGTTAGCTCAACTTACTTTAGGCACAGATTCTGCTAACTCATATTTCTCATTTACAATTCATTTTGAGTTAAGCTGTAAAAACATGAGAAATGTATTCATGTCCTTTTAATAATAAAGTTTTAATAATTATACAATAGAGTATCCTATGTATAACTCTCCGCCATGCATATACTGTAATGTTTTTTAGACCTAAAATATTTCAAAACTATTAGAAAATAATGTTTCATGTGTCACACATCATACAGAATTAGTTCAGATGTTTGTGGATATCCAGCTTATTTAAAGATGTTTTCACACCCTTTATAGCTGCTGTAATTATCTGGGTAATAAATCAGGTTAAACTGCACCTGAACAGATGTTTAGTTTAAACATAAGAAGCTTACTGGATAGTTGATTTACTGGATAGTCAGATTTACTTCTGCAACTCAGTTTGGACAACAACACATATTGAGTAGAATCTCAAATATTCTTATAAAAATATCCTACGTATACCTTTGCACTATGCATTTATTAAAAAGAAATTGGCCTAAATCGTCACAAATGTATTGTAAAATAATATATCAAACATTTTATATGATACAATTACATGCAACTCTGTTCTGTGTGCAAACCTTAATATAGGGTTACAGTTTGGTTTTCCAAAAAGAGGACACTGGGACACATTGGCGTCCATTGTGGTTGTTTTGGTGCTGGGGTTCAAGTAGGCCTACATTGTATGCCTGTGGCAGTGTGTGTGTGTGTGTGTGTGTGTGACCATTTACTCATTTACCAATGCCAATAAAAAGCTGTAATAGCCTATACTACTGGCCAAAAAAAATCACCACCAAAAAAAAGGTCACACTCTAATATTTTGTTGGACGCCTTTACCTTTGATTTCCACATGCATTTGCTGTGGCATTGTTTCAATAAGCTTCTGCAATTTTACAAGATTTACTTCAATCCAGTGTTGCATTAATTTTTTTTACCAAGATCTTGCAGCATTAATGATAGTAGAGTCTGACCCCTGCACAAAGTCTTCTCCAACACATCCCAAAGATTCTCAATGGGGTTAAGGTCTGGACTCTGAACAATCCATGTGTGCTCCCTGAACCACTCTTTCACAATTCCAGACTCATGAATCCTGGCATTGCCATCTTGGAATATGTCCGTGCCATCAGGACACAAATGGTCAGGCAGTGTAGATTGAAATGAAAAGAGATCGTTTAGTAGTATAGGCTATTACAGCCATTTATTGGTATTGGTAAATGAGTAAATGGTCACACACACTGCCACAGTCATACAATGTAGGCCTACTTGAAGCCCCCACACCAAAACAACCACAATGGACGCCAATGTGTCCCAGTGCCCTCTTATTGAAAAACCAAACTGTAACCTTATATTAAGGTTTGAACACAGAACATAGTTACATGTAATGGTGTCTATTGATATATGCCAAATGCAAACACTGTCAAGTATATGTCTCTGCAGACCGGAGTAGTGGGCATGTCGAAAGGTATGGGCATGTCGAAAGGTGTAGGCGGGTCGAAAGGTGGGCGTATCGAAAGGTGTGGGAGTGTCAAAACGTGGTGTACGCAATAGAATGAGCGTGTCAAAACTTTACTCCCGAAAAGGAATAAATACACTTTTTACACAATTTTTCCCCGATTTACACACGGTTTGGTTTGTTACAAACTGCAGAGATGTAGTAAGGATGCTGTCACACATTACAAATACGTGCTTTCATGCTTAAATACAAAGACAGACATATGGTATGGGATATTAATAAGTGTATGAATTAATTAATTTTATATTTTTATGTACATAGACACACACACTCATATATATATATATATATATATATATATATATATATATATATATATATAGTGCATAATTAATTTATGCACTTATTAATATGCCATACCATATGTATGTCTTTGTTAAAGAGCATAATATAAAGTATTTCAGCACGTATTTGTAATGTGTGACAGCGTCCTGAATCATTACTACATCTCTGCTGTTTATAACAAACCAAACCGTGTGTAAATCGGGAAAAAATTTGTAGAGTTGTGAATATTATAGGTTTATTAAACTCCTTCCTCAGTTTAAATAAATACACTGGGGGCGCATGGTTGCCGACTCCAAAATGGCGGCCACACTGAAACGTCAGCTCCAATAGACCAATAGACGACCACCTTTCGACACGCCCACACCTTTTGACACGCCCACTACTCCGAGCTGCAGAGACCCACATTAATTAATGTTGGAAAAGTGTTTGCATTTTTATAATTTATTTTCTCTGTTTTCATTTCCTTTTTCTCCAACTCTTCCAACGACTAGCAATTCTCCCAACTAGAGCTGGGTTCATAAGGTATACCAGAGGGGAAATCAGAACCGGTGTGAATTTCTCTCATACCGCCATGCCACTAGAGGCACTGCAGAGCACCGTGCAGAACAGCACCGCCAAAGAAGCATACAGCTTGCCAGCTAAGTTAGCATAACAAGCTAACACACTGGAAGCTCAGCCCTGTCAAACTCTGAGTCAAACGCTCTTCTTGCTCTGTCCTGCCTGAAGAGAAATGAGAACAGCTCCTGCTGCTGTTTCTCACTGTACACTGGCTTGCAAAAGTATTCATACCCCTTGAACTTTTCCACATTTTGTCACCTTAGAACCACAAACTTAAATGTATTTCCTTGAGATTTTAATGATGGACAAACACAAAGTATTGCATAAGTGTAAAGTGAAACGAAAATGATACGTGGTTTACAAAATGTTTATCAAAAGAAAATCTGAAAAGTGTGATGTGTAAAAGTATTCAGCCCCCCATTATATCAATACTTAGTAGAGCCACCATTTCCTGCAAACATCTGAAAACAGAATTTTTTTACCACTGCAAAATGCATTTGTGTCTTGCTCTTCAAAAGCAATCAATTACAAAACTACATCTTTTTTAAAACATCTCAGCAGACATACCAACACAACTTAAAATAAATGAGTCATAGTTTAGTAGAAATTCTTAAGTCTTTTAATTTATTTGGTCAAGCCCCAAAAGTGCTTGTTTGCTATTTTCTGACAAATAGTTAAGGTTTTTGATAATTTGGTGCATCCCTAATTTCAATGATGCAGACATTTTTAATATTTTGTGCAATTTGTTTTTAAAGCACCTATTTTGTCTCATGATCTGTTGGGATTTTGTTGCATTCCATTTGTATTTTTAATTTTTTATATATTTTATGATATATATGTATGTATATATATATATATATACATATATATATATATATATATATATATATACATATATATATATATATATATATATATATATATATATATATATATATATATATATATATGTATATATATATATACATATATATATATAAATGTGTGTGAAAAAACCTGACTGTCTCTTTCTCAGTACTTAAGATAAAATACGATAAAAAACAGTTGCTAATTTGCATAAATCCTGTATGACCTGGGACCTCTAACTCCTGATACCTGTGTGTGTAATCTGCATTTCATTTCTCCTCCACAAGGCCCAGTAGCTACAGCGCGGCGAGGCGTCATTATTTTCACCCACCCGTTTTCAGGCAAGCGCTTAATGAGAGTGAACTATTAGCCAATCAGAAGGCGGCAGAGCGCAGCAGGGCGGGTCGCGGTGTCCAATGCGAGCGCTGGGGAGGCGGGATTAGTCGAAATACGGGTGGGGAAATGAAACGCGGGTGAGGCGAGCCGAGCCAATCTGCTGCCTTAGGAAACGGGAGAGAGAAGATGGTCGGGGCTTTCTGGGGACAGAAGGTCCAGATTTATCGCGAATATTCGCAGCGCGCGGCAAAACTGGATGTTTATCAGCGCTGAAAGACGAGGGGATGAAAAACAGCGGATTTAAAGGCGTCCAGCGTAACTCACTCTGTAGCGACGGTTTCATTAACGTTAACGTTACGGTCTCTATGGGCCGTTAGCAAACCGCCTAGCAACCGGGACACGACCACTGTTATTGAAACCCTGGGCGTTTTTATGGCCCCAGTTTGGGCTTTTTTTCAAGAAATTTCTTTGGGAAGTTCGTCCTTGCTTTGTCCATCTGTAAGCCAGCCCCTTTTCACCTTTTCTGGAGGTGACAGCAGCTATCTCGTGCTGCTAACCTGCTAGCCTAGCCACAGCTGTGTGTGGAGCCGGGGAGAGACATGGCTGTCAGCTAGCTAGCTAACTAACTACAGGACTGAATGGGTTGAATGGGTGACTTCTATTTCTTTCCCTTTTTTGGTCAAAGTTTTCTTTAAGCTGAGCCATAATGTGCTCTGTTCTGTGGTAGAATGTTTAATTTCTCCATTGAATAGACAGAACTAGTTATTGAACCTGAAACAGCCAACCTAGTTAGTTACCTGTGCAGAGAAGTGCATGTGCAAGTGTTTGGATCCACATTCCCCGTGAAATTTCATTCAGAACTGATTTAAAACTGATTAAAAACTTGAAAACTGATTAGCACTAGGTTGACTGACATTTCAGGACACACAGATTCATATACAGGTACATTCATCACACCAGCATGCTGTTAAACCATACTGTGAGCTGAAGCTGATTGAACAAATGGAATTGAACAAATGAAACTATTCATGTTGGCCTGCTTAAATGGTGAACACCTAGCTACAAAACAGTTGTGTATTAGCTAGGGATAGATTAGTCACATGTTAATGAACATGTTATAAATGTGGTTGGTCGGTCCAAGCTTAGTAATATCGAGATAATAACAACACCATATTGAGAATAATTTCTGCACTGGGTGCAAAGCTGGGTGTCACACTTTGCTCACTTTTTGCTGACTTTCCCAACAACAACACCAAAAAAAAGAACATTTAACATTTAAAAATTCAGTGATGAGTGTTGGTGACTTTGTTGCCACCATAATGAAGTCCCACTACAAACTCATAGAGAAGCGGAAGCTGGCGAGAAATTCACCTTGCAGTCAAAGCTGACCGACTGATTATTCTTCTCCTCTTTTGGGAGAGCCACACAAGCAGATTGGAGTGTTGGAGATTGCTGAGGAACTTGAGCAAGAGAGCCCTGGAGTCCTACACCTGGTGTGGAAGATGCCTTCACACTGCATGCCAAGGTGACAAGACTCAAGACCATACCAGGCTCAAAGGTTACTGCACTGGGCGTGATTGACTGTATAGTTAAATGTTGCAACATTGTGCACAGCTGGGTGTCATTATGAAGGCTGTGTGCTTTTTCTTTCTACATCCTTGCGGATGACAACTCGGACCACAATCCAGAAGCGGGCAGGTACAGAAAAGACAGACAAAGACAACGGATCACACTACTGCTCAGGCACAGGAATACCAACCAGTCTATTTCTTTGACTTTCCTGCCTTTCCGGTCAGCCAGCCATAGCTGCATAATGCAGGCATAAGTTCACATCCCAATGCCTATGGTGTTCAATTCCCTCTTTATGAGCAGTAACTGTGCTCCGCCTGTGCATACATGTGCAGCTGTGGTGGTGGTGTTGCTGTTGTGTTGTTGTTCTCGTCCTATCCGTCCTCGCTGCTATGGCCTGTCTAAATGGCCCCAGGTTACTGGACTGGGCAAATTCTCCACCACACCTGCAGTTCAACAAATACGTCCTGACTGGCTACAGACCCATATCGTCGGTTCAGGACTGCATCAGGAGCCTCTTCTATCTACACAATGAACTGGGCAACATCTACACGCATGGTAAGTACCGTCACTGACTTTATTTAACCATAAAACAGGCTGTAAAGCTAGACTAGCTCTACACTGGACTGTAAAAGTCTCTGGACCCTTCAAAGCATGGCAATATGTACCATCTTATATTGTGGTTTAACTGAATTCTAATTTGAAGTTCAAGCTGGCTTTGATTGGTAATGCTCAGATGATTTAGGCTAGTGCATTTGTGAACATGTGCATTTTTTTAGTGCAGATGCAAAGTGTGCAATAAAGGACAACCTGTTTTACACCAGTTTACACAAGCAAGGATACATTTGCTAAAGTAAATTGGGGAAACTGGTTTTATTCAATCAATTTGAGTATAACCAATGACTATGAACCTTTTTAAATTTTACACTGATACATTGTAACACAGCTTTGCTTTTTTTTGTGAATATGTATTTAAATACATACCACTTAAAAGGGAGAGTTTCTTTGATTTTACCAAATTGAAAACTTCTGAAATGTAATCAAGAGAAGAGTGGATGATAAAAAAAACATCAAAGCATGCTGAACTACTTGAACTTTTGCACCAGGAGTGGCATAAAGTTATCCAAAAGTAGTTTCAGTTGGTCCATACATGGTGTAATTTTTACTTATAATTATACAACTGAAAAAAATACATTTTATGTGTAATATTTAAACATTTTAATAAGTTCTATGTTCATGCTAAACTAATACCACGTCTGTACATTCATATTTTAGTCATCATGTATAATTTAAATGTGTTTATTTGTTGTTAATGGACTGATGGAATAATAAATTACATCAGTTCACTTCCTAAAATATTCTAAAATATTCCTAGCAGCCTTCTAGAGGAAAACCACTATTCCCAGATCACATCTAACACCCTGTTTACACTTGGTCACTTCATACTTCTCAAGTATCTAGATTAGGCCAAGCCTCATAAAAATTCAAGCGTAAATACACCCAGGAGACACTTCAGGCGGTGGTCTCAGATGCATTTGAGCCACAACCTCCCAAAACTCCTCCCAGTACAACCAAGTCACCTGTAATCATTTGCATATTCTGTTCCAAACAGTAAATCAGATTTCAGTCCAACTAACCAGAGACACCTTTGTCTACTATGTGTAAATGTAAAATTTAATGTGGCTCAAAAATGATGAGTATACGGTTATATCAGATATTAATAACGTAGTGTGACCAAGTGTAAAGGGTTTGTAGTTTATCCAGTCAGTCCTTCATTAATGTAAATCAGGTGAGCTGCTGGTGGAGCTGAACTGATCCAGGCAGTGTCTGGAGTTCACAGAGAAGACAGAGTCAGAGATAACCAGGGTAAAGAAAGTGTTCCAGCAAGAAGTGCCCTTTGGACCAGCTGGCCATTATTTGCACACATGAGTCACTCATAATTGAATTGATATGAGAAGGGGAGTAGGCTGATATGGGCTGACTGTAGGTAATGTAAAATGTATCACTCGAGACTTAAGTTAGGAAATGCATGTTATGCTTTTTTAAAGAGCAATTACATGAGAATTTTTGTTACAGGTCATGTTTTATTGTTGTACTTTTTTGTGTGACCTACGTCATAATTTTAATCCACTTTTATCTATTATGTTATCACTTTAATTTTGCAATTGTGCCTTTAGGAGTAAAATATTTAGACTGAAACAATCATTTTAATTTAATTAACACAAATGGGTGGAGCTAAACAGCTGTGTTAAAGTATTAATTTTCTGATATCACAAATGTGGCGTATTTCCCATATATCGTCGCTGTCACGTACAAAGTGTGCAAGTCTCCAAAACAGCACATTTACAACAGAAGGAAAAATCTTTATTATCTGACACTGAAAGTCTTTGTAATAAGATTAAATTCATAGTCATTTTGAAGCATTTCTATTGGTCTATTCATCATACAAGTTTGAAACAATATAAAGAAAAACTGCCAGATGTACACTCACATGAAAATGTGGACTAAAGATGTGGGCTGTGGATGAAATGGAAGATTTAGTAAATGTAGCAGTGTTCACATACACATAATGCTACTTTATTTAGAGCTTTCTTCTGAGCTTGTTTTCCCATAGACGATTAGAGTTGTTTTATAATCATTTTACTATAGCATTTACATGTATTTACTCAATGCATGGTTCACTACAGAGTTAGTGATGTTTGTAATTACATTTACATTTCATTTACATTTCAAATCTGTGATTCTTTGTTTTTTGTTCAGTAAAATATGGCTGCAACGATTAGTCGATGTAATTGGCCAGGTCGATTATAAAAATTCCAAAATTCTCCAAATTTCAGTGTTGACTAATTGTAATTTGTAACAGCACCGCATTACACAAAGAGTTGGATACAGGACAACAAACACAATGGGAGAGGGGTAATGAGCCCAACTGCTCAAACACAACAGATTACCTATTTACTAACTAAATATCACTAAATATCAGACGTTTACACGTTTAAACATCTTCTAGGTGTGTAGTTCATTCCTTTTGACCCTATTTGCACCAGGTCAGTTCATGTGACTGGATTGTGTCCTGATAAGATTGTAACACATGCTTTCACACTAGGTAGTCAAAGGCATCTCCAGTTTCACTCATTGTGCAGCAATTACCACTGGTGGTGGTTTTAAGTTTTGATTGTTGAATGTGTCTTACAGAGTCAGATTGGCTAAAATGCTTCTCAAATCACCTCTTGAAGCGGATCAGATATGCATCAGTTTTAAGTGTGTCTTGGGTTCGTTTGTACTTAATTTTTATTCTTGGTCTTATCCAAATATAACCTTGATATCAAAAGTATTAATAGTTTACACAAAGTGGCCAGGTTTTGTTTTAAAGAGGGACAAGTTAGTATTTCATTTCACATGGCAAACAAATGTGCAGATTTTTTCTTTGTTAAAGGTAGTGCACTTTTTGTATGTTACATTAAAGTCAGTTACGTTAGAGCTGCAACTAATGATTAGTTTGGTAGTCTGCTAATCTGATGACTATTTTTTTTTATTAGTCAACGATTATTTCTGTTATGCTCCATGTGGGTACAGTTCCTGTTCCTATATATCAGTTTGAAATGTTAGAAACAGTAGAAACAGCTGATTTTAAATGCCCCCAAAGCATTTCAATGTGAAAAGTGCTGATATTAACCTTTCAAGGCTCTTAACCCTTTCACATTGTGCTTTTGTCCCCAGCAATTTGTATAGTACATTGCGGTTACAAATTAATAAATAGTTGACAGTTGAAATTTGAATTCAACTTTTTTTTGTAAGCCATTATTTGACTGCAGCCCTAATTTAAGATGACATATATACAGTGTTTTGGAAAATCTAATATTTTCCAGCCTAGATGTGTTTGATATCTGATATGTGGCTATAATCACAGTAAAATCAGCTTTGTGATTTGTAAAGAGTGTGGTGCTTCGACTTTTACCAGCCGATGTTGCAAAACACGTCTTTAATTTGAGTTTAATTTAGCAAAGAATGTGTTGGCTATAGCCTGGTTTATACATTTGTGTAGAGTGAAGACAGAGTCTACAGCATAGTATTCTGCAAGAGTGGTCTTTGTTGTTGTGAGTGTTTATACTTTTGCATTTGTGTTTGTGTCGCAACACATAGGGCAGGGGTTGGCAATTAAATTTGCCCGCAGGCCAGATATTTTCCAAGTCATATAGCAAGTTAAACACTGATTGGTTTATTTTAAAACACACAAAATATACCCATGATTAATTAAGAAAATTAGTATATGCTTTTTGTGCGTTTCAATTCACACAATTTGTATTTTTTGGCATCCTCACGATACCAAAGAAATGACACGCTCTAAATCATGCTGCGTGGTGGTCAGTGGACAGCTTGCCTATACATTTTTGGGGAGGTGCTCATCAGGTTATGCATAGACTGTGGTGTTAATTTAACAGAGAAGCATAAATTAGCCTTAACACTTTTGAAGTGACAGTGTAAGGAGAAATTGAAGGGACATCTTAGACAAATTGGCAAATGTAAAATATGATGATTTAGAGGGCAGTTTCATGTTTTTAGGAAAAGTACAGGATGAAGCATGAAGACAGGAAAGAGCAGGCCACCAAGAGAAAGACTAAGGACACTAACACAGCTCAGGAGATATGACAAAAAAGGAGAAAGACAAGGACAAAGACAACAAATTACAGCAATGTGTGTATAATTCAGAGAGACACTTAAGTTGGAGAAGAGCTACAAAATGTCAAAATGAGGTAAGACTAAGACAAGGTAAGCTCAAGAGAATCGCCCACAAAGTGTATAAATCCACCCTATGAGATGCATTTAGGGAGGAATTAAAAAATCATTTAATGGCATGGCTCTTTAATTCACAACAGGAGACTCTAGGCTAATATTGCTATCAAACACTGGACTAAGATTGTCAGCTCTCTCATCTCTGTAAATACACACCCAAAAAAGAATCTTATTACAGTTAATGTAACCTTAATCAAACTTCCCCATGAGACATATTAGTCTGCAGACCACACTTTGGTCAAAACATTAATAAGATATTAGCAAGCAAGTGCAGTGCCCTAGGTCTCTGCTGATTTACCCTGATTTATATCTGTCTAGTAGGAAAGTATTGCTAACAATTGCTAAGCAGGTCTTGTTTTTTTCTGATATACAGTGGTCAATAATGCCTACCGAAAGTACTCCCAATAAAGGACAACCAGTGAATCAGCGACAGAGTCATGGGCAGCAAAAGCTCATTGATTCTAATGAAGGCCCCTCATCTTGTGGGATCCATGGGCCCTATTTTATCAATCTATAGGCGAGCCATCAAGTGTGCACTTTGCAGCTTGATTTAGGGTTTTAGTGTTTCTTTGCTATCATAAGGATGCAAAAATGAATTAATCACAGGTGTGTTTTGAGCGTAACATGCAATAAACTAACCAGCGTGTCACTTGCCATTCCCTTTAAGAGCCAGGTGCACTCTAACTTTGGCAGATTGGTATTTTAATGGTGCAGCGCTTCTGCACTTCTAATCAGAGCAAACTGAAAATGACCTGCTCACAAAATGTTACAGCATGAGTGCACAGGTCATTTTCAGTTTCCTCTGATTAGAAGTCATTAAAATACCAATCTGTTTATAAATTATTTTTTTAGTTTGTATTCTGTTTATTGTTTATGTAAACTTGGGTCTACCTGCTTGCCAAGATAGCAGCGACTGTTCACTGTTGTCAGGGTTCAACCTTCAGTGGGGCACCTGTGTTTTCCGTTGCTAAGATAGCAAAACACCAGAAATTGACCTGTACACACCTCAGTTAGTGTAGATATTTTCACAATTGCCTTTGCTATTCAACCGGCGCAGACGCAAGGCATGAAAATAGACTATTGATGAGTGTAATATAGAAATACGCATGGTGACGTGCCTTGGACAGGATGTAAGATAGGACCCCATGACTGAAACGTTGTCTGTTGTGGCAACACCAATAGGACATCCTCAATATGAGGGAGGTGGTGCAAATGTTAAGAATAAACACTGTGTATCACAATCCTTTCAGATGCTTTAGATGTAAATGTTATCTTACACTCTACTCATACTAACTACGAATCTTCATGCATACAATGACCAGGCTACGGGAGATGAGCTGACAGATTAAAACTTTCCAGCTAATCTGTTTTATTTGCCGATTTTACTGTTTGCAGTTTGATAATACAGAATAATACACCACAGCCAAATTGAAGCCAAATTGTATTGTAGGCAAAACAGGTTGTTAATCCTGCTACGGACTGCATTTTTGCTTTGCTCCCGGCTTTAATACACTCGACTCAGCTCGTGACGGGGCTGAGAATGCAGCGCTGTAGTGAGTCAGGTGTTGTATGTATTGCAGCGGGGAAAACATGAACCCGTGCAGTGCGGTGGAGGGCTTCCCCCAGCCTGAAGTGCAGCAGAAGAACTGAATGTGAACAGCTTGTGTTACCCATGCTGTGAGCTTACTCTGCAGCCTCTGAGCATTGGATCCTTTTATTTGTTGCCCAGCAAGCAGGAAATCAGGGCTTTAAATGAGTGACACAGCTTAACTTGACCCCTACGCTGACTTGGCGTCAGGAAGCTGGAAAATAAACAATACACTTGGTGTGTCCTTACCCAATTGAGCCCGTGTCATGCTTTTTTAATGCTCTGTGTGGGGCCGGATTAAAAATTCAGTGTCGCCATATTTTCCAAATACACTGGCCATCAATCGCTTGAATGCTGTTAGAAACATGTTCTTCTTGGTTCTTCTTCTTCTTTGCATGTACTCCCTTGCTGTCCACACACGCCCTTTACTGGTTGCATTCTTCTCCACATGTACTCTCCACTGCTGTCCACACACCTTTAATAGCGGCTGGGTCTTTCATCTCCACACATTCTTCATTGCCGTGAACACACCTTCTGTAATGGTTGTGTTCTTATTCTCCACACGTTTTTCACTGCTGTCTACACACCCATTCCTTCTTACAACTCTTAAAAGGCACTTTGGCACTGAGGATACCAAGCGAAGAACTCGTTTCAGGTGTTATATTCTCCACACATAGCCCAGTATCTGTACTCTCTTGTTCTGCTGCAATGCCTTTGTAACATGTGCAGTGTGTGGTTTGCATTGTCTTGTTATGTAATTGTGAAGACAACATAAGTTGCTCTCACAGTATGTGTCCATTAGCACTTTTCTTCAATGCATTCCTCCATGCTAAATCTCTCGATTTGCTGTGTGGGCGTGTCTGTGATGTTTTTTAATTCAAACGTAGCAACAGATGTACGCAATAATGAGATAAAATTAAGATTCGATTTTGAATAACGTTTTTTTTTGTCTTTTAGGACGTGCAATGTAATGTAAAGCGAAATTAAATGATCAATGTGAAACTGTTTTTTTAATTTGGAACAAAAAGAAAGTTTACACATCTGTCATGAAATCTGTCAATCTGTCATCTGTTTCCATCTGTCATGAAATATCTATGAGAGACAGATTATATCAGGCAAATATAATTTATATTAGTTTAATCTCGAATTTGTGGAGTTCACTGTTAGTATCATGATCGGTCATCATGTTACATCATTGATTTATGTTAAAATCTGGTGAAAAGTTCTGTGTTTTTAACAATGCAAAATACAGCTCTGGGAAAAAATAAGAGACCATTAAAAAATTATTAGTTTTTTTTTTTTTTTTTTCCTAATTGAAAACCTGGAATAAAGAGGAAGATGGATGATCACAAACCATCAAACCAAGCTGAACTGCTTGAAGTTTTGCACCAGGAGTGGCATAAAGTTATCCAAAAGCAGTGTGTAAGACTGGTGGAGGAGAACATGCCAAGATGCATAAAAACTGTGATTAAAAACCAGGGTTATTCTAATAAATTCTAATTCTAAACTCTTAAAACTTTATGAATATGAACTTGTTTTCTTTGCATTATTTGAGTTCTAAAAGCTCTGAATCGTTTTTTATTTCAGCCATTTCTCATTTCCTGCTAATAAATGCTCTAAATGACAATATTCTTATTTGGAATTTGGGAGAAATGTTGTGCGTAGTTTATAGAATAAAACAACAATGTAATTTTACTCAAACATATACCTATAATAGCAAAATCAGATAAACTGATTCAGAAAATGAAGTGGTCTCTTAATTTTTTCAGAGGTTTAAGTTGCAGACAGTATCTTTTGCAATGCATATTTTTGCCAGAATCATGCATTTTTGTTGTACTTATTTAGCAACTACAGGGAAACTGATGTTAATAATTTCCCATTTAAATAATTAACATAACAACACTTAAAAACTCTTAAAGAGTCATAGCAAGTTGTACTAACCCATGTTGCCTTCAACAGCCACCAAACATACATCCTGTATGCATCAGTAGGCCCAGACTTTTTTGCATAGGTTTTGTTTTGAACACACCCTTGAAAAGCTCATTTGCTTTACCCCTGACCCAGCGGAGATGTTCCAGACATTGCCCAAGATTCCCCGCCAGTAAATGTTTCCATACGTCAGTCTTGTCTTGTGTCATTAGCTGTTTAAAATGACTTGTGCAGAAGAATCAAGTTTTGACTTGATGAGGGGAAAAGCTGTCATGTCATGATATCACTGCTGACAGGCCTGGTCTTGACCGCAGACTCTGAAGTCACTGAGATGGGTTTTTGTTCTTTTTCTGAGTTCTATCTGCAAATAGGACACTTTGTGTGTCGTATGGATTTTATGCGATATCTGATCCATACTAGAGTCACAGTGTTCTGGGTTTCCTGCACTGTGAGATTTAAAGTGGTAGTTTGGTGCTCCACCAGTACGGACATGCTTCAGGTCTAAAATTGGCTGTTGTAGTTTTGCACTGAAGCTCTAAAGCTTATGAAACCAACAAGTTCACAACCCACAAGTGAGCATGTGGTTTAGTTTAGCTTCCTTCAATTTAGTTTCGTTTGTTATTAAATAGGAAATATGCAACTGAAGTGTGTTTAGTGTGTGGTTCTATAGGATAAAAGTGTCTAATCTACACTGTTTTATTCATAACTATAACTATAATAGGACATATTTGGTGCTACACTACAGATCAGTTTCCCAAATAGGGATTAAGCCTAAGCATATATCTGTCAATATAGAATCTTTATTCACAAGGCTGTATAGTCCAGAACAAGAATTAAAGGTTGCATACTATGCAAAACTCACTGTTTGCATGCTTTTGTATTTCCATTTGGGTCTTGACTGCCCTTATAAACACTCTCAGGACTCTTATGCATCTATGAGTTTGTATGTTTGGATGGCTCCCTTATTGTGACGCCACAATCAGGAAACATGCACAGAACCATACGATTAATTCTAGTTTCATAGGATAAAGTTCATTTAGGCACAAGGTATTTGCACCTAGGTCTGTGTAGCAGTTTGTGCTAATTGCATCCAGGTCTAAGTTACACTGTGTATTACTGAAAGTATGTGTATGGAAGTCAATGTAAAAAGCATTTCTTCTAGGTTTTGTCATGTGTTTTTACATTTTTGGGATTAAGCTGATGCTCCTAGCCAGAGCAACCTACAAGGTTATTTGTATTACAGAGGTGAGCCAGTGTAGTGTTTGCAGTCTTTGCCCAAGGATTGATTGGTGTAGCACAGCACAGTCACCCAGACCAGGAACTGAACCCTTGTCTCCCACATGACATGGTAGCTCACTGGCAGGATGTGGTAGGTTTTTGCTTTTGGTAGGGACAGTATTGCCAATCTAGTTTCTTTCAACTTTGCAACTAGAATCTCTCTTACTCACTTACCCCTAAATATTTTAAACATTTTAAAATCTAAGAACTATAAGGCGCGCTAGATTTTAAGGCGCACTTTCAATAAACGTCTGTTTTTTACATAAGGTGCACCGGCTTATAAGGTGCATTATGTGACACTAGTAAGGAATAGGGGTGTCGCAATGTTTTCCTTCTAATTCATCAGGTCTTGTCACTGGGTGGTGGGGGGTATCTAAGTTAAGCCAAGTAAAAAAAATGTAATTCTTAAAAAAAAGGAAAGTAAAGCTCTTCCGTTTATTCATAGTAAGCTTACATTTCCAGATTTCCACCAAGGCTGGGTGCAGCAGTATTAGTGGCTAACTGCTAGTGCTAGCTGTGGTTAGCGCTAGTAAATGCCACCCCACAGTGCTAGCGGCTAATGTTAATGCTGCTCCAGTAGTGCTAGCCGGGGTTATCAGCAGGCTATGGGCCAATAATAATACAATAAAACGGCAAAATAGCTAGCGCTTAACACGGTTAGCGGCTAATGCTAATACTGCTTAAGCCTGGGTGCTGGATAATTAAAGTGAAACTCCTGTATAACGCTGCACTTCAACAGAGTAGCTTTACTGCTCCTTACAACCTGTCTGGTAAAATTCAATAGCGATTTTTGGGAAAAGCAAAGGATTTTAACTGTGCCTTATAGTGCAAAAAATATGTTCGGAGTCATTAGGGTATACTGCACAGCATGGTTTTAAATTGAGGGTGTGAAATTAGCCTCTCTGTGTTGCAAAAGCTGCTTGTGTATTCAGTTGCAAATAGTCACTCCCTTCTTTTTAATCCCCAAGATTTCTGAAGAATTAATGAGAAAGTGTCCCAATACGTTTGTCCTTATAGTGTAGACTTCACTCTTATAACTTCATACTTGTGACATTTATATTCACTGTAAAAGGCCTCATTGTAGCAATGACTCACATGCTTACCACTCTGTTATGGTGTGTTTTAAATTTAGCACACCCTCACCCTTATATCCGAGCACTTTAACATCTTCATTCATGTCGTGTTTTGCTTTTTTTATTTATTTATGCTATTATTGCTGCATTGTCAGTGTAAGAACATTTGCTTAAGGCACACACCCTTTTGAATCCTGGAGGCCATGCTGACGCACACACTTGGCCGTAGAGTAGAGAGCGCGAGCTCTATCTATAGCAGCCCAGCTGTGGGCTTCTCTAGTGCTGAGCCAGGAAAGATAACTGACTCAAAAATAGACCTGTTAGATGGCTGGGGTGCTTTTACCTGGATAGGACAAATTGCGTGACATTAGGAGCTAAAGCATAGAGGGAGGGGGGAGAGAGAGAGAGAGAGAGAGAGATTGAATGATTAGTGATGATCATTCAGTAGAATATGATTTATGAATGCATTTTGAAAGCGCTGTGTGTTTTTTCCTAGAAAATTTTATATACCCCTTAGTTTGGGAGGTCTTGGATCATTAAGTGCAGGCGAGGGTGTAATTACTGCTCTCGGTTTAATTTAATTTATTTTATAATGTTTCTGTGGTTATGGTTTAATTTTATCGCTTGTTCATAAATCATTTCGATCAGCCGTTTGTGTTTTTTATTACTACAATTGTTCTTATAAAATTGTATTTTATTGAACTGATTTATTAGCACTGGTGTTCTCTGAGGGGCAGAGGTACTGAGAGTCACAGTGTACACAGGCTGTTCCACTCGCTTCTATAAATCCATGGGTATGTCAGTGTGATTCAGCTCTAGGGACGTCTTAAAGCTCAGGCCAACGCTTGTGAAGACATAACGTACAATTACCCGTTTACTCTGACTTCTGACTGTGTTTGTACTACCTGTTACTGTAGCTTAAAATGATTACTGTCAGACTGTGAAATAGACATACAGCAGATTCATACTGGATTAAAATCATTCTACAGTTATTACTGTTGGCCTTCAAAAGCTACAAACACTGCAGATTTGTAATGGTATAAAATCACATCACAATTGTTACAGTCAACCAGTAAAAACTGCAAACACTTCAGATTCATACTGGTATAAAATCACTCCACAATTATTACTGTCAACCTTTAAAAGCAGCAAACACTGCAGATTCATACTGGATTAAAATAATTCCACAATTATCACTGTCAACTTCTAAAAAAACTGCAAACACTGCAGATTTGTACTGGTATAAAATAATTCCACAATTAATTACTGTCAACCTGTAAAAACTCCAAACACTGCAGATTCATACTGGTAAAAAATCACTCCGCATACTGGATTACAAACCGACATTATTGTTATGTTTTGTTACAACTCCAATGTCCAGATTGATACTGGATTGAAATCGTTCCAAGATTATTTACTGGTTAAGTTAGTAGCTGTTAAACACATTGCAGATTCATACTGAATAGAAATCATTCAATAATTATTCATTTTAGACTGAAAACTATGCAATGCAGATTCATACTGAATTAAAATCATTCAATGATTATTTCTGTCAGATTGTAAAAACTGCATACCCTCCATATTCATACTTGAACTAATTAATTGCACAATTATTTCTGTCAGATTGTTAAAAACCTAAAAGAACAAAACAGATTCATACTGGAATAAAATCATTGCACATTTATTTCTGTCAGATTGGTAAAAAAAAAAAAAAACTAAAAACACAGCAGATTCATACTAAAATAAAATCGTTGCACAGTTATTTCTGTCAGATTGTAAAAACTGCATACACTCAGATTCATACTGGAATAAAATCATTACACAGTTATTTCTGTCAGATTATAAAAACTACATATACTGCAGATTCATACTGGAATAAACTCATTGCACAGGTATTAATGTCATATTGTTAAAAAAAAAATAATAAATCACCAGTTGCATGGCTTGCAATGAGCAGTTGCAATGGCATATAATACTTTCCTAGATAATAGTTCTACGGTATTGAGCTCTTCACACACACACCTTTTATTCTCTGGTATTATGTTTCTCCCTTTGTGTCTCTGTCTCTCTGATCTCTTTAGTTCTCTTTTTTTCTCACGGTTGTTCTCTGTGTGTGTTTTCACAGGAATCCCTCTGCTCTGTTTTCTGGTGCTGCTACCTCTGAACATCCCCTGGTCTCAGATCACCGTGACATGGCTGGGTGTGGTGCACTTCCTGGCCTGCTTATCTCCACAGCTGGGCTCTGTGGTCTATCACCTATTTATGAACCACGAGGGCGGCGAGCCTGTCTACAAAACCCTGCTCACATTAGATATGTGTGGCATCTGTATGATCAACACCTTGGGTAAGAACCGTTATTCTAAGACTTGACTGAAAGTTATGGTCTTTTGACTCTAGTTACATAGACCACGGAAGTCTTACATCATCCTTTCGTCCTCAATATGCCCATATTTGGCACTCTAATGGGTCTAATGGTCATTTGTAATGCCAAAAAAATGAATGGGCTTTGTTAAGTTCTGCAGTGAATACACATGCTCACAACCTAGAACCCAGTATGTTGTTTTCTGTGTACATTGTTTTTCTGGACATGACTGGATCCTCTGGATTATGAGGATGTGTAAAAAGTGCTGTGCTGGTCGAACCTAAGCTGCTCAACCAGCCTGCTTACCAGCATGGCTATGCTTCCTCCTAAGAGAGCAGCTTTTCAACCACCTTGACCATTCTGTACCAGCTTATATGTATGAAACTAATTATTAGCTGAAGCTGGTGTTCATCTGGGTGTTTTAGCAGAGAAAGTAAACTGTAAAACATATCAGCAACTTAACTCAAAAATATAAGTTCAAAAACTGCCTAAACATTCAAAGTTAAATCAAGTTGAATTAACTATTTACTTCAACTCATGCCTTAAAGACTGATTTGGCATTTGACTACATAATACATGTTTTTTTCAACCTGTCAATTCAAGCGGGGGGACAACTACACACTGATGTTGAGTGAAGGGTTAAAGAAGATACACCCACTATGCAAGTAAATGGTTGCAGGAGCCAGTGGGAAAGGTGTCAGTATCTTCATTAAACTGATATAAAAACCTTGAGTTGAAAGGCTGACAACTCCAGTTGGAATTACAAAACTTGAAAACATAAATGTTTTACAGTGTAATGTAAGCTACAGTAGATTTACTAGAGTTATTTGTTCTTTATCGAGCAAATACTTACTGAAGTGAAAGAGAGCCTTGCTATAACCAACCAGCCCTGCAGGCTGCACTCAAAAGGCTACACTTTTTTTGATCAACCAAAACGTGACACCCATGACTGCTGTAGCCCATTAGCTAACTGATGTACAGTAGCATAAGCTTGCATGTAGCAATTGTAGTATTATTACCTTTAAATTACCTCATAATTTAGAGGATCTAGTCATGTTCGGTAGAAGACTATACACAGAATAAAACGTACAAGCTATTGAATACATTTATTTACCACAGAATGTGATAGAGGTACATTTTTTTAAACCCCATTCATTCCTGCCATTGAAAAGTGGGATTACACCTGGAGTGATAATAAAAGTATTATTTTAAACTACTTTATACTTTTAAAAAAACAGGGGTAACTATTTCTACTGAAGAACTTCGTATTATTAGTTGTGTTAGTAGTGATGAAAAGGCCTGTGACGTTTGGATGACTTTTGACAAATTATATTTTCAACCATTTTATGTCACTACATTAAATTACTTAAATTTTTGGTAAGCCAAAACACATTGCTAGCTAGTTGGTACTCAGGTGCTAGATCACCATTCGTGGATTTAAAAATGCATAATTTTGACTAATTATGTCAAGTACCATTATATTCATACAACTAAATAAGAATCAAGTCACTCACCGTCACTGAATTTGGTCCCTACAGCAGGACTCTTTTCCGCTGAGCAAACCGAGAAAGTTCTGCAGCAGTTGATGCAGGTGTGTGGCGAGCGAGCTCTGAGCAGGTGGACAGTTTCTAAAATATTGCATCAGGCTGGTCATATCCTGTGCCCAGAAAAGGCAAGTTCCTTTAGAAACATAAGTCACAGAGTGGACCAGCAGGTTTTCTGATTATGACTCACTGAGATATAAGATCTCTATATATGTCAGTGGTTTGTAAGGGTGCTTTCACACCTGCCTTATTTGGTCCAGACTTTTGGACTCTTCAATTTAGTTCGAACCAAAGTGCAGTTCTACTGAAGCGTGGTCCGATTCACCTTCAGTGTGAAAGCACGTTTCTACATGGTTCAGACTTTCAGATCAATTACAATTTCGAACTATATAGAAACCAGATGAAAAAATTATTGATGTTGTGCAGAAATCCGACGTGCAGTATGGACACAATTGCTTACACTGGGAATTAATTTATTCACTGTAACAGAAGATTAACCCTTATACATAAACAGAAATAAAATCTGAGAATAATCTGAGCAGAATATAACTGGTTAAGGGTTGTACATAGTGGTGTATAGGGATTTATAACTGGTTTATAATTAAATATAATCGTGTATAATGATGTATAACTAGTTATGGATTGTATATAATGGTGTATAGGGATGTATAACTGGTTATGGATTGTATATAATGGTGTATAGGGATGTTTAACTGGTTAAGGGCTGTATATAATGGTGTAAAGGGATGTATAACTGGTTAAGGGCTTTATATAATGGTGTATATGGATGTTTAACTGGTTAAGAATTGTATATAATGGTGTATATGGATGTTTAACTGGTTATGAATTGTATATAATGGTGTATAGGGATGTATAACTAGTTAAGGGTTGTATATAATGGTGTATAGGGATTTATAACTGGTTAATAATTAAATATAATCGTGTATAATGATGTATAACTAGTTATGGATTGTATATAATGGTGTATAGGGATGTATAACTGGTTAAGGGCTGTATATAATGGTGTATAGGGATGTATAACTGGTTAAGGGCTGTATATAATGGTTTATAGGGATGTATAACTGGTTAAGGGCTGTATATAATGGTGTATAGGGATGTATAACTGGTTATGGATTATATATAATGGTGTATAGCACATGTGTCAAACACAAGGCCCGCGGGCCAAATGTGGCCCGCCACGTCTTTTTATGTGGCCCGCGAGAGCTTGTAAAATCTTAGTGTCTATAATAAATAAGTCAGAAGCGTTCTTTGACCAAAAAATACATTTCCCACAATGCTTGTCGATTGTATTACCCGCAAAGTTACGGCTTACTGCCACTACACGGCAGTGTAGTCATTGATGTGGAAACCCTGCCGGAGGGAAGGTGTAACTTCGCGGGTGGAATTGAGACGTATAAATGTTTATCCCATAATGTCCAGAAAAAGAGAAGTTGATGCAGACGGACGGCTGTGCTTCAAGGCGAAAGACCGGTATGCCTTTTGTGTTACGAAGAGTGTTACTGACCAAAATAAACGCTTTTTAGGAGAGATATAAGTTCTGTGTAAATATTTATAAGACAATAGCTGACAAAATCTGTTTTAATGACGTTAATAAACATCACTGGGACAGCGCTAGTCACAGTTTCACCACAGCAAAGTACGAGGATGTGAATCACTTATCTAACCAGCCTTTACTAATTTCTGCCCTCAATAACCCTTTCAATAACCTCCAATAGCCTTTAATAGTCTTCAGTAGCCTTCAACAGTCTAACCTTGCAGCCGTGGTGTGTCCACTAAACTCCGTAGTTATAAACATCCTGAGGTTAGCAGCGCGATAACTGACCTGTTTATAATGTAATCCCAGCAGTGACTCATGCTCTAAACGGCTGCTGTTAGCTGATTGGGCTGAAAGATGAACTGTAGAGAGCTGTATTATTCGGTTACAAAAATCTTTATTTCATACACAGAAGAACTTAAAAATTTTAAAAACGCTCCAGACTGGCTGAGCTGAGCCCTGTAGCCCGTGGCTGGGCTGTAGCTCTGACTCAGTAAAGACTGCGGACTTGTGGTGCTGCTGCTGCAGCTCCCACTAGTGGTTGGATGAGGAACTGCTAAATCTGAGGAAATGCTATGTTCTTAACAGCTCACAATTTTTGATTTTATATTTATTAAGCCTTATTTCAGTTAATAATTTCAAAGTTAATATAACTTGATGTCATTTCTATTCACTTGAATAGTTTGGTTCTTGATTGATGGAGTTTTTGGATTTCATGACATGACAAATTAAAAGGATTTATGTTAATAGAGCAACAAGCAAACATTTTTTCCATGCAACTGTAATATTTGATTGAATAAATAATATATTGAGAGTTATTTAACATTAAGGAGTAATTACATTCATTTACATATATTACATTTGGTTACATTTTATTACATTTATAAGTTACATCTGGCCCTCGGAGGACAGCCAATATGCCAATGTGGCCCTCGGCCAAAATGAGTTTGACACCCCTGGTGTATAGGGATGTATAACTAGTTAAGGATTGTATATAATGGTGTATATGGATGTTTAACTGTTATGGATTGTATATAATGGTGTATAGGGATGTATAACTAGTTAAGGGTTGTATATAATGGTGTATATGGATGTTTAACTGGTTATGGATTGTATATAATGGTGTATAGGGATGTATAACTGGTTATGGATTGTATATAATGGTGTATAGGGATGTATAACTAGTTAAGGATTGTATATAATGGTGTATATGGATGTTTAACTGTTATCGATTGTATATAATGGTGTATAGGGATGTATAACTAGTTAAGGGTTGTATATAATGGTGTATATGGATGTTTAACTGGTTATGGATTGTATATAATGGTGTATAGGGATGTATAACTGGTTAAGGGCTTTATATAATGGTGTATAGGGATGTATAACTGGTTAAGGGCTGTATATAATGGTGTATAGGGATGTATAACTGCTTAAGGGCTTTATATAATGGTGTATAGGGATGTTTAACTGGTTAAGGGTTGTATATAATGGTGTATACGGATGTATAACTGGTTATGGATTGTATATAATGGTGTATAGGGATGTATAACTAGTTAAGGGTTGTATATAATGGTGTATATGGATGTTTAACTGGTTAAGGGTTGTATATAATGGTGTATAGGGATGTATAACTGCTTAAGGGCTTTATATAATGGTGTATAGGGATGTATAACTGGTTAAGGGCTGTATATAATGGTGTATAGGGATGTATAACTGCTTAAGGGCTTTATATAATGGTGTATAGGGATGTTTAACTGGTTAAGGGTTGTATATAATGGTGTATACGGATGTATAACTGGTTATGGATTGTATATAATGATGTATAGGGATGTATAACTAGTTAAGGGTTGTATATAATGGTGTATAGGGATGTTTAACTGGTTAAGGGTTGTATATAATGGTGTATAGGGATGTATAGGTGGTTGCTGGCTGTATATAATGGTGTATAGGGATGTTTAACTGGTTAAGGGCTTTATATAATGGTGTATAGGGATGTTTAACTGGTTAAGGGTTGTATATAATGGTGTATAGGGATGTATAACTAGTTAAAGGATGTATATAATGATGTATAGGGATGTATATAATGGTGTATAGGGATGTTTAACTGGTTAAGGGTTGTATATAATGGTGTATAGGGATGTATAGGTGGTTGCTGGCTGTATATAATGGTGTATAGGGATGTATAACTAGTTAAAGGATGTATATAATGATGTATAGGGCTGTATACAATGGTGTATATGTATGAATAACTGCTTAAGGGGTGTATATAATGGTGTACAGGAATGTATAACAGCTTAAGAATTGGGCGTATTGGTGTATAGTGATTAATTTAATCATGTAAGGGATGTATTTTTATACATATACAGCTTTTGAAAACACTTAAAAATGATGAGTTTCTTTGATTTTACCAAATTGAAAACCTTTAGAATATAATCAAGAGGAAGATGGATGATCACAAGCCACCAAACCAAGCTGAACTGCTTGAATCTTTACACCAGGAGTGGCATAACGTTATCCAAAAGCAGTGTGTAAGACTGGTGGAGGAGAACATGCCAAGATGCACAAAAACTGTGATTAAAAATCAGGGTAATTCCACCAAATATTGATTTCTGATCTCTTAAAATGTTATGAAAATTAACTTTTTTTTCTTTGCATTATTTAAGGTCTAAAAACTCTTCTTCATCCGCTTCTCATTTTCTGCAAATAAATGCTCTAAATGACAATATTTTTATTTGGAGTTTGGGAGAAATGTTGTCTGTAGTTTATAGAATAGAACAACATGGACATTTTACTCAAACATATACCTATAAATAGCAAAATCAGAAAAACTGATTCAGAAACTGAAGTGGCCTCTTATTTTTTTTCCAGAGCTGTATATAATTTAACACAATAGAAAGATGCTAGAAAATCTTGAAAATGGACCTTGAAATGCTTGAAAAGGGCTTAAATCTGACCTTGGAACAGGTGTATAAACCCTGAATTAAGAATATTCAGCCACTACAAAGATAATTAAATTGTTGTTTCTAAATGTTTTACACTTGCTGAGAAAAACACAATGGTTCATATTGAGGTTAGCAAAAATGATTAAGTTCACGTCCATATATTCCGTGATACGTCGATAGCGTGATGTTTTTAGGAAGAGTCTGTGCAGGGATCAGTCCTATCAGGAGATGAGAGGAGCAAACGAAAGCCAACTGTGCCGTTTTGCTCTGTGTGACTTTATCCATATCATCCTTTTTCTCATCCCTGCTTATCTGTAAGGGCACACAGTGGTATGTAATGTGCTGGAATCAGGGAAGCCGAATCAGTTTGCGCTGAACGCTGCTAAAACCGGCCGCACAGTGTCGTCAGTGCCAGCCTCCGCAGGCGACTCGGAGTGTGACCCGACTGCACAAAAATATCCAGATGTGCAAGCGGGAGCTGGAGAAAGCCATGAATCAGCAAGAGAGGAGGAGAGAAGGACTCGGGGAAAGAAGAGAGAGCAGTAGATGAGCTAAACTGACAGAGAAGAGGATGGAAAAAGAGGAACGGAGAAGAGCGGGTGGCGTTTTCCTGATAAGACTTCTAACATTACTCTCTGGTTTCAGTGGTTAAATTTGAGCACTTCTCCTTAGTGTTAGATTCACTTTTATTCCTTCGTTAGTAGGCCGGCCATGATAACCAGTTTTATTTAGATATACATTGGATATAATTGTCAAAGAAATAATTGTGATAAATTATATTATAAGATCGTATTATGCCCTGATGTAATAATAATGAAATTTCATCATAATGCATGTACAGTGACTTGCAAAAGTCTTCATACCCCTTGTACTTTTTCGCATTTTGTCACCGCACAACCACAAACTTAAATGTACCATATTTTTCATGCTATAAGGCACACTTAAAATCCTTTAATTTTCCCACAAATTGACAGTGCGCCTTATAGTCCAGTGCACTTTATGTATGACTTCTACCAGTCAGGTTGTAAGTAGCAATAAAGCCACTCAGTGAAGTTTTTTTCCAGTAACAAGGCTACAGCAGTATTAGTATTAGCTGTTCAGAGGTGAGAATATCAGACTGTAGTCTGCATGTTTGCTGTATTAAAACATGTTATGTGTGACGAACCGCTAGCTGATTACCAGAACACTCAGGGTAGCGCCGTCAGGCAGCGTTTACTAGCACTACGCACTGCCAACCACGGCTAGCGCTGCTGCTAACCGCGCCGTTGGAAATCTAAGCTTACTATAAATAAACAGAAGCGGTTTACTAACTAAGTAGGTTTACTAAAAGAGAAACATGGCGACATCCTTGTTCCTTACTATTGTTTCTTAAAATGCACCTTACAATTCAGTGTGCCTTTTGAATTAAAATAGACCGGAAAATAGATGACACAAAGTACCACATCGTTGTGGAGTGGAATGAAAAATATAAAGTTTTTCAAAATGTTCATCAAACAAAAATCTAAAAAAAGTGTGAAGTGCAAAAGTACATCCATATGTTTAAAGAGAAAAGGAATGATCAATTAATAAGAACATTTGGACATTGGGATATTAAAAAAGCAGCCTGTGCGCAAATCATTCCGAAGACTGCCCTTCAGCAGTCAGTGTACAGTAACTGCATTAATTGCATGATACATCTATTTTCTAGTCTATTTTTATACATAAGGTGCACTGGTTTCTAGACTCATTAAGTGACACTAGTAAGGAACAGGAGTGTCTCCATGTTTTCCATCTAAGTCTCGCCACTAAGCTAAGTTAAGTAAACAAAACTGTAATTCTTAAGAAAAACATTTTCTTTTAAAGTCAAATGAGCACTGGATGTTAATCTACGCAGATTTCTCTTCTCTTATTTGGGTGAGTAAAGTGCTTCTGTTTATTTACAGTAAGAATAGATTTCCAGATTTTCACTAATGCTGCCCCATCAGCGATATTAGCTAGCGGTTCGTCCCACAGAACTTGTTTTAACACGGTAAACTACACTGTAAGACTACAGTCTGATATACTCAGCTCTGAATGGAGAAAGACCTTGCACTTATAATGGTTAGCGGCTAGTGCTGATACGACTCCAGTCTCAGTGCTGGAGAACTAAACTGAAACTCCTGTATAACGCTGTACTTCAGCGGAGTGGCTTTACTGCTTCTTACAACCTAAACCAAAACCTTAAATGCCTTTGTGAATATACAATTTGTGATGAGTTTGTCTTTGTCCTCCACACAGGTGCTCTGCCCATCGTGTACAGTACGCTGCTGTGTTACCCGTTCACCCGCACCGTGGCCCTTGTAATCTACATCCTGCTGTCCAGCTACGCCATCTACTGCGCCATCACGGCCCGGAGCCGCGTGCGGCGCCTGCGCTCCTTCGCCTGGCAGGCGCTCTTCCGCTTCTCCTTCTTCCTGCTGCGCGGGGTGGGCGTGGGTGGAGGAAGCCCCACCTCCCTGCGCCACTTTCTCACAATGGACGCCCTGGCGGTGGTGGGCGGGGTCATCAACATCACCCGCATCCCCGAGAGGTTCCGGCCCGGCCTGTTCGACTACTGGTGCAACAGCCACCAGATCATGCACGTTCTCGTGGTGGGCTCCATCCTCTACCTGCACTGGGGCGTGCTGGACGACTTGTTGTGGATCAACACCTATCACTGTCCCACGGACTGACCCGCCAGGACCACTGGGAGAACTGGGAGCGGGCTGGAACAGGGTGCCAAGACCTCTAGTATGGGAAGTGTCTGGGATTTCAGGGATTGCTTTGGGAGTGGGGGGGGGGGGGGGGGGGGGGGTTATTTATTCGTTGAACAGGTGAGCGCTGAAGAGTTTGACATGCGTCGTGCCGCCTTTCACACACGTGCTTGTTTGTGCCCTCAAATGCAAGAATGTACATATCTGCATTTACCTAACAGTGTCTGTGCATGGAAGTTTAGTCTAGAGTTGACTCATACAAAAGACTGAAATTCATTCGGTACCTGCCGGCGTCGTGGGTACGCACAAGCACACACACGTACATGCGTATAGTAACACACTGAAAAGAAACGAATGCATTCGATTGACTTGATTGTACATCCAAAAATATGTAATATCAACACAATTATATCTCTGTTTTACTTGCTTTGTGGCGGGTAAAGAAGGAAGTGCGAGTGCCACACAGCTCTAGGGGTCTGGGGTTGTGGGTTCAATTCTCACTGTGGATCTGTGAGGAGTTGTACGTATTCTCCCTATATCCACCCCAGGTTTATCCCACCTTCTATTAAAAAAAAACACACATGGTAGGTAGGATTAGTGGCCATGCTAATTTCCTAAATACGGAAATAAATAATGCAATTGTAGGGGCATTGAGGACTGGAGAGCTTGCAGAGAGCTTGCAGAATTACGTTAGTACAAAACGTTAGTATTAATACGTTAATATTTTGTGTACCAACCTCACAGATAAGTACTATTAAGATTAGATTAAACATAGTATATACCTTATAGTGTTAGTGTGTATTATATGCAGCTGGGATGAAGCCCAGGCAAGCCCATAACCGTTAAGCAGACGACGATATTGACATTTGACTGATTCCAGGATTGTTTTAGCATCAGCATCAGCAGCCGGAGCCCGAGAGAGCACAATTGTTAGAGAAGATTTTTTAAAATTATTATTATGAAAAAAAAAAAGTAATTTTGGATCATTTTTATTAGTCATTTTTTCATACATCATGGCATTTTGACATAATATAAGCAAAGTAAAATATGTGACATATTTAAAATAATATAAAAAAAAGTTTTTTTAATTTAAAAAACAAACATAAAATAGAGGTTCTGGCCCAACAATGAATCAATTTGAATCAAGTACATTCACTGCATATTTCTTTTCAGTGTTCGAGACTCTCAGAGGCATGAGGTCCGGCATATATCATGTCTACACCAGCGTCCAGAGCATTAATTTAAAAAAAAAAACTCTGATGTTGTGTCTTAATGTATGTACAAAATGTAAGGTGCAACTGAGCCGCCAGTCCGTCGGCTCGATAACGAAAAAAAAAAAAATAGTTTGCATTACACAACATTACACGTCCATCGCACACTCACCATTTTCACCATTTGTCACTCCAAGCGTGGTTCGGAAAAAAAAGGCGCGGCTTCTGCGTAGCTTGTTACGAAGCCGAGAAGAACGAGACCTCTCAACTCCACTCACACACGTACGTGTCTCACCACTGCAGACCATCAACTGTTAATGCATGCTCTGCACTGATGCTTTACATAGGCACACAAACACACACACACACACACACACACAAATACAAACACACTCGTACACATATACACACTGAGAAACAATGCACTACTAATACCCACTGTCATAGCAAGGTCCACTGGAAATACTTGAGTTACAGCCTAAAGGTATCTTTAAATGAGTCTGCATTTCCCGTTTGACTCACTCTTCCTCCATCATCGCTCTGCCATTACGCTGTGCTGTCTCTCCTCCGCTCATACTCTATCGCCGTGTTCGTCCTGTCCCTGTGGGCCGGAGGCGCAGGTCACTCCTCCTCTTCCTCCTCCTCTTTTTTAGTTGATTTGTTTGAACTTGCCAGCTGTAGATTTTAAATGGTTTTACAGTTAAGTTTTACACTCATCTCAGAGGTACAAGAGAGCTACAAACCAGACAGTTACAGACATTACAGGCTAATTCAGATTCAGATTTAATGCAGTATTGTTTTTTTTTTTTTACACAGATTGAAAACTTTAACAATACTTTAACAATAGTCCCTGCAGATTGATCATTTTTGACTGCTTAAAAATATATATTTTTTGTTGATGTTTGTTTGGCTTTTTTTTTTTTTTTTTTTTTTTTTTTTTGGCACTCTTCCCGAGGACAGCCCTCAGAGCCCTGGAGATTGCCTTATCCTAATCTCCATACGGCTAGATTGGATTTCAGTTCCGCTCTAAATTAAATTCCATTGCTTTGGAACCTTTAACCCCAATTAAGCGTGTAACCTTGTACTCTAGACAAGGCAAATTATTTTTCCTAATGGTTTGCTGTTTGCACAATGGCCGACAGCTCCAGCTGAGCTTTCCTGTGAATCTCGGCACTCCTGAGGTCCTCCAGTACCAACCAGAGAGATTATCGTGTGTAACGTGTCTCAGCACTTAAAAACTGTACAACGAGATGTACAAATTCGTCGGTACTTCTTTGCCAAAAGTTAGCAGCAGTATTTTTCAAAGGCCCTTGCGTGCGTGAATCGGTCAGCAAATCGTATTGCCATATAAATATATAAATATATACATGTATACATATATACATATCAGGGGTACTCAATAATAGGCGGACTTCTCCTCAATAGGATTTGATTCCTAAATATAAAATCTAGCAAACGATAAAAACTCTTAACTTTCCTTAAAAACCAAATTCAACAATGGCACTTCCACTATGATCAGAGGATTACTGGTTTGAATTCCAGATTATGCTGCTGGCCATCAGCAGCCAGAATCCGAGAGAGCACAATTGGCCATGCTCTCTCTGTACAGGTAGATGGTAATCTCTCTCTCTCTCTCTCTCTCTCTATCAATCATGCCCAAGGTGATGTCAGTCAGCGCAGGAATCTGTTAGTTGCTATATCAGAGCTGGGTATGAGCTGGTGATGCTATATTGGTCATAATTTGAAAATGTATCGTAATGAGGAGTCAATTTTTAAGAAAAGTATTTTTAGATTATTTCTATTGGCCATTCTATTGGACTCACATTGTTCATTAATGTGGATTAAAGTGCCAGCGCCCTATGCAGTGGAGCGAGTTTATACATCACAGTTACATTTCTCGGCTATGTCTAAGAAAAATGTGTATATTCCGCTGACAAAGCTGGCGTTCTTATTTGTAATACATTAATCATGTTTTAACACAAGAAAAAAAATAGTAGTTGTTCCAAGTAGGTGTTCCAATACTTTTTGTCCATGTAGTATAGTTTATTTTTGAGGACTATACTTTGGTCGTCAGCCTTGTTTTGTGTTATAGGTAATATTGCCTTTTGGATTTTGGATAAGTCATGGAAATTTTAAATATTTTTTTCCGTTTATCGGCTGAAGCTGTTTTGGTTCTAAAAAATAAAGTAATAATTTACTTTAAATTAGCTAGCTGGCTGCATGGGTACTACTACTAGTCTGACTGGAGATTTATCTGCACTATAACTGTACATTTGCACAGAGAAAAATGATAATTTAATGCTGTCTATTTTCTTTCAAACTAATATAAGGCATAGATGTGCAGAAATTTTATTCAGCTAGTATTTTATTCAAATAAGATAAAGACCTACTATAATCAGTTTTTCATGGATGTTTAGTTTTATTGTCCATGCCTGAACTGATGATTTTAAAGATTGTATGGTCATGAGAATTTGCACCGAAGGCATGAAAAAGTTAAGCATGAACATTTGAAAAATATTGGTTAAATAGTAAAAAAAAAAAAGTGTATGAAACCTGCATACAGATTTGAGTACCCCTGATGTATGTATGTATGTATGTATGTATATATATGAATTACAGTCACCTCAGGTTTAGTTTACTGTTCTTTGCTCTTTGAGCTGCCAAAAACACACGCATATATTTTCTGTTCATATGTTTTTATTGTTTATTGTTGAAAGCAGACAGCCACAGCCAACCCCTGCATTTCATTGACATTTCCATTCATTTTAGATTGTGCTTTATTGCCTGCTGCACTGAGTAGATCGGTTCTGCTGCAGACTGTACGCAAGAGAGACTAATAGATAGAACTGATGTAGAACTGTTCCCGGTGGACTGCGTTTGTGCATGCAAGTTTACCGCGTTTTTACCGCACTGTCGGACTTGTCGGAGCACTGGTGTGTGTTATATCAGGAGGACGAATCCCTCCTTCCAATTTTACCTCCTGGTTTACCTCCTAAATTTTTTTTTTCTTCTGTTTTTTTTTTATTATTTGTTTTTAGCAGCAGGAGCAGACTAAATAGTAACAGAAACGACTAAATACTCACAGAGCTTTACTGTCTCTACATATCTGTCAGAATCATACTCTCCTTTCTTTTTTTTTTTTTTTAGTTTTTTTTATTATTTATTGATTTTTTTTTTTACAGTTGTTGCCATTTGCCATGGCCATGGTGGTTTGTCTCTTTGTTTACGTTGCACGGGCATTTATTTATTTGTTTGTTTGTTTGTCTATTTATACGATGTGTAATGCATTCTGTTTACCATGCTGTTTTACATCATTTAATATAATGTACTATAACAATAATATATTTTATGAAAATGCTAAAATGATGCATGCTAGAAGAAGAGACCAACTAATTCTATTAGTAATCTGACCAGTAGTGAAGCCATCATATCCTCGTGTGACTGTAGGAGAGTCTATATAGGAGATCGGTGTGTTAAAAAAAAAAAAAAAAGAAGAGAAAAGAAAAGAAAAGTAAAAAAAAAAAAAAAAAAGATTTAGAACCAAGAAGTGCATGCTAGTTAGACAGTCTTGCCTATTTATTATTATTATTATTATTATTATTATTATTATTATAACCGGCACAACACAACACACTCCTAGACCAGACACACACATCTCCTCTGCATACTACCACTACTACTTCTACTACTACTTGCCAAATGAAGTATTCAGGGCATCAGGTAAAAGATCAATACAGAAATAAGAAAAGTTCCCCAATCCCGAAAAGCAGAGGAAGGTTATACATCCCTTTCCTATAATTTTATGCCCCCTTGCTTCTTATTCCTTTTAACCCCTTTAACTCCACATAAAAATACAATAAAAAAAAACATTTATTAACAAATAAATTATACAGATGCCCGTAACCATGAGTAGTGCATGTGAATAGCTTGAACAAAACTACAGAGCAGTTTCTCCAGAGAGAAGCCGAAGCCCACAGTATTATGTGTATGCAGAAAGCTGGCTGAATGCATGCGCATTGTGAACACTGATACAGCTTATACATTATATATGTGGGTCCGTCCAGCCCCAGAGCTTTACGTGTAGTCACAGGCAACTAAAGCTTCGGAAAGGCGCGTCCGTCTGTAGGAAAAGGGGACAAAACAGAGGCAATACAACCATATCAAACAACAAACTGCACTGTTTATTTTTTACGACAAACAAAAAAAAAAAGGGCTTCGGGTTAAAGTGAATATATATATCGATAATGAAAGTTGTCAACCCTGTCAACTCTTTATAAATAATGTAAATACCTGTATGTATGTAAATTGTATATGCATACGGTGCAGACAGTATCTAATGCAGACACTCGAATACGTTTTTATACCCATTCATGTATACAGCAGAGGTATTCTAAGTGAAGCTGTGGAATTGAATGTGTTTCGACTCACAGGATTAAAAAAAAAAAAAAAAAAAAAACGGGGTGAGGAGGGAACCTGTAAAAAAGGGAAAAACCGTGAAAAGGGAAGAGAGGGAAAATTGGGCGTTGCATATCAGATCTCCAGGGTTTGTTCAGCAACGTTAGATAGACACCATGATTGTGAATTCACCATGACCTCATAAGGAATAAGGATAGCTGTGTTGTTATCATAATAATGTAATGTCATAATAAATAAAAAAATATGCAGGCGTGCGCTTTACACTGATAGTCACCAACTGTATCTGATGTCATGAGGAATCGTGAATACGGCCTGATGATAGTCTGAGAGCTTCTGTTTAAGCATTTACACTGCTTATAAAAATAAAGGTGCTACAAAGGGTTCTATTTCATTTGGTTTAAAATATATGCATGTGAAAATCCTTTTTTAAAGGTTTCAATAAGTCAAAAGGTGTAAAGGTTCTTTACACAACTCTTTTACAGAAGTGATTCTTCTATGTCAGAGGTTCAGCCTGGTCTTGAGAAGAATTTGTACATATATGAGTAAAAAACTAAAATTTTTACAATTTATACTTGTGTACAAAATGTTTGTGCAAGCAAGAGAATGTAATAAAGTAAGCAGTGTTATTACCTTACCTAGGCCTAAACTTACCCCTATTACACATATTAAACCTTATACCTTATATAGCTCCATTAAACTATTTCTTTTTTAGAAGCTCCATTTAAAAAACAGTATGAATGTAACTGTAGTGTTTTCTCGATTCTTCTTCGAGTACATGGCAGATGAGGGTACAACAATAATTTAGTATCAGTGTATATCACAATTTAAAATGTTTTAATAACAGTGCTATGAGTTTTAAACACAAACACTGATGTATTTCGATATGCATTATTTACACTTGACACAGATTTAAGTCAATTACAGTGTGCATTAAATTAATTGGCAAACTTATTTTAAATATGGTACCTACAAACTTTGGAAAAATCGTTCACGCCAGTTTTTCTGTGGCTTTTAATGTATATACTGAGATAAATAGCTGATACACAGGTTGTGTCTATTTATACAACAATAAATAATAATAAATATATTAATTCAACTACACTTTTAGTCGTATGTGTACAAATTGTATGAGATTTTGTTCAAATATGGATCTTAAATTAAGTTTCCAATTCTAGGTTTAGTTTTTGCTGGGAGTTAAGAACATAATTTACACATAATGTCACACCGACCATAAATTACAAAGTCCAAAACTGGAAAATAGGTTCTGTGGCATCACTCAAACACCCCTTTGCATCACCTTTATGATTTAAGAGTGTAGCGCAGGAACGCTGAACGCCAGGCCTGTTTACATTTCAGCTTCGGAGCAGGACATGCGGCGAGCTCTGATTCTGCTCGGTTTGCAGTCGATGCCGTAGGGAACTGATGTTGAACCACATCGAATGTTGCTGACTGGGTTTTGGTGCAGACCTGACTCAGTCGGACGCATTGACCTTCTCACATTTCTAGGGATCGTGTGTTCTCTACTAAATGAACCCGGGACTTTTGCAGTGCGCAAAAGCACAAGACCTGCAAAATATCAAGCTCAACTTTGATGTGGTTCGTTTGATTGGTTGGTTGTAGATGCTGATTTCCGATGCGGTTCTCTTATCAGCCTGTGTTTAAAAGGGAGACGTTTGTTTGTTTGTTTTTCTGTTTGTTTCTATATCGAACTATTTTTTACATGAAGCGTTCAGGCGGGTTGTGGAAAGTGGGCTTCAGCTGAGGGATGGGGGTCTTGACAAGCTAATACCTCTGATAACAACTGGATATCTATGCAGATACATATAATATATATATATATATATATATATATATATATATATTAGACACACAAGCATGTTTGTGTTTGTTGAGAATTTAAAAAAAAGGTATGTTTCTCCAACTGTAATGAGGAAAAAGATCTGTGTAGTCACAGTGTAGTTCACTCACAGACATCTCCATCATGCCATCCTAGGGTTTCTGCAACCTGGGCACGTTTGATGATCTACTTATCTGACCTTGAGCCAGTTGTTATTTGCATTTTTTTTTGTCCCATTATTTTGTTCTATATCCTCTGGTATTGAAAACCTGAGAGCTGGTCCTGAATGTTTTACGAGTAAAGCTCCTTCCAGATCAGTGTAGAAGGGACTTTTAAGAAGTGGGTCCCTGTCTTTCTTTGAGTGCGTTTCCCCTCCAGGGGTGGATTTGGTGTAGAAGCCATTCCTAAGTGCTGCTCTAGGATGATTTATGGCCTATAGTTCCTAAAGTGGAGAGATAATGTATGGTAGAACGTCCCCTGCAGCATTTATGCTCTTGTAGCTTCTTGCTCTTGTAGACGTTCAGGGCAAAGGACAGGAAGAAACTGGAAAAGACGGAAAACAAAAACTACGCCACAAACGAGTGGCACAGGAGGATATGGGCGATTGGTCATCCTTGTCTGTGTACTGTGTCGTCTGATACAGATTCATGCATATGTTGAAATGTATGAAAACATGATTACTAATGTTTTTCCTTAGTATGCAGGTGCTGGATATCCTGTTAATGAGCATTTATAACCTGATAACGTTTATGATTATTATTAAAACTATTTAAACTGTTATTCTAGGAAGGATTGGGACTTTAAATGACACTGTTCACCTACTCTGATGAGGTTGCCAGTGCTAATAGGGGAAAAACTCCCCATGGGTTGCTCTCTGTCTGTCCTTGTGCGCTCACAGGTGTGGCGTCATCTCTCTCTTGAACGTATCGAGTTGTCGTTTGGGTCCATCTAGTGGTCAGATTTACTCTACTGCACCCTGGTGCCATTCAGGATGGGAGCAAAAAGTGACACTCATTCGAAACAACTTGAACACAAACCCGTCATTAAGTTACACTGACGTACATTTGTTTTAAGAACTCGTTTGTCAAGAAATGGCACATTTTTTCATTTTTTTTCTTCTTACATGATTTTGTCTTTCACCTGTGTGTATATTTCTGTTGGCCATTTGTACATTTCGTTGACTACTCCATGTGGTCCTTCATCCCTCCATCCATTTCACCCAGACAGATCCTTCCAACCCCCCTCAGTCTCCTGCAGCGATTGTGCAATAAATCGAAGTCTATATTTTTAAACTTTTCTCTGGACTCCAATTATTTATCAGTGCATGAAA